>NC_053427.1:2781610-3385301 GCF_007990345.1 Gossypium hirsutum
ATTTATATATTTTTGTTATTTTGGTTAAAACAAGTATAAAACATATCAAAAAAAATAAATTGATAATGTTCATTTGACCGAATTCACTGAATTAAAACTACATATAAATTGTCTTATTAATTATTAATTTCGGTTAATTACCAGATTTCGATTCGAATTAATCGATAACCAACCTTCCAAAATATCATCAACCAACCTCCGATCGAATTAATTCCGGTTTAAGCAAAATTTGAACACCCCTACTCTCTAACTTATAAATAGGAGGATAATACGTTTCAGCGCATTTGAACCTACATCGTCCTGTATTGACAACAATACCCATATTAATCGAACTAAAACTCAATCGATAAGAAAAGAGTTATACATTGCACCAAAAAGAATATGATATCATAAGTTTAATTATCTCACTTATTCATACACCAATAATAAAAATGAATCTTTACCTACCAAAAATAAGAAATGAATATTCTTCGCTTTGATTTGGAAGCTTCAAATATAAAATTAATAATGAATAGATAGGGTTAATATAGTATTTAGTATTTGTATTTAGTTTTAATATTCAATTTAGTATTTTAATTTTTAATTTTTTTTGTTTTAATTTTGTATTTGAGCTAGGCTTATTTTTTAATTTGGTAACTATTTTTTTCAAAATGATAATTAAGTTTTTCTTTGTTTCTACAAGTACATGCCAACAAATAATTTAAAATTATAAAAAAATTTATAAAAAGTAAAAAGGTTAAAACGAAGACTTAATTTAATTAAAAAATCAATCTAATAAAAAAATATAAACATTAAAAATAATTTGAAATTATAAAAATCAAAACTTTACTCAAAATAACTACATAAATAAAAACTGGTATATTATAGCTTTTACACTGTTTACTTTTACCCTGTACACTTAAATCAAAATGAGTTATAAAGGAAAACATGTCAATATTTTGGTAGTTAGTGGAAGCACTCATAGCTTCATTACTCCCAACTGGGCTAAGGAAGGAGAAGAGCTAGTACTACTCACCCATTAACTAGTGGCTAATGGAGAGAAGCTTTTTAGTACGAAGACATGTATAAAGCTATCATGGACTATGCAGTGACATCAAATTTAGCCTGATTTTAGAGTCATGCTTTTGGGAGGAAGTGACATGGCTCTTGAAGTGGACTGGATGAAATGTTTTTGTCCCCTGGTTAAGGATTTTAATAACATGACACTAAGTTTTAGCATGTAGGTCAAATTATAATCCTTAAAGGAGGCCACAAACAGCCCAGTCTGAAGGTTATTTGAAGGGAGAAATTTCAAAATTTGGCAGAGAAGGAACCTGAGATGTTGGGGGAACTTTATATGCTTACCATGGACACAAGAATCAGAAGTTCTAGGGATGTTGCAAATGTTACTTTCGGAGTATGAAGGTATCTTTGAGGAACCTTCAAGGCTGCCACCAATTAGAAGCCATGGTTATGCCATCACATTGAAGCAAGATGCTCAACCCCTTCATCTCACGCCCTACAGATTTCCCCATCATCAAAAGACTGAAGTAAAAAGGCAAATAATTGACATGTTGTATTCTTCCATAATACAAACTAGTAAAAGCCCTTTTGCTTCTCCTTTGCTCATTGGTTAAGAAGAACAATGGAACTTGGAGGCTTTGTTTTGACTATCGACAACTCTATCTGAAGACGGTTAAAAACATGTTTTTGATTCTTATGGTGGAGGATCTAATGGATGAATTAAGCCCAACAACAACTTTTTAAAGGGTGGATTTTAGTTTAGGTTGTTTTCACATTTTGTTTATCTTTTTTTTTTCCTACTATTCTAAGAGGAGGTAAAAGGAAAAAAAATCAACTTTTAAATAATTAAGTAAAAAATGAGCCCCAAATCAGAGTGGCGCAGCGGAAGCGTGGTGGGCCCATAACCCACAGGTCCCAGGATCGAAACCTGGCTCTGATATTTTTGACAATAATATTTCTTTTTACTTGGTTTTGCTAAGACCCTTAAACTTTCGTGAAAAGATCAATTAAGCCTCTCTGTGAAAAACACATTTAATTAAGTCTTTAAACTCTAAAATTGCATCAATTAAGCACTTTGACCAATGCTTTTCGTCTTTAATCGTTATAGTGTTAATTTGACAAGCATGACGCTCCATATCATTGAAAATTGCTGGCATAGTAGTGTCATGTCAGTAAAAAAATTAAAATATATAAAAGTAAAAGAAATATTATTTTTTATTTTTTTTACTCGAATGAGCTTGGAGAAATTGTCCTGGTTCATTTATTTAAAAACTTAATTTTTTTATAAATTAAAAAATAAAAAATGTTTTTTGAAATTTGTAAAACATTATTAAAAATTTTAAAAATAATAATTAATAAAAAACCATTTAAAAGTTAAAATTCAAAATAAATCTACAAATATGGATATCCAGATCCAATGTGAATCTGACATATATTTGTTAACTTGATTGTTTAGTATTTTAGTATCTAACATCATAGATCATGGATAATATGACTGACTCTCTCCATTGATGATCTTCAACTACTTCATTTTTTTGAAGCCTTGATCTGATACCTAATCACCCAATAACGCATGGTCTTAAAATTGCAAACATTATTACTAATCCAATATTAATAGTAACTTTGATAGGTAACCACCGTTCATCTCCGACCACAATGAATAACAAGGCTAAGTATGCCAAGTGCAAGCTAACCACATTATCCTGTTAATAACAACCATCAATTGCTTCTTTGCCTTGCTTTGAATGACTACAACTGAGGTCTCAACACATGGTTGTCTAAATTCATTCAAAGATCTATTTAAAGAATTAAGTAATAAATGAGCCTCAAATCAGAATGGTGCAACGAAAGCGTGGTGGGCCCATAACCTATAGGTCCTAGGATCAAAACCTGGCTCTATATCTTTGGCAATGAAAATTTTTTACTTGTTTTTGCTATGACCCTTGAACTTTTCTAAAAAAATCAATTAAGACCCTTTGCGTAAAACGCATTTAATTAAATATTTTTTCAATTTTTTACTTTGAATGACTTTGGAAAAATTGTCCAGGTTCATTTATTTCAAAACTTAATTTTTTTCTAAATTAAAAAAATAAAAACAATTTTTTAAATTTGTTATACATTATTAATTTTTTTATAATTTTAAATAAAATTAATTAATTAATAATTAATAAAAACCATTTAAAACTTGAAATTTGAAATGAATCTACACAATATCCACATTCAATATGAATCTGACATACATTTTGTTAAGCTCATTGTTTAGTATTTTAGTAGCTGACATCACAGACCATAGATAACACGATTGGCTCTCCATTGATGATCTTCAACTATTTCATTTTTCCGAAAACTTGATCCGATGCCTAATCACCCAATAACACATGGTCTTAAAGTTGCAAACATTATTACTCATCCAATATTAATAGTAACTCCGATAGCTAGCCACCGTTCATCTCCGACCACAACAAATGACAAGGCTAAGTATGCCACTAAAACAAGCATGCAAGCTAACCACATTATCTTGTTAATAACAACCATCAATTGCTTCTTTTCCTTGCTTTGAATGACTACAACTGAGGTGTGAACCACCACAACAACTAGTGAAGTGAAGAAAGAAATGGCATCAAAGATGAAGAATATTATAAAACAATGGTTTTGTCCTATCCTTGCTTCACCAAGAGAGAGTCCAGGTGGACTGTTTTCTTTTCTATTCACATATTGACTAGGAACTTGGAAAATACCAGCAAAAGCAACTCTGGCAATTAATACATCAACTACAGTAGTGGAGTTTATTGCATTGTTAAGCCCTTCAGAATGCATTTTGTAAAGCCTTTTGATGATCCCTTGTATGTGTTTTGGAGTTTGATGGGTAAGTTCTAGCTGATCATGCACTTGATGATTTATATCACTCACGGTTAGTTTCAAATTCCGAGCCGGATTCGGTGTTGCAGGCTTAATAAATCCAGCACTTTGAACCCCGTGTTGCTACAACGAGGCTGCTATCTCCGGTTGGGCGGTTTAGTTGTAATAGTAGTTGAAAGATTAATATATATTTATTTACTAAAATAAAATTTTATTTCTCCTAAAAGGTACCAATATAATTAAAACATTGATACACATAACATATTTTTAAACAAATAAATTTTAAAATTTTTTAATATAATTTAGAAAATTACCCTCAATGAATCTGGACAACTCTGTGTCCAGATTCATTCAAAGATTTAACTTGTACTTTTTTTTTATTAATTTTAAAATTTTTGAAATATATTTTTTCTATCTAAGAAAATGGAGTTTTAGTCATTTCTCAACTAAGTTGGTGTTTAATTTCAAAGTTAGCCTTGTCCTTTGTGACATTCTCAACTTTTCTCTTTTGCTTACTTGAGATTACTTATTGTTAGCCTTGTTGGAGTTTTATGCTCGTTGAAGTGGCTTTATATTGTGATATTGTAGCGAAACCTTCAAGTATAATGAAGCTTTAGATTGGACTCTCAAGTCTTTCAATTTTTACTCTTTTACTTCTATGGGATTTTCCACGTTAAGATCGTGTGTTTCATTTAGTTTATTGTTTATGGTTATTGTGGCAGATTTTATGTTGCATGAAGATATATTGTCTAATTGTGTTTGACATGATTGCTGACTTATGTTTATTAGGGGAGAAAGAACACCAGTTTTAATTTTAGTATTTGTTCAGTTTGGTTTCTTCCCTCAAACTGGTATTAAAACTTGGTTGTCATATTTTATAGTTATAGAAATTAAAACAAATAAAATGATAATGTTGAATGAAACAAATTATGAACTTTGACGGAATAGAATTAAAAACCTTTTATTTGTTAAGGCTTTACATCTCCTACTTTTTCCTACTTAAAAACTTGAATTTAAAAGAGATGAGGAGTGAGCATTTGAGCACTAGTATTTTTTTTTCCAATTTGTTAGAAGAACATGATTTCAACCACATTAGTCAAGAGGTATATGCAAACACATTGTGGAATAAACTTGAAACTTGTATGCCCTCAAAGTTTAGCAATAACAAGTTGCTCTTGTTTAAGACAATGATGATGACGACAATTGTGGAGAATCATAATTGAAACCAAGTTGAATGTTAAAGCAAAGCCCAACAACAACTTTTTGAAGGGTTGATTTTAGGATGTTTTCTCATTTTTGTTTTTTTTTTTAATTTTTTTTCCCTACTATTTTAAGAGGATGTAAAGGCAAAAAAAAAACAAAATTTTTAAAACTTTAAGTAACAAATGAGCCTCAAATCAAAGTGGCGCAGCGGAAGCGTGGTGGGCTCATAACCCACAGATCTTAGGATCGAAACCTGGCTTTGATATTTTTTTACAGTAATATTTTTTTATTTTTTATTGCTAACATCCTTGAACTTTAGCAAAAAAAGCAATTAAGCCCCTATGTGGAAAATGTATTTAATTAAGCCTTCAAACTCTTAAATTGTATAAATTAAGCCCTTTGACCAAAGTTTTTTGTCTTTGACCATTACAGTGCTAATTTGGTCGTTAACAATGCTTGCATGGTGCTCCATATCATTGAGAGTTGCTGGCGTAGCAATGCCATGTCAGTAAAAAAAATTAAAATATATAAAAGTAAAAGAAATATATATATTTACTTGAATGAGCTTGGAGAAATTGTTCAGGTTCATTTATTTCAAGACTTAATTTTTTAAAATTAAAAAAATAAAAATAATTTTAAAAATTTGTAAAACATTATTAAAATTTTTAAAAATGTTAAAAAAATAAAATTAATAAAAATCATTTAAAAGTTAAAATTCGAAATGAATCTGGATAACTAGATTCAATGTGAATTTGACATATATTTTGTTAAGCTCAATGTTTAGTATTTTAGTATCTGACATCATAGACCATGAATGTAAACCATGAATGTAACATCCCGATTTTGGGGGTTAGAAGAATTAAGGTTTACGTGTAAGTCTGACACTTCAGTTAGGTTTTTATATTTTTCGTGACAATTTGAAAACAACAATAAGCCTAGTGATTTAGTGATTAGGTGTTTGGCTTGTCTTTGGTCACGGGTTCAAGTTCTTGTGTTCGTTTAAGTGGGAATTAATTGTGTGGTTTTTGTTTCGTTCAATCAAGTTTCAAGGGGTAAGTATTGTGGTTAGGATTCTATCAATTGTTTTGGAATTTTCCATGTTGCAAACGAAAATTTCTTAGTTTTGGGTATTTGTGTGATTGAGTTTTCAGTTTGGTTTGGTGGCGATGAATCAATCGATTCTTGGTGCTTGGGATAGCGCATTTCAGGTGTGTGTTCCGAACCCTTTGTAATTAGAGGTCACTTCGGTTCTGTATCCATGAATTTCAGTAGGTTTGGGGGTGGTTTCTCGACATATAAGCATGTTCCCGCACATGGGCGGTCCACATGGCCATGTGCCACTTAAAGTTAGGTAGGTTTTAGAATCATACGACCAAGAATGAGTCACACGGGCTGCCACACGGTCGTGTGATCATTGTTCGAGGAAGTTGTTGATCGTACATGGCCGTGTGCCTCTATCACACGGGCATGTCCTTCAGCCGTATGGTCGTATCTCCTCTGCTTCTAAAATTATGTTAATTTTGTTACAAGTGCACAGTGAGTTACACGGTTTGCTCACATGGTTGTGTAACCCAGTTACAAGGGCGTGTCACTTCTTTACACAATCGTGTAGACACTTCACACAGTCTGAACCCTCCCATACGGCCATGTGGTCATATTTTGCAGTTTTTACAACTTTTTGCAAAATATTTTGTTTCGGTCCTTAGTCGATTCCTTATATGTTTAAGCTTCGTAGGTGTGTCTGGGTAATTATTTTGGTTTAAATGTGATTATGAATAGGCATTCATTAGATTTAATTTTGTGATTTCTATAAATACGATTTTAATATGGCAAACTAGTTTGGACATTCTTATGAGTTTGGCCATTCATTAGATTTTATTTTTATTCTTTTGAATTGCAAGCTTAGTTGTTAAATAGAACTATTTTGTAAAGTAATTTTTAGTAATTTTTAATGTTTAAGGACTAAAATATTAAAGTGATAAAATTACAAGGATTTGATGCATAATAACAGAAACTATGGGCTGTAATGGAGTGTTATGTAACGCCCAAATTTTCGCGAATTCTGTGAATGTTGGCATAGGTTTAATTATGTTAGTGGGCCTCTAGAAGGCCTAAGCTTAAGATAGAACCCGGTAATTTTAGTTAATTTTTGTTCCATAAGAAAAAGGGAGTGAAATTATGAAATAAGACCTATGTGAAAATGTTTGAAAATGCTATAGGCTAATTTGTAGTGGCCAAATAAATAGTAGTGCAGAATAGGAGGATTTGCATGTCAAATTCCCCACTTTTAATGTAGTGGCCGGCCAAGGTGATGGATAGTTGATAATGTATATGCATTTTAGCATTTTAATAGTTAATGGATGATGGGCATGGTAAGCATTATGGGCATATTTTTATTGGAATTATGGCATGAGTATGGCACAAATATTAGTAGAAGGTTTTTGTTCATTCTTTGTTCTTCATAGCCGAATTTGAGAGAGAGCAAATAGGGGAGGAAACCCTTGAATATTCGGTCACTAGGAGGGGGAAAAATTGAAGGTAAGTTCTTGGTACTTTGCTTCTATATTGATGTTCATGAGTTCTTCTTGATTCTACCCTAACTCATGAAGCATATTTTGGTTTTTGGTTGTTGTTTCATGTTCTTTTGATGAAAAATGGAAGATAGGTGAAGTTGAGCCAAACAAATGAGCATGCATGTGCCTTAGATGCTAAGGGGAAAAATCGGCTAACATGTTGTGCTTTAAAATGATGAAATGGAGATTATACTTAAGTAAAATCATAGATATGTGATGATTGATTGGTGATATACATGTTTAAATAACAAGCATGCAAGTTAGGTGTGAAAGAGTGATTTGGTAATAAATCTGCTTGGGACAGCAGCAGTAACGTGACTTTGGAAAATCACCATAAATTGTGGGAGATGAATTAGAAGCTGAATAAATTATGTAATTAAATCTTAATGAGTCTATTTTCAAATGAAATAAACGAGAACATATTTTGAATTCTATACAATGAGAAATTGATTTGTAATGAAGAGTGGTCAGATTAGTCAAACAGTGAAACATGGGAAACTTTAAGAAAAATCTGGTATTGATTGGCCATACCAAAAATTCTGAAAATTTTATGGATAGAAGATATATGAGTCTATTTTTCAGGAAAATTAACGGCACTTGATTTGGAGTTTCGTAGCTCTAGTTATAAATGATTTAGTGACTGTTGCTCAGGAAGACAGCTTGCAGTGAAATTATGATTATGTGGTAAACATTGACAAAAATTTGTTAATGAGTTGCTTATTGATTTCTTATAAGCTTACTATGATCTGTAGGTGTAGTTGGCCGAATATTGTAAGGGGTTAATACGTAGTTTGTATTTGAATAGTTAGATTAACGTGTTAGTAATCCAATTGTAGGCGGTTCGTGTGTGGATCTCGTCAGCATATCGTCGCAAACAGGTGTGTAACTAACACCCTCTTTCTTAGTCTAGATCGGTAAAAGTTGAAAAGCCGAAATGCCGAAAACTGGTATTTTGTAGATTTGCGAGTGTGCGAATGCTCATGAGGTAAATCGATTAATGTTTTTGGTAAGCTGCAATGTTTGGACTGCAAAGTGCATGATTTCTGTGCCCTCGATATTTTTGGGCTTAATGGGCCAAAATTAGAATGATGGGCCAACGGGCCCAATTCGGTAAGAACCCTCGGTAGTGATTCTGTTAGTACGTGAAAGGTAGGAATATGCATGAAAAACCCTAAAATAGATAAATTACTGAAATACCTTTAAAAGTGGAAAATTTACAATTTTACCCCTAGGAGATAAATTACCGAAATACCCCTAGGGTTAAATTGACCTAAATGCATGTTTGACTGTTGTTATTTACTGCATGCCATGTTGTTATTATCTGATGCATGGGACTGGGATATTGACGGAGGAAGTACTGAAAGTGGCTTGTCCACGTACTGGAGGCTTTGCCTCAATTTACTGTTAACTGAGCAGCAAGGCTGCAACTGTAGAGTGTTGGGCTGAGTGGGTTGAGCTATTCCCCACATGGAGTGTATGGTTGGTACGGGTGGAGTGTAGTGGTTGGTGGGTTGAGTAGTCTCCCCAAATGGGCTTGCATATGTTTACTGATGTTGCATGTATTTTGAAATGGGCCTATGGGCCATACTGTTATCTGAATAAGGGGCTAAGGCCCAGTTTATTGTAATTTGAAAAGGGCTCTGGCCCAGTACCACTATTACCTGAATGGGCTTAGGCCCAATGGGCTTGAACTGACTTGGGCTTTGAATGGGTTTTCCTTACACACTGAGTTTCCCCAAACTCACCTCTTCTTTAACCTTGCAGGTAAGCCTTGATGTGGGTGACTTAGAGCCGGAGGGGATTCAGAGTGGCCATGGTGAATACTTTTGGGTTTGAAAAAAGAGACTGGTTATCTTAAGTTATTTTTAATTACTATTTAATTTTTGGGTTGTAATAAGGCTATTTTAACTTTATTTTCTTATTTGATTTTTCTAGGATTATATTATTAAAAACAACTTTAAATTGATGGATACTAATTCAAATGGGCTAGACTTAGGGCGTGACTTCAAAACGATAATTGTTTTTTTTTAAAATAACACGACGCCACGAATATTCGATTTACCAAAGAAATTTCAACTTGTTATAACCAAGTGTGGCAATGGATGTGGACATGTCTAGGATTGGATCCAATCGGAGAGCTTGGTACTTAAGGAGCCTTCATGGCTCACCTCCTCTGTTATGGATACCTACCTGGTGCCCAGCTTCCATTCACTTGGTTAGTTTGACAAAAGTCGGCTTTTTAAAATACTAAAAAGGGAACACGGGTTTTTAACTTCAAAGTGGCACGTCGGATTCGGCCTTAACATCTGGGCCGAGTTTGGGGTGCTACATTTAGTGGTATTAGAGCTTAAGTTGCAACAACTCGACTGTGGATCGGGTTCAAAAAGAGTTTTCAAAACTTTATGCCAAAAAAAAAGAGAGGGTATTTTTGGAAAATTCTGACTTTTGAAAATTTCCTGTTTAAAGGAGATAATCTCCGAACTTGTTTTTTTTTAAACACAAATGTTTGGAAAATGGATTTCAAAAAGTCTAAATCTTTTGAGTTTATCTGAAAACTGATGAGGTGGCACACTGAATCCCCGGCACCAAGGCGGTAAGTACTATTCTGTTTTATATACTGAACTGTACTGTAGTTAGTACTAAACCTTAGAGATAGTACTATAGATAATATAGCGTAAAGGCTACGAAACTAAGACTGTAGGGTAAACTAAGCCTTAGGAAACTGAGACAGTAGCTAAACTGTGGTTACGCGAGAACAACTCTGAAACCTTATCTGTTCATAAAATATTCTGTAATAAACAGTGGAAATAGTAAACTAATTGCATAAAATTCGTAATCAGATAAATCGATATGAGTACGAGAGCTACTCGGGGAAGAGGCCATGGTCGAGGCCGTGGTTGAGGCCGAGGTAATACTCAAGCTGGATCTTCGTCTTCTGAACACATACCCGCTAGAGTAGCACGACCACCACCGGTGGATGAGAATGGGCCATATGATCGGGCCGCGGGGGATGACGCTCTGTCCTAGGCCATGTTAAGAGTTTTGGAAAGGGTGGCCGGAGCTAATATCGGGCCCATGAATAGGGGGTCTATTTCTGAGTGACTCCGAGCCAACGGAGCGGAAGTTTTTAGGGGTGTATCTAGAGTAGCCCCAAATGTGGCTGAGTACTGGCTGGAAGCCACAGAGCGGATTATGGATGACTTGGACTGCTCAGTAGAGCAAAAGTTAAAAGGAGCAGTATCCTTACTACAGGACGAGGCGTATCAGTGGTAGATCACTGTGAGAGAGGGTACCCCAGCTGAGAGGGTAACTTGGGAGTTGTTTAAGCAGTCCTTCAAGGCGAAGTATGTCGGAGCTAGCTATATGGATGCGCGAAGGAAGGAATTCCTGAACTTGACCCAGGGTGGTAAGACCGTTGCTGAATATGAGGCAAAGTTTCTATGATTGAGTCGGTATGCTAATGGTATTGTCTCTACCCAATACGAGCGCAGTGTTCGCTTTGAGAATGACCCTAGGAATGAGCTAAGGGTGCTAATAGCTCCGCAAAGAGAGCACGATTTTGCTACACTGGTAGAAAAGGCTAAGATAGCCGAAGAGGTGAAGCAAGCTGAATGAAGGAACCGCGACAGGGATCGAAATCGGTTCAGGAGAGATGCTAGACCAACTGGTGCTGTAAACCAGAATGTTAAGAGAGCTAGGATGGAGGAACCAGTTCGAGCGGTTCCGGTGAATACTGTTAGACCACAACCTTGTGGAGATTATGGTAGAATGCATCTGGGGGAATGTTGGAAACGTTCTGGGGCTTGTCTTCGTTGTGGATCAAAGGAACATAAGATCAGGGATTGTCCTAAGAGGCCAGCTCAGGCTCAAGTGGTTGAACAAAGGGCTGTGCAACCCGTACAAATAGCGCGAGGTGGACCGTTGCCGTCGAGAGGTCATGGCCGAGGTCGCGGTGGCAATGACCATGGACGTGGGGCACCTGGCAAGGGTACTGTTAACACTGAGGCTCATCAGCCAGCTTTGGTATATGTTGCTCGTCGCTGCGAGGAGGGTGACGCACCTGACGTCATAACTGGTACGTTTTTTATTTCTAGCATGCCATATACTGCCTTGGTGGATGTTGGATCTACTCATTCCTATGTTGCATGTGCCATATTTGGGTCGTTGGGTGTGCACTCTGAGGAGATTGTGAGTGGGGTATCTGTACTAAGTCCTTTGGGTCACTCGGTTAG
This sequence comes from Gossypium hirsutum, assembly GCF_007990345.1. NCBI lineage: Eukaryota > Viridiplantae > Streptophyta > Magnoliopsida > Malvales > Malvaceae > Gossypium > Gossypium hirsutum. Next base: position 2,793,480 of record NC_053427.1, read on the forward strand.
GGTAGACAAACTGTATAGGGATGTACCCTTAGAAACTCAAGGTAAGATTTTCCTTGGAGATCTGATGGAGTTACCATTCGGAGAGTTTGATCTCATTTTGGGAATGGACTGGCTTGTTAAGCATAAAACGACTCTGGATTGTACTGCTAAACGAATGGTGTTAAGAACCACAAAGGATGAGGAGGTTATGGTGATAGGTGAGCGAAGGGATTATTTTTCCAATGTGGTGTCAGCATTAAGAGCCGAAAAGTGGATTCGGAAAGGTTGTGAGGTCTATTTGGCATTTGTAAGTCAGTCAGAAGAGGAGGGACTGACAGTGGAAAAGGTTAGGACCGTAAAGGAGTTCCAAGATATTTTTCTAGGATTGCCTCCGAACCGAGAAGTTGAGTTTGGAATAGATTTGTTGCCTGGAACGGCGACTGTGTCCATCGCACCGTATAGGCTAGCACCGAAGGAGTTAGTGGAGTTAAAGGCTCAAATTCAAGAGTTGTTGGATAGGGGCTTCATTAGGCCAAGCGTGTCTCCATGGGGAGCACCGGTGCTATTTGTGAAGAAAAAGGATGGGATAATGTGCATGTGCATTGATTACCGCCAGTTGAACAAACTGACGATAAAGAACAAATACCCTCTACCAAGGATTGATGATTTATTTGACCAACTTAGAGGAGCTTCGGTATTTTCCAAGATTAACCTTCGATCTGGATACCATCAGTTAAGGGTAAAGGAAGTGGATATTCATAAGACAACATTCAAGACTCGATATGGTCATTACGAGTTCCTGGTTATGCCGTTTGGGTTGACGAACGCACTTGCCGCTTTCATGGATCTGATGAATCGAGTGTTCCAATCTTACTTGGACCGATTCGTGGTAGTTTTCATCGATGATATTCTAGTATACTCAGAAACCGAGGAGAAACATGATGAGCATCTACGTATTGTGCTGCAAGTACTGAGAGAGAAAGAACTGTATGCAAAGTTTAGTAAGTGTGAATTTTGGTTGCGAGAAGTGGCTTTTCTAGGTCATGTGGTTTCTGCTGAAGGAATTAAAGTGGATCCTCGAAAAGTTGAGATAGTTCTGGGATGGAAGCCGCCAAAATCAGTATCGAAAATTCGGAGTTTTCTGGGTTTGGCAGGCTATTACCGAAGGTTCGTAAAAGGATTTTCTCTCATTGTTGCACCATTGATGAAATTGTTAAGGAAAGGGGTAGCATTTGTCTGGACTGAGAGTCAGCAAAAAGCTTTTGACCATTTGAAAAAGGTATTGACTGAAGCACCAGTGTTGATTCAACCGGAGTCTGGGAAGGACTTCACTGTGTACAGCGATGCGTCACATGTAGGGTTAGGATGTGTACTGATGCAAGAGGGTAAGGTGGTCGCTTATGCTTTGCGGCAGCTTAAGTCTCATGAAGCGAACTACCCTACGCACGACTTAGAGCTAGCAACAGTGATCTTCGCATTAAAAATCTGGAGACATTACTTATATGGAGAAAAGTGTATCATATACACGGACCATAAGAGCCTAAAGTATCTGTTAACTCAGAAGGAGTTAAACCTTAGGCAACGAAGATGGGTAGAGTTGCTTAAGGATTACGACTATTCGATTGAGTACCACCCAGGTAAGGCTAACGTGGTGGCTAATGCGTTAAGTCGAAGGGTTGTTTCTGATTTGAGAGCCTTGTTTGCACGTTTGAGTCTGTTTGATGATGGAAGTCTGTTAACAGAATTGCAAGTGAAGCCTATTTGGACTGAGCAGATTAAAGAAAAATAGTTGAAGGATAACTCGTTGGTTCTTCGGTTTCAGCAAGTTGAGAAGGGTGAGAATGAGGATTTTGGACTGAATACTGAAGGAGTTTTATGCTTCCGAGGAAGAATTTGTGTTCCGAAGGACTCTGACTTGAGACAGTCAATGTTGAAGGAAGCTCATGGGGGACTTTGTGCCATGCATCCTGGAGGGAATAAGTTGTATCACGACTTGCGAGAACTGTATTGGTGGCCTGAGCTTAAACGAGAAGTAACGGAGTTTGTGGGGAAATGTCTGACATGCTAGCAAGTGAAAGCTGAACATCAATTTCCTTCTGGATTACTGCAATCGGTGAAAATTCCATTGTGGAAGTGGGAGAGAGTCACTATGGACTTTGTGAGTGGGCTACTTTTGACACCCACCAAGAAAGATTCTATGTGGGTAGTGGTGGATAGGTTAACAAAATCTGCCCATTTCATACCAGTTCGTACTGATTACTCCCTGCAAAAGTTGGCTAGGTTGTATGTGGCAGAGATAGTGCGACTACATGGAGTGCCAGTGTCGATTATTTCCGACTGAGACCCTAGGTTTACATCTCGGTTCTGGAAGAAGTTGCAGGAGGCATTGGGTACACGTTTGGATTTCAGTACTGCCTTTTACCCACAGACAGATGGACAGTCGGAGAGGGTTATTCAGATTTTGGAGGATATGTTAAGGGGTTGTATCATCGATTTTCGTGGGAGTTGGGAGGACTACTTGCCATTGGCGGAGTTTGCATACAATAACAGCTACCAAGCAAGTATTCAGATGACTCCATATGAGGCACTTTATGGGCGGAGATGTCATACGCCTACGTGTTGGACAGAGTTGGGTGAACGACAAGTGCTTAGACCGGAGTTGGTGGCAGATACTGAAAGTAAGGTTAAGTTGATAAGAGATCGATTAAAGGAGGCATCTGATAGACAGAAGTCGTATGCGGATCTAAAGCGCAAAGAGATAGAGTTCGCAGTTGGGGATATGGTTTTCTTAAAGGTTTCACCTTGGAAGAAGATCTTGAGATTTAGCAAGAAAGGCAAATTGAGTCCGCGGTTTATAGGGCCTTATCGAGTTCTTAAGTGTGTAGGGCCAGTAGCGTATCAGTTAGAGTTACCACCAGAGTTAGACAGAATCCATGACTTTTTTCATGTGTCTATGTTAAGACGACATCGATCGGTTCCCTCACATGTTGTGCCAGTGGAGGAGATTGAAGTAAGGATTGATTTGACCTTTGAGGAAGAACCCATACAAATTTTAGATTGAGAGGTTAAAGTTCTAAGAAGGAAGTCAGTTCCGTTGGTAAAAGTACTGTGGCGTAATCATGGAAGGGAAGAAGCTACTTGGGAATCAGAACAGATTATGCGTCAACAATACCCTCATCTGTTTGGATCAGGTAAATTTCAAGGATGAAATTTCTTTAAGGAGGGTAGAGTTGTAACGCCCCAATTTTCGCGAATTCTGTGAATGTTGGCATAGGTTTAATTATGTTAGTGGGCCTCTAGAAGGCCCAAGCTTAAGATAGAACCCGATAATTTTAGTTAATTTTTGTTCCATAAGAAAAAATGAGCGAAATTATGAAATAGGACCTATGTGAAAATGTTTGAAAATGCTATAGGCTAATTTGTAGTGGCCAAATAAATAGTAGTGCAAAATAGGAGGATTTGCATGTCAAATTCCCCACTTTTAATGTAGTGGCCGGCCAAGGTGATGGATAGTTGATAATGTATGCATTTTAGCATTTTAATAGTTAATGGATGATGGGCATGGTAAGCATTATGGGCATATTTTTATTGGAATTATGGCATGAGTATGGCACAAATATTAGTATATCATTTATGTGTCATAAAATGTTGAGTGATAAGAATAACAAAAGGAAGTAAAGAAAGGTTTTTGTTCATTCTTTGTTCTTCATAGCCGAATTTGAGAGAGAGCAAATAGGGGAGGAAGCCCTTGAATATTCGGTCACTAGGAGGGGGGAAATTTGAAGGTAAGTTCTTGGTACTTTGCTTCTATCTTGATGTTCATGAGTTCTTCTTGATTCTACCCTAACTCATGAAGCATATTTTGGTTTTTGGTTGTTGTTTCATGTTCTTTTGATGAAAAATGGAAGATAGGTGAAGTTGAGCCAAACAAATGAGCATGCATGTGCCTTAGATGCTAAGGGGAAAATCGGCTAACATGTTGTGCTTTAAAATGATGAAATGGAGATTATACTTAAGTAAAATCATAGATATGTGATGATTGATTGGTGATATACATGTTTAAATAACAAGCATGCAAGTTAGGTGTGAAAGAGTGATTTGGTAATAAATCTGCTTGGGACAGCAGCAGTAACGTGACTTTGGAAAATCACCATAAATTATAGGAGATGAATTAGAAGCTGAATAAATTATGTAATTAAATCTTAATGAGTCTATTTTCAAATGAAATAAACGAGAACATATTTTGAATTCTGTACAATGAGAAATTTGATTTGTAATGAAGAGTGGTCAGATTAGTCAAACAGTGAAACATGGGAAACTTTAAGAAAAATCTGGTATTGATTGGCCATACCAAAAATTCTGAAAATTTTATGGATAGAAGATATATGAGTCTATTTTCAGGGAAAATTAACGGCAGTTGATTTGGAGTTTCGTAGCTCCAGTTATAAATGATTTAGTGACTGTTGCTCAGGAAGACAGCTTGCAGTGAAATTATGATTATGTGGTAAACATTGACAAAAATTTGTTAATGAGTTGCTTATTGATTTCTTATAAGCTTACTATGATCTGTAGGTGTGGTTGGCCGAATATTGTAAGGGGTTAATACGTAGTTTGTATTTGAATAGTTAGATTAACGTGTTAGTAATCCAATTGTAGGCGGTTCGTGTGTGGATCTCGTCAGCATATCGTCGCAAACAAGTGTGTAACTAATACCCTTTTTCTTAGTCTAGATCGGCAAAAGTCGAAATGCCGAAATGTTGAAAACCGGTATTTTGTAGATTTGCGAGTGTGCGAATGCTCGTGAGGTAAATCGATTAATGTTTTTGGTAAGCTGCAATGTTTGGACTGCAAAGTGCATGATTTCTGTGCCCTCGATATTTTTGGGCTTAATGGGCCAAAATTGGAATGATGGGCCAACGGGCCCAATTCGGTAAGAACCCTCGGTAGTGATTCTGTTAGTACATGAAAGGTAGGAATATGTATGAAAAACCCTAAAATAGATAAATTACTGAAACACCTTTAAAAGTGGAAAATTTACAGTTTTACCCCTAGGAGATAAATTACAGAAATACCCCTAGGGTTAAATTGACCTAAATGCATGTTTGACTATTGTTATTTACTGCATGCCATGTTGTTATTATCTGATGCATGGGATTGGGATATTGACGGAGGAAGTACTGAAAGTGGCTTGTCCATGTACTGGAGGCTTTGCCTCAATTTACTGTTAACTGAGCAGCAAGGCTGCAACTGTAGAGTGTTGGGCTGGGTGGGTTGAGCTATTCCCCTCATGGAGTGTATGGCTGGTACGGGTGGAGTGTAGTGGTTGGTGGGTTGAGTAGTCTCCCCAAATGGGCTTGCATATGTTTACTGATGTTGCATGTATTTTGAAATGGGCCTATGGGCCATACTGTTATCTGAATAAGGGGCTAAGGCCCAGTTTATTGTAATCTGAAAAGGGCTCTGGCCCAGTACCACTGTTACCTGAATGGGCTTAGGCCCAATGGGCTTGAGCTGACTTGGGCTTTGAATGGGGTTTCCTTACACACTGAGTTTCCCCAAACTCACCTCTTCTTTAACCTTGTAGGTGAGCCTTGATGTGGGTGACTTGGAGCCGGAGGGGATTCAGAGTGGCCATGGTGAATACTTTTGAGTTTAAAAAAAGAGACTGGTTATCTTAAGTTATTTTTAGTTACTATTTAATTTTTGGGTTGTAATAAGGCCATTTTAACTTTATTTTCTTATTTGATTTTTCTGGGATTATATTATTAAAAACAACTTTAAATTGATGGATACTAATTCAAATGGGCTAGACTTAGGGCGTGATTTCAAAACAATAATTGTTTTTTTTAAATAACACGACGTCACGAATATTCGATTTACCAAAGAAATTTCAACTTGTTATAACCAAGTGTGGCAATGGATGTGGACATGTCTAGGATTGGATCCAATCGGAGAGCTTGGTACTTAAGCAGCCTTCATGGCTCACCTCCTCTGTTATGGATACCTACCTGGTGCCCAGCTTCCTTTCACTTGGTTAGTTTGACAAAAGTCGGCTTTTTAAAATACTAAAAAGGGAACACGGGTTTTTGACTTCAAAGTGGCACGTCGGATTCGGCCTTAACGTCTGGGCCGGGTTTGGGGTGCTACATGTTATGCTATTGGGCTGAATTTAATTTTAGTTAAAATTAGTTAAATTGTAAGTTTTGAGCTTAAAGACTAAATTGCATAAAAGTAAAATATTTGGGATAATTTCTTAAAAATATCAAAAATGACTTAATTGCATAACCTAAGTTAATTCTGCCGTTGGAATTAGTGAATTGAATGAAATTGTTATTTTAGATCAAGAATGAGTGGAAAATTGAGAAAAAGAGAAAATTATTGAATAGTCCCTGTACTTTTTCGTTGCTGCAGATTAGTCTGGTAAGTTCGTTCGGTTTAATTTTAATACATTTTTAAATGCATAATAGATGAAATCCAGTTACTGAATGCTTATTAATACAAATGATACCTTGTAAATGAGAACTGATATATTGACACGACAGTACTGTTTTTCTTTTGATTGAAATATTCTGAGCCGACGAACGTAGGATAAAGTATGATTGACATGGCAATAAGTTATAGTGCGCACTATATGGGATTGATTTGAGATAAGACAATGATTCTGTTTATTTCATGTTCATTGAATATACCGAAGTCCAGCATTTTTTGCGGACTATCGTGTTATATTTATAGTGTTTTTGGCGTGTTAACGGGAGCGGATGTAAAGCCTTCAGGCTTGGTACTTAGTGCCGAGGCGTGTTACGGGAGGGATGTTAGTCTACGGGCTAGGCACTTGGTGTTGAGGCGTCTTACCGGTTGGATTGGCCCATATGAGTGTTTGGCGTGTTTTCTGATGGTTAATCGTGTACTCGTATCCGTATATCATTCATAGGGAACTATTTAATGAACACTGAGTATTATTGAAATATGGAAAATTGATTTATTCTATTATTGAGTATTTCTTACCTGTTGTGAGCTGTGATTGACAAGAATTCTTATAGCAACCTTGTTGACATGAACTTTATTCATTAAACTTGTTATTTGAATTATTATGTTAAATTCGGCAGCTTTATCGTTAAATCGATGAACTTACTAAGCTATATCATTAAATAATTAAGTAACAAATGAGCATCAAATCAGAGTGGCGCAGCAGAAGCATGGTGGGCCCATAACCCACAGGTCCTAGGATAGAAACTTGGCTCTGATATTTTTTACAATAATATTTTTTACCCTGTTTTTGCTAGGACCCTTTAACTTTCGCGAAAAAATCAATAAGCCCTTTTACCAATGTTTTCTGTCTTTAACCGTTTTAGTGCTAATTTGGCCATTAACAATGTTGCCATGGCACTCCATATTATTGAGAGTTGCTGGCATAACAATGCCATGTTAGCAAAAAATAAAAAATTTTAAAATATATAAAAATAAAATTTATTTTTATTTTTTTACTCGAATGAGCTTAGAGAAATTGTCTAGGTTCATTTATTTCAAAACTTAAATTTATTTTAAATTAAAAAATAAAAATAATTTTTTAAATTTATAAAACATTATTATAATTTTAAATAATTAATAAAAATCATTTAAAAGTTAAAATTCGAAATGGATCTACACATATGATATCCAGATTTAATGTGAATCTGACATACATTTTATTAAGCTCACTGTTTAGTATTTTAGTATCTGACATCAGAGACCATGAATAACATGACTAACTCTCCATTGATGATCTTCAACTGTTTCATTTGTTTGAAGCTTTGATCCGATGCCTAATCACCCAATAACGCACGGCCCTTAAAGTTGCAAACATTATTACTGATCCAATAATAGTAATTCCGGTAGCAAGCCACTGTTCATATCCGACCACAATGAATGACAAGGCTAAGTATGCCACTGAAACAAGCACACAAGCGAACCACATTATCTTGTTAATAACAACCATGAACTGCTTCTTTCCCTTGCTTTAAATGACTACAACGAAGGTCTGAACCACCACAACAGCCAGTGAAGTGAAGAGAGAAATGGAATCAAAGATGAAGAATATTACAAAAGCAGGGTTTTATCCTATCCTTGCTTCCCCAAGAGAGAGTCCAGGTGGAATTTTTTCTTTTCTATCCACGTATTGACTAGGAACTTGGAAAATACCAGCAAAAGCAACTGTGGCAATTAAAACATTTGATGCAACACCGAATCGGGCTTGGGAGTTTTTTTGATGTTCAAAACGATCGACATTGAAATGGTGTTCAAAGTGCTGATATTTTGACTAGGAACTTGGAAAATACCAGCAAAGGCTATAAGGCCAGCTACATTGGAGGTTTCAATGTACATCACCGCCGGCGTTTACCTCTAATCATTTGGTTTTTTAAAAGCAACAATGGTTTTTTCTTTTATTTTGATATAATGAGAAATTACTCACGTATGTACAATCAACGGCCACAGTATAGTGTTTTCTTGGCTAGTATTGGGCTGCTAATTTTAAGGATTAAACAGGGTTTCTCTGTAACAGCCATTTTTAAAACCTGTAGATTGTTCATATGCTTTCACCATTTTTCTCACTATTGTCTAAAAGTTCTTGTGTTTCATAAAAAATGGCTAAAGATCATTCTCAATCAATCTGCCAACTAATCAGACATGAAAAACTAGTTTCACCTGAAGATGGAAAAACCTTTGTAGGAACAGCTAGGTGCTTGAAACCATGTGTTCAAACTATGTCACAAGCTGCAACAATTCCCAACGCTTCATTGTTGTTCGAAATCTTCTCTCAACAATAAAACCTTAAGAAATAGCCTGATAGTGTCGAGATAAAAGGCTGGCATGCCCCTCAAAAGCATTGGGAAGAATGGGTTGATGACATGGCTAGAAAATATGGGGCTTTGTGGTACCAGACGGGTATTTGTGATGCTATCATGAGTTCTACATATGAAATCAGGTGTAACAAAGATTTGATACTTGGTTTGGTTGAGTTTTGGTGTCCTGAAACTAATACATTTGTCTTTCCATGGGGAGAGGCCACTGTTACCCTTGAAGATGTAATGATTCTTGGTGGGTTTTGAACACTTGGGGATTCAGTGAGAAGACCATTAGAAGGGAAGTTGGTGAAGGTTGAAGAAGATATGAACAAAAAACGTTTGATCTTGTCAAGGAACAAGTCAAAGAAAGCAACACATAGTTGTTGGATAAAGCATTTTATGGAATCAGACGAGGAATATGAACATGTTGCCTTCTTGTCTCTTTGGCTAACGAGGTATGTTTTCCCTTCCTTACCTGAGAAAATTGTTGCCAAGCAAGTTTTTCTTATTGCTAATCATTTGTCTTCAAACACAAGAATGGCACTTGCACAAGCAGTTCTTGCAAATCCTTTACAAAAACCTAACATTGTTCAAACATAAAGCAATGTCTTGTCCTAAACAAATAACTGTTTCAGGTCCATTAAAACTCTTACAATTATGGGCTTTTGAGCATTTTCCTTCGCTTGGTCCAACTATTCCCAATACCCTTAAACCAGGAGAGCCAAGAGCTGCTAGGTTCCATAGATTGAATGCTAAAATCAACTTACAACTTGTTACATCAGTACTTAGATTGCCTGATAACTTCATTTGGCGTCCATATATTGTTGATTTGAAGAACTGGGTTCATCCTTCTTATTACAAACAAACTCAATTGATAACTTTTGATTGTAATGACCGAGATGAGGATCTAAAGTCATTTGGTAAATGCTTGTATGCATCTATGCTAGTTGGACTAGACTGTAAAGAAGAGTATTTTCCACGAAGGGTAGCAATGCAATTAGGATATGATCAAGACCTTCCTGATGCCTTTCCTGTTTGTAGTATCCCATTGGAGAAGGTTAGATTTGCTGTTCTTCCAAGGTCCTTTAAGCCTTGTGTATCAGTTAGGTACTTCAATTGGTGGACTAAATTGATATCAACTCGAAAAACAGCTTTATTAAAAGAGATGTATTTGATGTGACGAAACCTTCAACAACAATGTGTAGTGTGAAAACTAGTGATAGTACCATTAACAACAGTCTAGGGAGCTTTGCTTCAGTTGCTAATGATAGTGATGCAGATAATATGCCACTTTCACAAAGGATGAAACATGTGGCTTGCCATTTTAAAACTACTGGTTCACCAAGAGTTCATAATGGGAATGTGAGAAAGAGGAAATTCTCCATATTTGCAGGAAGAAGCAAAGCGCCCATCCCCACATTACCATTTCATGGCAATTCTGCAGGAGGACAAATGAATGGTGGTGGTGGTTCTGAGTCTGACAGAAAAAGGGTTGTTAAAAAAGGGTCAAAAGTTTACCACCACACCATTGAAGGATCACATAAGGGTATTGGTAAAGAAAACAAGACAAGAATGGCTGAAGGCTGCAAAGATGCTAGTGCTACTACTTCTGGTTCAATTCAGAAATTTGGAGTTGAATTAGAAGGAAGGCTAAGGAGATTGGAGAAAATGGGGTAGCAAAGTAACAGAAGAAAACCATATAGTTGTCATATTTTCATTGTTCTTACATTAACATGCTTGTACCTCGTTACTGTAATGAACCTTTGTCTTACATGACTGACTATTCAAAGCTTTTTTGGGATGTCCCTATGCCTTAAATGTCTTTTGTCCTTTTATGAAGAGTTAAGTTTATGAATCAATCTTCTCTCGTTTTCTTTAATACATCTAAAAATTAGGTCTAATATGAAATTTTATATATAACTTTGATTTTGTGCAAGTAAATGAAAATTTTGATTTAATCTAATATTCATAATTATATATATAATTGTTTTATATTTATATATTGTATGCATAAATATTTATATTCATATTTATATAATATTAAAATAATTTGGTGTATTTATTTCTTTAATATAATTGAATAATATTATAGTTTTATGTTATATATGTGAACTATAATAAAAATTTTATTTTTATAATTATACTTAATCAAAGTTTATATACTAAATTACGCATTAAATTAAAGTTTATGTATAATTTTAACATTTGATTTATGATTTTCTAACGAGATTTCATTTTTATCTATGATTTTTAAGAATTGCATTAATCATTCATGATATTTATTAATACTTATTTTTCATTATACATTGATTTTGATTTAATGTGTAATTTAATCTATCAATTTTGATTTGTTGCAATTATAGGCATGAATTTTGATTGTAGCTCAAAAAGCATATATAAGAACCCCATGTGATGGCCTGATAGTCAAGGTTGTTAACCGCCCTACGTGTAGCCTGGGTTCAAGTTGTGTTAGTCACGTTTGTTATTCGTGCTTTAAAAAATGCATATATAAAATTTTGATTTTGATTTAATCGTATATATTTTAAAAAAATAAATACATCGATTTATTCTTCCATAAGCGCCATGCTAGCAAGCCAAAAAAGTAGTCCAAGGAACCCCAATCCTTGACAACCACCAAGGATTCAACCCAATCAAAGTGGTTACAAGAGAAGAACTGTGGTTGACAACTTTAAGGCACAAAAGACAACCACACATCTTTAGCAACTAGGCAATCCCCAAGGACATGCAAGATATCTTCTGTATTGTGATGACAAACTGAGCAAGGCGTATTTTGGCCAATACCTCTTCACACACGTTCAAGATTAGTCAACACCCGTTATTTACACACAAACCATAAAAAGAAAGCATACACAGTGTGGTCCTTGAAAATTCCAAACGTCCTTCCACCTAGTCATGTGGTATTTATCGAGTGTTCTTCATCAACTAAGAATGAAATACTCAAACTTTGTCCAACTTATTTTTAAGCAAGAAAAAATAATACAAAGAATTTCCAAATTGTGTAATCCTAATATCTTGCTTTCTATTTTCCTATCGTTGTGAAATTGCTTTGCTTTCCAAGTTTCAATTTTTTAAATTAAAAATAAAAAAAAATCTAAAATTAGAGATGGTCTATTTATTTCACCATTTCCTCGTATTTGCACAAAAAAAAAGTGTTATGATTTTTATTTTGATGAGATAAGTTAGAATGATAAATCGAAGGCATACGTATTTTTAATTTATCTAAAAATTACAATCATTTTGGCTCTAAATATTTTTAATATAAAAGTTTTTACTATAGTTATCACTTTATTACAATCTTCAGCTTTTAAATTTTTCAATAATTAATTATTGACGTAAAATACATGTAAATTATTGTATAAATGTCATGTCAACATCAATAGTAACAAGGTAGCGGAAAGTTATCTTTTTCATCTAATTACAAATAATTTGATAAAAAGAACAAAAAGATAAAAGGGGTAATTTAAATTTTTTTTTATAGTTTACCATGATATTTTACTAATAAATCAACACATCAGCTGCTTATGATCTTACTTTTATTTATTTTAATTAAAAGTTATTTAAACTAAGAATGATGTTCACCAATTCTTCAAATGCACCATTGGCAATCCATCTATTGGCTGCTTCTGTATAATGGATACCAAGGTTTCTTGGAGCATTGGTTTATTGGTGGATAGCCACAAGTTCTCGACTGATTGTAACTGTAAAGACCTCCAATTCCAATTTTGAACAGTGTGAAAAATGTACCATATAGCTTTGGAGATTGGTACAAACGGATTGCGGAATTGTAATAATCGGCATAAAAATGTTTATGTTGGAATGATGGTTTCAGAATTTTTTGAGTTGTTTTTGAAGCAATTGGTTATGGTGTTCCGAGAAGTGGTTCAGCCATGTTAGACATCCAGTCAAGGGATCATATTTATTCTTGTTTGAACCTTGAAACTTAGTCAACAAAGCTGGGGAGCATCCAATTGGGAAGTTTCCAGGGACCAAAGATGTCATTGCACCTATCTCAATCAAATCCTGCATATTAAATGTTGTTAATAATCTGAAACAAGGATAATATTGATCAATGTTCCAAATTCCTGGGAAATTTTGCCTTAAAAATTGGTGATCCTTACATTGATTGATGAAGTTATACTATAAACAGAAAAAAGTAACAAGCTGTCGAATTTTCTCAAAGCTTTTCCCTTGCCATGTTTAATGGCTGTAATCAATCCCTCCAATCTCTCCCATCACAATCAAGGAGTTCCCTACGAGCTCTTTGCAATCTGTAAGTCATAGCATATTAGCATATAGAGGGGTTTAAAGTACGGTATTGTCGAAGAGAATTGACTCCTTCGGGAGAAGTTTTCAAATATAGTTTGTTGGGTAGTCAATTGAGCCCCAATAATGGAAGGTATTATCCTCTCGACTCTATGAAGAGCTCGAATGTCTTGAGAGGCCAATTATGAGTGCGGATTCACAGAGCCAGGAGCATCTCGATTGATGGAGATACAATTTGCCCTCATGAAATCACCTCAAACATTAACAAATCAATTCCGTGAAATCAAAATACTTGTTCCAAACACCATACTCACTTATCCGAACACATTCAAAGACATGGTCTCTATCATGTTCACAAACTCTCCAAATTCAATCACTAAATGCAAGCATTGATTACGAAATTGGCTTCACATTGGGTGAAAGTTCTAAAGAGCAAGTATAAGATGGTTGATATATGCCCAGAAAGTATTTACCGGAGTAGTTATTCCTATGTGTGGCGATCCCTTCCTAAGGTTTGGAATGAAGTCCGGAACAAAATTATTTGGAGTGTGCTCAATGGCGAAACCATTAAGTTTTGGATGGATAACTGGGTACCGGATACGGGTCCACTTTGGACGCTAGGATCACTTCTCATGGTATAAACAAAATGGCTACAGTGAGGGAGTTTGTAGGCGAAGATGGGAATTGGAAATGGGGAGTGTTATCAGCCTGGTTGAGTCATCTCGTTTTGCTTCACATCTCTGGTATTGTACCTCCAAGAGCAGATGCTGGGCCCGATGTTATTTGTTGGAACAGGATGGACAATGGTCACTTCACGATCTCGGACGTCTATACTAGGCTAACAGAAAGAACGTGGCGCGCTAACAATACTTACGAATTTGGAAAAATATCGCAGAGGAATAACTTCAGATCCATCTTGTGAGTTGTGTGGATCAGTTCAGGAAAGCTCATTACTTACTGTAAGGGATGGTCCATCAGCTGCCATGGTTTGGAAAGGGATTTTACCGGGTTCAGATCAGCAAAAGTTTTTCGCCTCTAACTTAACTTATTGGCTGTTTGCAAATCTTAAGAACACTGAAAGTTAAGGAGATTATAATGTGCAGTGGAACACTCTATTTGCTATAATCTGTTGGAGCCTTTGGAAGCAAAGGAATGGATTTATTTTTCAAAATATGAACTGCTCATCAGATGAAATCATTAGGCAAAGCTTGAGCTTGGCGCAGCACTTTAGAGAAAGCTGCTTAGTAGAGGGACTTAGATCCAACATGAGTACCCTTCGGGATGGGTCAAGATCAACGGCTCGGCTATTTATAAGGATTACACAGTAACGGCAGCTGGAGTGATTAGAGACAATCAGGGATCAGAGAATCAGGGGATGTTCGCCTATATGTGCGGAGCTATGGGCTATTTATGATGGCTTGTCCATCGCTTGGAATGGAGGTTACAGACAAGCTCTTTTGGAAACAGACAGTGTGGTGGCCATTAAACGAATCGAAGCTGGTAGCGAGGAAAATACACCTGACCCTATGGTAGTGGGTATCAGGAACCTATGCAACAGAGAATGGACTGTTAACATCTCTCACGTTCACAGGGAAGCAAACTTTGCTGCTGATCTAATGTGCAAAACGCCAAATGATAGATTGGGTATTACTAAAGACAGATTTTGTGCAACTCTTCTTCATGTACCAAAAAAATTTGGTTTAAATGGACAAATCTATTTTGTCAGAAAAATAATCCAACCTGCAATATCATACTAAAAAAGGGGCTAATATACTAAAAAAGCCCTTAAACTATTACAATTTATTCAAATAAGCCCATACTTTTTTTAACTAAATAAGGTATATCATTCATGATTACATTTACATCAGAGGCCACCATTTTACATGACATACAAAAATTTATGAGTATAGCCTAAGCCAGCTTTGAATAGATCAAATATTTATACTTATAACACAATGCCATCATAAACTATTTGGGAATAGAAAAAAAAAAATTCTTTCACTTACCATTTACTTCATGTAAAAAAAATGTAATGAATCAGTATCCTGATCAAGAAGTTTTAAAATACAACACATGGTTTCATTGCCAGACACAGATTACTTACCAAATTGTTGCAATTCAATCCCCCAGGCAGATGCTAACTGCAATAAGAGTTGGTCGGGTGCCACGCCTTCCCAATCCTCCGGCGGATCCATTGTGGATGCTGCTTCATGCAAAGTCAATAGAAGCTCTTTCTTCAACTCCATCGGAATACCTAATGCGTTTGATCCGTTTTCTAACACCACTTCAACTAGCTGAAAAAGTTATAAGAGAAATAAAACTAATTAGAGACTCGATAAAGCATCTTGAACTTTGAATGGTAAGAGATTGAGATGAGAACCGATACCTGTTGAATCCAGGAGAGACAGATATCGAACAAATCGGGTTCTAGAAGGAATTGCACGATAGCATGCAAGGTTTCGTTTGCTATCTCATTTGATAGCTGGTCAACCATAGGACCTGATTTGTCCATTAGCTTTATAAGCAAGAGATCATCACCCGTTGATAGAACTTCAGCGTAAGCAGAATCTATATCGCCTACTTGAAGGGCATGCATTGCATTGCTCCAAGAAGTCCAGACTGGATCTCGTTCTGGTCCAACATTATCATCTCCTAGAGCTTCAGCGGTTAATTCAGGCACACGTCCAGTTCGAGATGCTCCATTGTCCTCCCCAGCAACACGAATTGCTTCCAAGGTAGCTTCATCCTTCGATGCCTGCCAGACACTTCTAGCTGAAGGTCCTTCACCAAGTCTTTCAGGCCCGGGACCCTTGTCCCAACCTCTCCTGCCACCAATCTGATCACTCTCGTGTTCTGATTTGGGTGATCTACCATCCAGGCCGCTGCTAGCTGGAGCTCTTCTTGATTGAAATTGTCCATTCCTTGATGCATTAAACGCAGGGAAATCCCAATCATCAGACGTTTCAGATCTCCAAGAAGGTCCCCTTCCTCTCCCAACTGGAGCAATTCCATCAGTCTGTGCAAACCTTTCTCCATATGGGATTCGTCCACTGAACTTGGAACCATAGTCAGAGAAGCCATTATACTTCCCTAAAGGTCTATTAGACGATCCTTCAAATCCAGCCATAAAATTACCACCTCTCCTTCCCGATGATATTGATAAATCCCGAGCCATGTCTTCAACAATTCTCTCAAGACCCCTAACTCTGTTCTCCAAAGTTACCATGCTATCATGAGAACCACCCATAAACTCCTGCAACATGTTCATGAGATGCCCTTGCTGCCTCTCAAGCTGCAATAACTGCCTTTGGATAGCCAACCAATTTCCTTTGTTGTTGATGAAGGATCCATCAGACTGTCCATCCACCTTCGAGAAACCCAAACGATTTCCGGATGGTTCTCTTTGATTTACATCTATCCTATCATCACCATCAAAAGCCTTTGTTCGTAAGTTTTTTCCATTTTTCTTCTCTTCAGGCCATTTATTGGACACACCAGAAGCTCCTCTATCAATGTTATGGTTTGTGCCACCAAAGGATGCATGGAAATCATCTGCCTGGTTGTTTCCCGTATAATTCGACCTTCTTCTCAAGTCTGAATCATTTGGTTCTGATTCTTCCTCGTTCTTTGAGTTTGAAGAATTAAGGTATCTACGAGGAACAACTACTTCAACCGGCAAATCACCAGAACCCCTAGTTTTAAGTTTCTGGAAGAATTCGGGATTTAACTCTTTGTCCGTTAATAGAGGTGCTTTCTTCTTTAATATTACAACTGCTTTGTCAGGAATGGTTCCACATTTGCCTTCCGAAACAGAATCCGAATAAGGGGAAAGATTATTAGACAAATCCTTTGCCGATGGATCTGGTTTTTTATCACAAGCATTCGGATTTTTCAAGCCATTCTTTTGTGATGATTCATCTGACTGATGATTGTCACCATCTGCTGCAGTAATTGAAATAAATTTATCCAAGACAACTCGATAAAACTTAGAAACACATAATTAACATATACTTACCATGAGACTTCTGATCATCTACGGCTCCATCATCCCCTTTCCCTGCAATCTTCTTCCATAATTGCAAAGCTTCAGTCATAGCATCTCTCACAGGTTTCATCTGTTTTACCAATAATTAAACATTATCCAACACGATACGAATTCCATAAGGCAGTGTAACACCGTGTATATATAAACACCAAGGAACAGCATCATTTAGAGGACCACAATGCAAGAGTTACATTGCTTAGACATATGGCATTGAGTGTATGTCAACAGTAAATGAAAGTAAAATGGATTGAGAAAGCTACCCTGTCAAAGCGGCAACCCTCCAATACCGTTATTGTCGAAGATGCTCTATCTGCAATCAAATTGCTTGAATGGAGTGCCAAAGCACTTAAAGTATCAGCAGCTGCCTTCCGTGTCACCCAATCTGTGCTCCCAAGGCATTCATGGATGCTTTGCAGCAAAGCTTCCAAGCTATGAGGTGGAATTGCTCCCACCTGCAACAATGTCATCATAACTTTTTGAAAAACTTCATTTAGTTCATTTTTTTCGAAATGCTTTAATAAAAGGTTTCTACCTATTTTGTACAATCAAACATAAGAAAATGTGGTAAAAGTACCATGGAGACACCTATACTAGAAATCAGATTGCATTTTGCCCCCCCCCCGGCCGCAACTCAAAGAATAGGCAAATTATGCATATACATAAGATCAAAAAACAAACTGGCCCTTCTATGAAAAATTTCATCGTGTTTTGCTATTAAAAACTGGTCCTTATACATCAGCAGAAGGTAAATGTGGCACACCAAGTGTCATTTTCTAGTTATTCCATCAACATCCTCAGTTTTTAACACTACAAAAGACTGAAATTTATAACCAAAACAAAAACAATTTGCGCTTGGCCTCCATGGTACTTTTACCAAGAAAATGCTCATTGACAGCAACCAAATAAACAAGCACACAGTAAAACAATTAAGAAACTATAAGACTTATCACTTGAGCTGCCATTTAACATTCCAAAAACTAACAATATAAAACCATCAATATCCATATGAATTCAACAATGTAAATTATCAAAAAATCAAGCTAAAAAATAACTACATTGCTCGAACCTGTGACAAACTTGCCACTACTGCCAAAAGGGAAGCCTTAGCCATAAAATTCTGACTATTCAACAACTTGCAGATCCTTGGGCAAAGCTTCTGAAAAGCAGTCAAAGGAGGATCACCAGCACATTCCACCATTTTAGCCATACATGTTGCTGCACCAGATTGGACCCCTTTGTTCTGTTCACTCATTGTTTCAAACAACGGCTTTACAAACAATCCCATCATAGTCCCTCCATTTTCCCCTTTCAAATACTGTCCTGAAAGGGCACCAATGGAATCACGACAAGCATCTTTCACCCCAGAATCTGCATCTTTTAACCTTTTAACAATGTGGGCAATGATTTTTGTCAATTGGGGAGCTGCCAATTCACCATGGCAATTACATAGCATTGAAAGTAACCTTAAAGATTCTTTTTTTACAGCTGGTTTTGGATCATTGGAAGAATCAAATAAGCAGTTTAGTAAGATGGGAAGGGATTCAGGGGCAAGAGATTGGATAATCTTTTCAAGATCTTCAACGGCAATCTGGTAAGTGTCACGGTCTGAAATCTTGGAAAGTAAGGTTAAAATCCTTTGCTTAAATTCTACCATTGCAAGGTGAGAAGATAGTGAAGAGGGTTTTGAAGGGTTTGAAGGAGGAGTTAAAGTTGAAACCTTTGAAGGTTTTGTTGATTTGGATACTTGGGAATTACTCATTGTGGGATTTTTTTTTGAAAAAATGGGAATTCAAAGATTGGAATGAAGGGGCAAAACAATGGGATTTTCACAGATTAAACAAGGAGAAAAAGATGGGATATTGAGGAAATGGGACAGTTTTGTACTAAGAGGAAAAACAGAAAACTTTTGGAGTTCAGTAAGAGGAAATGTGTGAATCTCTCTAAAGATGAAACTGGGATTTTTAGAGACTGAAACAAAGAAAAAAAAAGGGGATTTTTGAGGGGACGAAATTATTCTATAAACTGAAAAGAATTAAAAGAAAAAAGGAAATGGATTTTGCATACATTGAAAGGAAAATTGATGAAGAAAGAGATATAAGAATTCAAAGATTTGAGTTTTGAGCAATGAGATGGAGTAAGAGTAAAGCTAAGATCTGAATAGAATGAAAAAAACAAGGATTTTGATTTTTTCTGAAATCAAAAGTTTAAATTTTTAAAGATTTAGTGAAGATGGCAGACTTAGTAATTTTGCATTAATAGAATAGGATATAAAAATAATAGAAAAAAAAGTAATTATTCTATCCACTAAAAATAATTAGATTAATTTATCAAACTATTAATGAAGTTTTTCTTTTTTTTTAAAAAAAACTTAAATACATGTACTTTTTGCAAATTTTGAATTTAGTCTTTTTATTTTATTTTTAGAATAAAATTATTTTGTTGAATTTGTTGGCATGATATTTTAAAATAAAAAATTCATTTGATAATCTTGTAATCAATAAAATAATGTCGTAATAGACATGAATTTAATAAAAACTTTTAACAATGTCAATAATTGGACTAAATTCCTAAAAATAAAAGTAAGCGGACAAAATCCAAACATATGAAAAAAATAGGAAATTGAAACATATTTTAACGTAAATTTAATTTCCTCCATAAATATATATTTAAATTTGATAATTAGAATTTTAAAAGGTTTAATTTATACTCCAATTCGTACACACCATATAGATGAAAAATAAAAATAATAAAAATATTTTTTATTATACGAATTGAGTTAGTGCTTAATTGACTAATAGCATAACTTAGTAAAAGACGTAATATAAGTACTAGATTTTATTACACTCACAATGTGGGGTGGAAGAAAATATTTTATTTAAAATTTAATAAATGATGAATATAAGTAAAGTGGTAACATATTCGTAGTTTAATATTATTGAACACATGTTCAATATCTGGATTTGTAACTTTTAATTCTTTTCTTTAAAGATGATATAAAAGTATAAAAATAAAAAACAAAAAATGTCATTATAATAACATTAATTATAATTTAAAATCATAATTATTTTTGTAATTTCATAATTAAGTTGGTGAACTAATTAAGGGTGACAAAAATTTAATACAGTTAAATATAGAATAGATAGATAAATAACAATAATTTTATAACTAAATTAATACTTCATTAATCTATAACAAACTTAATGAAAAAGTTAATATATTCCCATATCATTCACTTGAGGCTGTAAAGGATGTAGACCCATTTGTCTACTACTCTGTGTTGGTAGCTAGGTTGCTATTTTTTGCTACAACACTAACATACACAACAAGAAACTTCTAAATTATTCAAACATAAAAGTATAGAACATATTAAAAGCAGTCTATCAACAGGGGTGTAGTCAGGGGGTTATCATGGGATCCAGCTCCCCTAAAATAAAAAATTTTTATTATAGGTCCTTAAATTTTTTAAAAATTTTAAATTAATAAAAGTAAAATTACACTTTGATTCCTCTTAAAATTATAAAATTCAATTTAATCTTTTATAAATTATAAAAATATAAACTATAAAAAATTAAAATTTTATCCTGCCCCCCTAAAAAAATCTTCTGGCTTCGCCCCTGTCTATCAACATAAAAAGCTAAAAAGAAAAAACCTAAATTTTTGTTTTTTCGTTTGAGTGAAAAAAATATATTTTTTAATTATATTTTTTATTAGTAGAAAAGTATTTTTAATCGACTTTTTTAAATTATCGACAAGACAATAATAATATGATGATTAAATTGATTAACGAAATTTAAATTCAAAGATATAAGTAAGAGAGAGAGAGAGTTTAATGACAAGATTGAATGTTGTTTATCACTTATAATAATATTATGAGTTAATTGTACCAGACATCTCTAATTATAACTTTTATTTTAAATTAGTCCTCAAATTTTAAAATGTTTGAATTATAACCTTAAACTATCAATGTTATATCAACCAAGTCTTTTCGTTATTGAAATCGTTAATTTAACCGTTAAATAACACGTCAAACCTTATGTAGCTAAAATTTAAATAAATAGAAAGTTGACGCATAACTTTTAAAAACAAAAACCGAAAATAAAGTAAAATTGTAAAAAAAAGTGAAAGATAAAAATTTCTATAAAAACTTTGAAAGCTAAAACTAATATTTTAAAACATCTATTTTTACAATATTATTTTTTGTATTTTAAATTAGGTCACTGAACATTTGATGTATCATTTAACAGTTAAATTGTACCAAACATCCCGAAGCTATGACCCACATTTTAAATTAGTCCCTAAAGTTTAAAAGTTCTAATTATATTCCCAAGCTATCTATGTTATATCAATTATGCCCTTTTGCCATTAAAACTATTAATGGAACCATCAAATAGCATCAAATCTTATGTAATATAATTTAAAATAAAATTTTTAAAGTAAAACATTGTCCAATAATGTTTGATTGTAAAAACTAAGAATAAAAGGAGTGTGAACAATAAATCTTCTTTTACAGCTTTGAAAATATCAAAACCGATATTTTTATTATATTTATTTTTCTAAAGTTTTATATGATTTTTACTATATTAGTGTGAACAATAATAAATGATTTCATGAGTCAATTTGGACCCGTATTGTCTTAAGTTTTATATTTTTTTGTTTGTTTTTCCATTGTTTAATAAGTTTTCAGTTTTATAAGTTTTTATCTACTCTTGTAGCACGTTTTTTAGTCTTACTTGCATGTAACATTAGTTTTACAAGTGATTTTAGTGATGTATTTTGTTGTCGTCCTCTCTAGTTTGGTGAATGCTCGATTCTTTTATCAATTGTTGCTTGCCGCTTTGGACCATTTGGGGTTGATTTCCTTATCATATTAAGTGCTTGCAATCACTCTAGATATATTGTGATTGAGTTATGACAAAGCCAATTGTCAACTTGTCATGATGTTCTATTGATGCTAAGGCTAAAGCCTTTGTTGTGTTGGTGAAGCTTATCCTTCACCGTCTACGATGAGAATTTGTTATTTTTCCCCCTAAATTGTATGGTTCCATTTATTGAATGAATTAATAAATTTATTTTTTTAAAAAAAGATTTTCATTTCAAATTATACTGCATAGGATCTAACATGTCATTTAATGATTAAATTGATAATTTTAGTAATAGAAATACCTAATACAACTTTATTAATTTAGAAATGTAATTAAAACAATTTATTTAGTATACTTCATGTTCGTTTTATTATCCATATTTGAGATTCGTGAATACTTCTTTTAATAATATCATCTCCAAAGTTTAGACCTGAAACTTCTCTTGAAGATATAATATGTCTTACCATTTCATGGGTTTTTTACCTATATGGTATTACAAAAAAAACTTAAATAATACAGCTTAAAATTTAAATACGAAAATGGTATAACCAGGGTGGTCACGCCACCGCCAGAGGCGGCACCACCCTGGTATCTGACACAAAACAATTAAAAAAAACAAAGAAAAACAGTATAAAGCTAAAAAAAAAGCTAAAAAAAAGGCAGCAGATTGGTGGTGGGCCTGCCACAGGCGGCACCGATGGTGCCAATGCTAGTGCCAGTGGCAGCACCGCTGGTGCCACTGCCACCAACGGCGCCGTGATATGACTTTTTAGTCATGGGGGTTTTGGGGTTTTGGCTTCTTCTCTGTTTGGGACCATATATTATGGTCCCCTAGCTCATTCGGGAAGAAAGGAAAGAAAAGAAAGGAGAGAAAAGAAAGAAGAGAAGAAGAAAAGAAGAAAAGAAGAGAAGAAGAAGAAGGAGCAACCATACGCGAGGGAAGGGAAGAAAAATGAAAAAGAAAAAGAAAAGGAGGAGGAGAAGAAGAGGGAGGGAAGGAAGGAAAAAAAGGGTAATTTTTTAAGCAAGTATTTTAACCACTACACTATTATTATTGTTGATTTGAATTTGATTTAATTTAGATTTAATTTATAAATTTATTTTTTTTGCAAGGTGTTATTTGAATAAAAAGAGATATTAAGATATGTTTGTATTTATTTTATTTGTTAAATGTGTTTCAGGTTGATTAGATATATTTTTTATAAAATTTCTTTGGTATGTTATATTCTGATTATTTTAATTTTTTATTTTTTATGTGATGTGATTTTTATACTATTTTACAAAAATAGTATAAAAAAGAAAATATGAAAAAAATATCTTAATGAAAAAAAATACGAAAAGAAATAGAATATGAGAAAAATACAATAAAATATGAAAATAGTATAAAAATAATATAAAAAATAAAATACGAAAATAGTATATTTTAAAAAAATAAAATCCAAAAGTTTTAAAAATACAAACAAAGGGACAAAATTAGGGTTATTTAAAAAACACTAAAATAATACATTTAAAACATTATGTACTAAAATAAGATAAAAATAAAATACGAAAATAGTATATTTTAAAAAATAAAATCCGAATATTTTAGAAATACAAACAAAGGGTCAAAATCAGGGTTATTTTAAAAACACTAAACATTTGAAACATTATGTACTAAAATAAGATAAAAAATAAAATACGAAAATAGTATATTTTAAAAAATAAAATTCTAATATTTTAGAAATACAAACAAAGGGACAAAATTAAGGTTATTTTAAAAACACTAAAATAATACATTTGAAACATTATGTACTTAAATAAGATAAAAAATAAAATACGAAAATAGTATATTTTAAAAAATAAAATCCAAATATTTTAGAAATATAAACAAAGGGACAAAATCAGGGTTATTTTAAAAACACTAAAATAATACATTTGAAACATTATGTACTAAAATAAAATAAAAAATAAAATACGAAAATAGTATATTTTAAAAAAGAAAATCCGAATATTTTAGAAATATAAATAAAGTGACAAAATCAGGGTTATTTTAAAAACACTAAAATAATACATTTGAAACATTATGTACTAAAATAAGATAAAAAATAAAATACGAAAAATAGTATATTTTAAAAAATAAAATCTGAATATTCTAAAAATACAAACAAAGAGACAAAATCGGGGTTATTTTAAAAACACTAAAATAATACATTTGAAACATTATGTACTAAAATAAGATAAAAAATAAAATACGAAAAATAGTATATTTTAAAAAATAAAATCCGAATATTTTAGAAATACAAACAAATGGACAAAATCAGAGTTTTTTTAAAAACACTAAATTAATACATTTGAAACATTATGTACTAAAATAAGATAAAAAATAAAATTCGAAAATAGTATATTTTAAAAAATAGAATCTGAAAATTTTAAAAATTTTAGAAATACGAAATTTTTTTATTTCGAAATGAATTTAATTAAAATATTTTACTTATTAAATTAAAATATTATACGAAATTTTTTTATTTTCCAATAAATTAAATTAAAATATATTGAACTAAATGCTGGGTGTATTAAATATATTATATTTTAAACCAAAATATTTTATTTATTTTATATATTTTAAATTATAATAAAAATATTTGTATTTGAGTTGGATATATTTATTTTTTTAATGTAATATAGCAAAAAAATATGTTGTTGAAAAAATTGTTTGCTATTTTTTTGTAATTAAAAGCAATATATAAAATTTAGTTATTCTAATAAATATTTAAAATCCATCAAACATTAAAATTAATAATCAAAATTTATTTTGAAATTGCAGGCATCGCAATGACTTTATTGATCAAGAAGGATGTTCCTCACATATGTGACACAGTTAATAATATGATAAAATATAGTTATTTGTTAATCACGAGTTCCATTAAAAAAAGATCTATGTAATTTAAGGAAATAAATTATGTTATTATAACTATTTTCTGTAATTTAACACTGTCAGGACTCGTACCGCGTATTAAGGGGCCGGGTGAATGGTTTAGGATATTCCCCATATGCACGACTGATGCCCTACTTGGAGCTAGCTGGATTTGGGTCAGCAATATTGACCCGAACGTTCGATTTGTGGTATGATTTAATATCCGCATTGGTCGAGCGTTGGCGACCGGAGACCTGCACTTTTCATTTGCCGTGTGGGGAGTGCACTGTCACTCTGGAGGATGTTGCATTGCACTTTGGGCTCCTAATCGACGGGGATGCCGTCACAGGCGTAAGTGCGATAGCTGAGCCGGCTGCACTTTGTTATAGCTTACTAGGAGCTTCGCCCGGCGATGCTGATTCTACTTTTTCATAGTTGAAATTTACATAGCTAAAAGCCAATTTTCAACATTTATCAGTTAATGCCACTGAAGAAGAGTTGGTGTGCGCAGCTCGAGCATACATTATGCATATCATAGGGGCTGTATTGATGCCCAATTCGAACAACAACAAGGTTCATTTAAAGTATTTACCTCTGTTAGCTGATTTGCGTAATGTTCGCTCGTATAGTTGGGGTTCTGCAGTTCTGGCTATGTTGTATCATGTCCGAGAAAGCTTGATGCCGTAGACATGGGTGGATGCCTTCTATTCTTGCAATCATGGGCTCTTTATCGGATGTCATTGTTGGCATCGGTTAGTCACCAACCATACGTATTTCCGCTAGTTAACAGGTGATAAAATTTAACTTGTTAGCAATTGACAATTTCTTTATAATGATACTATTCTAACGGTACTATATTTACTTGAAAATTATTTTCGTAGATGGAGTATTTATCCGGGTATCGGGAGGTTGTATACTGTCCCGATATATCGTCTAATGATTGAACAACATGCCGAGGAAGGGGTAAGCTATTCAAATATTCGTGACATGTAATTGCTTTGTATATCTTACTCGAACCGTGTTAAATTTTAGCCACGATATTAATCATGCAGTTTATATGGATGTCATATTGTAGACTAGAAATTGCGGCTATTATACCTTCGTCTGCCTACGTTGATTTTTAATTGTGGTGTACTAATGCACCAATTATCAGTTTCAATGTAGTCGAGTTGTACCACGGGGATCGAGTACTACGACAGTTTGGTTGCATCTAGTATATCCTGGATCTGCCAATGCAGGTAGGGGAGGTTCACGGCATCAACAAGAGAGGGAAACATGGACAGCATTAGGGGGTTATGCACCGGAGATTTGTTGCGGTGTGGGAGAATTGGATGGCTCGAAGACCTCAGATGGATATTTCTTCCAATTTGCGACCATCGTTAGAGTACATACAATGGTACTCTAGTATGGGGAAGCCATATTTACTTGGTGGGCAGTCGATTATAATCCCTTCGCACGTGCAGCGATCTAGGGCATACGAGCCAGTGGCCGATATAGAGTCCGACCCACAGCCAAATCCAGAGCTTGACCCAGAGCCGGAGGTCGAGTCTGAGCGATCGTATTCATATTCGGCTAATACTTCTTATCATCCGAATTTCCAGAGCAATGACTATTTACCGGGCTCGTCATCGCATTCACATTCGGCCGATACTTCTTATCATCCGGATTTACCGGGCAATGACTATTTCCTGGGCTCATCAGGGGGCGGATACCATTACGGGCTTGATATCTTTGGGTCGTACCCACCGCAGCACAACACTTCTCCCGGCCTATATCCACCGTATTATAGCACTACCCCGACCCCTATCCACTGCAGTACTCCACTCCTATTGGGTTGTATCCACCGCAGCATGGCACTCCTTCCGGCTCAAGTTCATCGATGCCATTCGAGCCATATGATTTTTCTTCTATGTATCAGACACCCTCACCTGCGATTGAAGAGGATGTTAGTCGTCGCAATCACCCATAATGTGAACGTTGACCTCCGCATAAATATACCCCTAGGACCACACTATCAAACCATCAATTTTAGGGGTCTCTTAGGGTTTTGATATTAAAAAGTTTGTATTTTTTTGATATATTTAATTAGATTAATTAGAACTTTGAAAAGTGGAACAATATTTGACCATAACTTAAATTAGATTAATTTGGACATTTTTTAACATTAAAACACTAAAACTTGTAACAAATTTAGTCTACTAATATAAATTAAATACATTACAATATTAATCAAATTGGAACAAACTTTGCAATATAATTTTTTATATAAATTAAATACA
The DNA here is from genome assembly GCF_007990345.1 of Gossypium hirsutum. NCBI lineage: Eukaryota > Viridiplantae > Streptophyta > Magnoliopsida > Malvales > Malvaceae > Gossypium > Gossypium hirsutum. Next base: position 2,820,644 of record NC_053427.1, read on the forward strand.
TTACAACATAAGCTCAATTCCTACCAGATTGTGACGATTGTCCAAATGATAGTTTCGTTGCGGGCATTTGTTCTGGGAATGACCAGCTAACCTGCATAATCTACAATCTTACCGTTAGATTTCTCCCTAATGTCCATTTTATTGCGGATTCTGGATGATTGCGGATGACCTTTCAGATTCTTACGTAGCCCTTTGTTTGAGACAAGCTCAAAAGTCATCAGAGGCACCTTCCACGTAGACAGGTCAGGTAGGACGGGGAACTCATTTTCCCAGACACGTAACGTGAGCTCAAGTGTGTATACATCATCGATAAATTGTTCAACATTAAATTTCACTTTAGCAGACGCTACTACAACATGCGCACTTGGATAATAAAGGGTTTGGAATCTCTTGCAATCGCACCGTCTGTTTTGGAGATCAACTCCATAGGACTTAGGTGGTATGCCGGGTTGATGACCAATGTCTTCGTAACACAAAACGTTTCAAGGCGTCGTGAATATATTTCTACATTCATCGACCTCGCCATCTGACGATTTACAACCATTGCATCTCTAACATCTTCGACAAACACGTGTCCTGCCTCCATCTGGTTGACTTGTTGCTGACCCATTCTTGGCATCAAGGTAGCTAACCTGTATAATGTAGCCGAGAAGACAGATAAAATCGGAAGATGTCGTATTTTCAACAACATAGCGTTGACTCCCTCTACTAAGTTTGTGGTCATCTGACCATAACGAAACCCCTCGTCAAAACTTTGAGCCCAGTACCACGGCTTTATAGTACCCAACCACTGTCGGAAAGATGTATTCGTTTGACCCTCCATGTCATTCTCAAGTCTAATCATTCTTTGGCGAAAAATGTGTGGCTCTAGCTTATGCACTGTATATGTATAAAGAAAAGATAAGTTACAGTATTTCCCTAAAACATAAAAACTTATATTGAAAATATAAGGTAATCATTTACCCATATTCAAAACTTGTCTCTTCCAGTCTGCATTCTTATAATCTCGATGGAAGTTAGTCGTGATATGTTGAATGTAGTAAATGGATCTCCATGGTACACCGGAACGTCTAATGGCAGCAATTAATCCATTCTCTCTATCGGAGATGATGCAAATATTATCGTTGCTAATAACATACCTCCACAGGTTGGTAAGGAAGAATTCACACGATTCCATGTTCTTGTTATCTACGATGGCAAATGCTATTGAGAGCACGTTCCTGTTGCTGTCTTGAGCAGCCGCAAGAAGTAAGATCTGTGTATATTTTCCATATACCCAGGTCCCATCCACTTGCACGAACGGCTTGCAGTGGGGAAATGCGAACACATCGATCAAAAGTCCAGAACATCTGATGAAAAATTCTTTTTCCCGACTGTAGTTGGTCATCCGGGCCGTAATAAGGTCGTGTCTGTAACTCAATTACAGTCCCCGGTACGTACTCTCGTATAGCGGCTATCCATCCCTGTAGCTCATTATATGACGCATCGAAATCCTCATACAATTGCTCTATTGCCATCTGTTTAGCTATCCACGCCTTTCGATATGATACTCGATACTGAAATCGTGCCTGCATTTCGGCTATCAGTACCAAAACTTTAATTGTCGGCATGTCCTTCACCATTGGCATGATACACGTACAGATAGTTTTGGAATCAAGTTTTTGATGATCTTCTGACATATGTGTTGATGTGTATGTGTGAGGCCCAACAAATTTACGTATCTCCCATATCTGCGAATTTTGAATAAATGCAGCTCATACCTGCCAATTGCAGCCTTCCGCCGACTTCCAACATTCCCCAATATATAATGTCGGTTTAGACACTGCAACTTTGTAATCCACTGATATATTCATGCTATACCTCTGAATAGCAAAAACACACTCTTCTTTACTTTTGAATCTCTGGCCTACGAACAACTCCTCAAGTTCGGAACTTACGGTTAGCCGGTGAGCAGGAAGTATTTCAGGGTACTTCAGGAACTCAGCTGTATGCGCCGCGTCAGGGTTTATGAGCGACATGTGTGGCCCAAGATTATTGTGTATCACAATGCGTCACATCTGGTTCCCGACCGATGATGCGTTAATGTTTCCATCGTCCTTCACGTCTTCATCGTCAATATCATCAGGGACATCGTCCACATCGGGATCAGTATCACTATCGACCTCTTGATCACAAGGATCACTACTATCGTATCCATCATCACCAACCACATCAATATCGAGTGTAACATTAAGATCGTTATCAATCCCACGTATAGTTGATTCACTATTAACGTACGATATTGGAGCCACCATGCACGGTTCTTGAGCTCCGTGTTCTTCATCATATGCATTGAGATCATCATTTTGCTCCATACTGGCTAACTCAGCAAATAAGTGAATCGGTGCATTTTTGTCACTCCCATTCTCACAGTAAAGAGCGATCATTGTCTCCATGTCTTCGTCGTCTACAAGTTCCATTTCGGTGAATTTGATAGGATCTGTCGAAATTGAAAACTTGTAAAAATGTTTCGAGATCTTTCTCCCACAACGTCTAACAGTTTTTGCGTTAATCCTTCCCTTCATATCATCCAACGAGACATTTCTATTAAATCCCATTGCTATTTGTTGCCGACATTCAAATATGCATCCAACAGTTGTTGTCAAGATGATTCCATCGAAATAAGCGCATACGAAAAACTAATTATCTATCTTCAATACTCAATCTGTTAAAAAATAAACAAAATTTCTCAAAACAATTTCAAACAACAAATAAATTACTTAAATAAAAAAATTAATTAATCAATATGCAATTTTAAATATATTAAAATAAAACATAACATTCACAATAAACACATAATTAATCTAAATACAAAACTTACTAAAAAATCACAATAAACAAAATAACTTTTAAAATAAAACATAAAAATAACACTAAACAAATTATATTAATACTAACAAAATATTTTTTTTCTTATCATAATCTGTTTTATTTAAAAATAACAAAAAAAAAGAAGATACATTTTATTTCTTCACTTCTTTCTCCTTCTCTTCTCTTCTGTAATCTTTTTTTTATTGAAATTTTTTTCTTCTCTTCTCCCTCCCTTTCTTTTTCTGCAAGTTTTTTTTACTGCTGTGTGATTCGTTTTAACACTAAGGGGTTTAAATAGGGGATTGGGGTATTGGTGCCACCTCTGCCATGTCACCAACTGGTGTCGCCCCTGGCAGAGGCAAGACCAGTGCTGCCTTTGATAGAGGCAAGACTAGTGCCGCTTCTGAGTAAGACAAGACTAGTATTTTATTTTTTTCAATTTTTTTCAGATTCAATTTTTTTTTACTTTTTTCAACTGTTTGTGTCAGGTGGCAGGATGGTCACGCCTCTGCCATAAGCGGCATCACCCTGCCCATACCATTTCCGTCAATAACTTGGCCTTAGTACTATTTTGTTATTTTTTTATTATTTTGTATTATATAGGTAAAAAACTTCCATTTTATCAAATCACTTGTTAGTTAATTAAAATATTTTAAAGTTTAAAACTAATTTAGAATTAATAAAATATTTTGCCAAGTTAAAAAGGAATAAGTAGATCTTGACCGTTGATCTGATTGGTGAGGTATGAATGGTGGGGGTCCACTAATGAGAAATGGAACCCTTGGAACATGGGAAAGCAGATGATTAATGATTAGCAAGAGATAAAAATATTATATATTTTTTTTGTTTAAAAGAAAAGTCATTGGTTTTGGTGGGAAATGGGTACTAGTAAGAGATTTGTTAGGGTTGTTGATGATAATTCAACATTTGTGTTTTCTTTCACTAAAATGATTGAAACTAATCATTTGGTGAATTACCTCCAAAGTTTGTGTGGACAACACGTTTTAGTCTTTCTTTAATTTATATAAAATAAAAGTTTGGTTGGTACACTATTACTACATGGAAAACCCACAATTTTTTTAATGAATAAGTTATTTTTAAAGGTGTGTATGGACTGGCCGGACTCAACTAAAAATTTAGGCTTATTTTGTTAAGCTTAAGCTTGGTCCAGCCCAGTTAAAAAAATGAGTTTAAACTTTTGCTCAAGCTCAACCCGAATAAAAATGCTATAATCCAGGCTCGATTTAGCTTGTCCATATTAATTTTTTATTATTTTTATATAATTTTAAAAAATATATAGTACATCAAAAATATTAAAAATATCAAAATAAATATTTCTCAATAAATTGAAAATAAAATTTTAAAATTAGCATAAAAATAACTGTGATGATAAAATTAAGTAGTCTAGTATGAAATAAAAAAGATAAAAGATAAACATCCATCTCACACCCACCCACTAATTTTGTTTGAACCTTCATGGGCTGGGTCAACTTTATGTGCTCAAGGGCATCAAAGAAAGCATTATGGTGTTGGGATGGTTCAAACTTATCTTGCATGTTGAAGGTTCATCTCCAAGCTTTAAATTTCTCTATTATTTACAATAATTAAAATTATTTTAATTAAAAATAATTTCTCTCCAAACTCACAGCAAATAGGAACTAATTGTGTAAATTAAAGTTACATATATATATTTTTCATGCTTGAAATCCATCAAAGCCCACAAATTAAAAAATTCCTTAAAACTTTGATGGGAAGAGACAACGCAAAATCTCTCTATATGATAATAGAAAAAAGTGGAGGAGTAAAGAAGGAGAAAGAGTGGGAGGAGAGAGCGAAAATTAATATGATATTTTAATTTTTAATTTATTATTAAATTTAAAATTTTTATTAATTAAAATATCATGTGTTATAATATTAAATTTAAATAAGTTATAAGTTCGTGTACTCTTTGCACATTTTGAATTTAGTCTATTTATTTTATTTTTAGAAATTTAGTTATTCTAATTTCGAATTTAAAAATTTAAGTTTAACTGTTAACACCTCAAAATTATTTTATTAAATTCGTTGGCATGATATTTTGAAATAAAAAAAATTCCCTTAATAACCATGTAGTTAATAAAATGATATTGTAACTGACATGAATTTAATAGAAAATACTTTTAATTATGTTTTTAAATCTAGAAAATAGAAGAATTAAATTCTTAAAAATAAAAGTAGACGGACTAAATTTCTAATATATGAAATATATAGGAACTTGAAGCATATTTTAACTTAAATTTAATTTCCTCCATAAATATATATATTTAAATTTGATAATTAGAAATTTAAAAGGTTTAATTTATACTACAATTTGTACACAATGAAAAATAAAAATATTAAGACTATAAAAAAGTGAAAATAATAAAAATATTTTTATGACAGTAGAAATTTAATTATGGTGGGCAAAAAATATTCTATATATTAGATTGAAGACACACTTACGATTTGAATAAAAAAGTATGTTATAAATTTATTTATTAAAAAATTATATTATAATTAATTGATGCTTTTGTACAATGCTAAAGTTAGTTATTTATTATTCATGTGTTTTAGATTCAAATTTCATTATTATCAAATTTGCATCGATTTATTATATAGAAAAGGATAAAAACATGTCTATAGAAAATAACTTAATTTGTATGCGAGAGGATACATAGTTGAGTTGGTATCAGATTGACCAATGGCACTATATTAATAAAAGACTTAATATAAGTATTAGATTTATTACACTCCGCAATGTGGATGAAAGAAAATATTTATTTAAAATTTAATCAATAATGAATATAGGTAAAGTAGTAACAAATTTATATTTTAATACTATTGATCACGTGTTTGATCTTTGGATTGTAGCTTTTAATTATTTTCTTTAAAGATTATATAAAAATATGAAACAAAAAATAAAAAGTGTCATCATAATAATATTAATTATAATTAAAAATAATGATTATTTCAATAATTTTATAATTGAGTTGGTGACCTGAATTAAGGTGACACCAACCTAGTAAAGTGCTTAAATATGGGTTTTTTACTAAAAAAATAAAAAAATTAAAAAATTCAAAAATAATATACCTAAAAAACTAAAAACGAAAATGGTATAGTCAGGGTGGTCACGCCACGCTGACAGGCGGCACCACCCTGATAGGCGGCACCACCCTGACGTGACTTCTCCAATAGTAAAAAAAATTGAAAAAGAAAAAAAAACACTGAAAACGAAAAAATAAAAAAATAGGTCATGTTGGTGCCAGAGGCGGCACCAGTGTTGCCTCTGGCAGAGGCGGCACTGGTGCCAGGTGCTTTTGTTGCCGATTTGACCCCTCATGCAGAGGGGTTTTTTTTTTGTTTGGGGGACCATAATATATGGTCCCCAAGCTTCATTTTTGGAAACAAAGAAGAAGAAGAAAAAGAGAGAAGAAGGAAAGAAGAGAAGAAGAAGAAAGAAAAAGGAGAGGAGGAGAAGGAGGCCGGCGGTTGAGAGAAGAAAAAAGAAAAAGAAAAAGAAAAAGAGAAGGAGAAGAAGAAGAAGAGGGAAGGAAAAAGAAGGAAAGAAAAAGGTAATTTTTTTTATAAATTTGAGTAATTAATGTTAGTTTAAGTTATTTGTTTTAGATTTAAATCAGATATAATTTTTATTTTTATTTCTTTGCAAGGTGTTATTTGGTTAAGAAGAGATATTAAGGTATGTTCGTATTTATTTTATATTTTCATTGAAGTATTAAGCATTTATGTGTAAAGAATATTTTTTTGTTATTATTTTATGTAATTTATTTGTTAAGTGTATGTTTTAGGTTGTTTAAAAAGATTTTTTAAATTTATTTGACTTATTATAGAATTATTTTTATTTTTTTATTTTTTATGTGATGGGGATTTTAAATTTTTTACAAAAAAAGTATAAAAATAAAATATTAAAAATATATTAATGAAAAAATAAAATACGAGAAGAAATAAAATATGAAAAAAACTTTTTTGGGGAAAGTGGTGGTGACGAGTTTTTTTGTTAAAATAATATAAAAAAATAAAATATGAAAATAGTATATTTTAAAAAATAAAATCCGAAAATAAAAAAATACGAACAAGGTGCCAAAGTCAGGTTATTTATTAAATTAATATAAAAAAATTAAATAATACATTTGAAAGATTTTATGCTAAAATAAAATACCAAAATAATATATTTTAAAAAATAATATACAAAAAAATAAGAATAAAGTGCTAAAATCAGGGTTATTTATTAAAAAATATAAAAAATATTTAAATAATACATTTGAAACATTATGTACTAAAATAATATAAAGAAATAAAATACGAAAATAATATATTTTAAAAAATAATATACGAAAATAAAAAAATTACGAAGAAAGTACCAAAATCAGGGTTATTTAGTAAATTAATATAAAGAAACACTTAAGTAATACATTTGAAATTTTTTTTGCTAAAATATTATAAAAAATAAAATAAGAAAATAATATATTTTAAAAAATAATATACGAAAAAAATACGAATAAAGTGCTAAAATCAGGGTTATTTATTGAAAAAATATAAAAAATACTTAAATAATACATTTGAAACATTATGTACTTAAATAATATGAAGAAAGTGTCAAAATCAAGGTTATTTATTAAATTAGTATAAAAAACACTTACATAATATACCTAATACATTTGAAACATTTTTTGCTAAAATAATATAAAAAATAAAATACAAAAATAATATATTTTAAAAAATAATATACGAAAAAATACGAATAAAGTGCTAAAATCAGGGTTATTTATTAAAAAAATATAAAAAACACTTAAATAATACATTTGAAACATTATGTACTAAAATAATATAAAGAAATAAAATACAAAAATAATATATTTTAAAAAAAAGATACGAAAAAAAACAAATAAAGTGCTAAAATCAGGGTTATTTATTAAAAAAATATAAAAAAACACTTAAATAATACATTTGAAACATTATGTACTAAAATAATATAAAAAAATAAAATAATACGAAAGTAATATATTTTAAAAAATATGATACGAAAATAAAAAATACGAAAAAAGTGCCAAAATCAATGTTATTTATTAAATTAATATAAAAAAACACTTACATAATACATTTGAAACATTTTTGCTAAAATAATATAAAAAATAATATAGGAAAATATTTTAGTTATTACCATTTTAAAATAATAATAATATTTGTATTTAAATTGGATATATTTAATTTTTTAATGTAGTATAGCAAAAAAAAATGTTGTCGAAAAAATTGTTTGCTATTTTTTTTATAAGTTATTCTAATAAATATTTAAAATCTATCAAACATTAAAATTAATAACCGAAATTTATTTTGAAATTAGAGGCATCGCAATGGCTTCATTGATCAATAAGGAACTTTCTCACATATGTGACACAGTTAATAATATGGTAATATATTGTTATTTGTTACGCAAGGGTTCCATTAAAAAAGGATCTACGTAATTTAAGAAAATAAATTATGTTATTATAACTATTTTTTGTAATTTAACACTGTCAGGACTCGTACCGCATATTAAGGGGCCGGGTGAATGGTGTAGGATATTCCTCGGATGCACGACTGATGCCCTACTTGGAGCTAGCTGGATTCGGGTCAGCAGCATTGACCCGAACGTTCGATTTGCGATACGATTTAATATCTGCATTGGTCGAGCGTTGGCGACCGGAGACCCACACTTTTCATTTGCCGTGTGGGGAGTGCACAGTCACTCTGGAGGATGTTGCATTACAGTTTGGGCTCCCAATCGACGGGGATGCCGTCACGGGCGTAAGTACGATAGGTGAGCTAGCTGCACTTTGTTATAGCCTACTAGGAGCCACGCCCGGCGATGCTAAGTCTACTTTTTCGGAGTTTGGCTAAAAGCCAATTTTCAACATTTATCAGATAATGCCACCGAAGAAGAGTTGGTGTGCGCAGCTCGAGCGTACATTATGCATATCATAGGGGGTGTATTGATGCCCGATTCGAACAACAACAAGGTTCATATCCAGTATTTACCTCTGTTAGCTGATCTGCGTAGTGTTCGCTCCTATAGTTGGGGTTCCGCAGTTCTGGCTATGTTGTATCGTGAGCTTTGTCGGACGACAAAGCCTAATGCTGTAGACATGGGCGGATGCCTTATATTGTTGCAATCATGGGCTCTTTATCGGATGCCATTCTTGGCATCGGTTAGTATATCCGTTAGTTAACAGGTGAGAAAGTTTAACTTGTTAGTAATTGACAATTTCTTTATAATGATACTACTCTAATGATACTATATTTACTTGAAAATTGTTTCCGTAGATGGGGTATCGGGAGGTCGTACACTGTCCCGATATATCGTCTGATGATTGAACAACATGTCGGGGAAGGGGTAAGCTATTCAAATATTCGTGACATGTAATTGCTTTGTATATCTTACTCCAACCGTGTTAAATTTTAATCATGGTATTAATCGTGCAGTTTATATGGATGCCATACCGTATACCAGAAATTGCGGCTATTATACCCTCGTCTGCCTACGTTGATTCTCATTTGTGGTGCATTAACGCACCAATTATCAGTTTCAATGTAGTCGAGTGGTACCACGGGGATCGAGTACTACGACAGTTTGGTTGCATCCAGTACATCCCGGATCCGCCAATGCATGTGGAGGAGGAGGTTCACGGTAAGAACAGGAGAGGGAGACATGGACAGCATTGGGGGGTTACGCACTGGAGATATATTGCAGTGTGGGAGAGTCGGATGGCTCGAAGACCTCAGATGGATATGTCTTCTGATTTGCCCCAATCGTTAGAGTACATACAATGGTATTTTAGTATGGGGAAGCCATATTTACTTGGTGGGCAGTCGACTATAGTCCCCCCGCACGTGCAGCGATCTGGGGCATACGAGCCAGTGGACGATATAGAGCCCGATCTACAGCCAGATGTCGATCATGACCCAGAGCTGGAGCCCGAGGTACAGCCGGAGGCCGAGTCCGAGCGATCGTGTTCGCATTCAACTGATACTTCTTATCATCCGAATTTGGCAGGCAATGACTATTTCCTGGGCTCGTCATCGCATTCACACTCGGCTGATACTTCTTATCATCTAGATTTGGCAAGCAATGACAATTTCCCGGGCTCATCGGGGGGCAGATACCATTACGGATTTGATATGTTTGGGTCGTACCCACAGCAGCATAGCACCTCTCCCGGCCCATATCCACCTCAATATAGCACTACCCCCGGCCCGTATCCACTGCAGTACTCCACTCCTACTGGGTTGTATCCACCGCAGCATGGCACTCCTCCTGGCTCAAGTTCATCGATGCCATTCGAGCCATATGATTTTTCTTCTATGTATCAGACACCCTCACCTACGACTGAAGAGGATGTTGGTCGTCGCAATCACCCACAACGTGAACGTCGACCTCCGCAGAAATATACCCTTAGGACCACACCATTGAACCATCAATTTTAGGGGTTTCTTCGGTTTTGATATTAAAAAGTTTGTATTTTTTGTATATATTTAATTAGATTAGTTGAAACTTTGAAACGTGGAACAAAATTTGACCATAACGTAAATTAGATTAATTTGGACATTTTTGAACATTAAAACACTAAAACTTGAATCAAACTTAGTCTTGTAATATAAATTGGAACAAACTTTAAATACATTATAACGTTAATCTAATTGGAACATTAATTAAATTGGAACATACTATTACCGGTATATATAGAGATTTCATGGACGTATGAAATAGATGATACATATGTAGTTATATATGCAACTTGAGTAAGTGTAAACTCAACCATTACCTTGTTTGTATATGTGACTAATTCGTTGATTGAGTGTAGGTAATTGATAAAAATGTTTGGTTATGCGTGTTTCATGAGAATTGAATGATGATTATATTAAGTTTTATTGTGTAATTGACCATGGGATCCATGAAATGGTGAGTTCATGATTAGTTGAAAATGATATTATGATAATATCATTATATTGTACAAAAACAGTTTGGACAGTAGCAATAGACCGACTTTGAAAATTCAATAAAAATTGTAGAAATTGAATTAAAGGCTGGATGAAATATGGAATTAAAGCTTATTGAGTCTAGTTTCACATATAAGAAACAGTGTAAGTAAAAAAATTTCATATTATGAGATATTTGAATTATTGTGAGATAGAGCTACAATGATTCTAGAATCCCCTGTTCTGATTTCAGAAAATTATTAAAAATTGTAAAAAAATATTTATGAGTTAAAATTTATATGCTTAGAATCCTTAATGAGTCTATTTTCAAGAGAAATAGACAAGAACATTATCCAAATCCTGTACTATAATATAATTTATTTTTAGTGAATAAGGTCGGAGCTGTGGAACAACAAAGCAAGGGTAACTTTAAAGAATAAACTGTTCTAATTGGCTAAATAAAAAATTCTGAAAAATTTATGGTAAAAATATATGTGAGCTTAGTTTCTAGAAAAATTAGCGGATCTTAATTTGGAGTTTCGTAGCTCCAGATATAAATAAATTTGTAACTATAACTCCAGAAAACAGCTTGATGGATTTTTAACAAATATAGAGGAATATTTGCAATACAATTTTTTTCATATAAAATAAATACATTACAACATAAGTTCAATTCCTACCTGATCGTGACGATTTTCCGACATGATAGTTTCGCTGTGGCATTTACTCCGATTATGACCTGCTAACCTGCATAATCCACAATGCATACCGTCGGATTTCTCCCTAATGTCCATTTCATTACGGATTCTAGTTGATTACGGACGACCTCTCGGATTCCTGCGTAGCCCTCTGTCTGGGACAAGTTTGAAAGTCATCGGAGGCACTTCCCATGTAGACAGGTCGGGTAGGACAGGGAACTCGTTTTCCCATACACGTAACGTGCGATTGAGTGTGTACACATCATCGACAAATTGTTCAACATTAAGGTTCACTTTAGCACACGCTGCAACGACATGCGCACACGGATAATGAAGTGTTTGGAATCTCCTGCAATCGCATTGTTTATTCCAGAGATCAATTCCATAGGACCTAGGTGGTAGACCGGGTTGACGACCAATAGTCTCCGTAACTCGAAACGTTTCAAGGCGTCGTGAATATATTTCTACATTCATCGACCTCGCCATCCGACGGTTTGCAACCATTGCATCCCTAATATCTTCGACAAACACATGTCCCGCCTCAATCTGATTAACTTGTTACTGACCCATTCTTGGCATCAAGGTAACCAACTTGTAGAATGTAACCGATAAGACTGTTGAAATCGGAAGATGTCGTGTTTTCAATAATACAACGTTGACCCCCTCCACTAAGTTTGTGGTCATTTGACCATAACGAAAGCCCTCGTCAAAACTTTGAGCCCATTGACACGGCTCCATAGTACCCAACCACTGTCAGAAAGATGTATTCGTTTGACCCTCCATGTCGCTCTCAAGTCGAGTCATTCTTTGGCGAAAAATGTGTGGCTCTAGCTCGTACGCTGTATATGTATTAAGAAAAGATAAGTTACAATATTGCCCTAAAAACTTATATTGAAAAGATAAGGCAATCGTTTACCTATTTTCACAAATTGTCTTTTCCAGTCTGCATTTTTATAATCTCTAATGAAGTTAGCTGCAATGTGACGGATGCAGTAAACGGATCTCCGTGGTACACCGGAACGTCTAATGGCGGTAATTAATCCTTTCCCTCTATCAGAGATAATGCAAATATTATCGTTGCTAATAACATACCTCCGCAAGTTGGTAAGGAAGAATTCCCACGATTCCATGTTCTCGTTATCTACAATGGCAAATGCTATCGGGAGCACGTTCCTGTTGCCGTCTTGAGCAACCGCAATAAGTAAGATCTGTGTATATTTTCCATATAGCCAGGTCCAATCCACTTGCACAAATGGCTTGCAGTGGGGAAATGCGCACACACATGGATCAAACGTCCAGAATATCCGATGGAAAATTCTTTTTCCCGGCTATAGTTGGTCATCTGGGCCGTAATAAGGTCATGTCTGTAACTCAATGACAGTCCCTGGTACGTACTCCCGCATAGCGGCTATCCATCCCTGTAGCTCGTTATACGATGCATCGAAATCCCCATACAATTGCTCCATTACCATCTGTTTTGCTATCCATGCCTTTCGATATGACACTCGATACTGAAATCGTGCTTATATTTCGGCAATCAGTACCGAAACTTTAATGGTCGGCATGTCCTTTACCATTGGCATGATACACGTACAAATAGTTTTAGAATCAAGTTTTCGATGATCTTCTGTCATACGTGTTGATGTGCATGTGTGAGGCCCAACAAATTTGCGTATCTCCCACATCTGCGAATTTTGAATAAATGCAGCTCGTACCCGCCAATTGCAGCCTTCCACTGACTTCCAACACTCCCCAATATATAATGTCGGTTTAGACACTGCAACTTTATAATCTACTGATATATTTATGCTATACCGCTTAATAGCAAATACGCACTCTTCTTTACTTTCGAATCTCTAGCAGATGAATAACTCCTCAAGATCAGAATTTACGGCCAGTCGGTGAGCAGAAAGTATTTCAGGGTACTCTGGAAACTCGGTTACATGCGCCACGTCGGGGTCTATGAGCGACATGTGTGGCCCAGGATTATTGTGAATCACAACACGTCGCATCTGGTTCCTGACCGAAGACGCGTTAATGTTTCCATTGTCATTCACGTCTTCATCATCAATATCATCGGGGACATCGTCCACATCGGGATCACTATCACTATCGACTTCTTGATAACAAGGATCACTACTATTGTAACCATCATCACCAACCACATCCATATCGGGTGTAACATTAAGATCGATATTGATCCCACGTATAGTCGATTCACTATCAACGTACGATATTGGAGCCACCATGCACGACTCTTGAGCTCTATGTTCTTCACCATCTGTAGTGAGATTTTCATTTTCCTTCATACCGGCTAACTCAGCAAATAAGTGAATCGGTGCATTTTTGTCACTCCCATTCCCACAGTAAAGAGCGATCATTGTCTCCACGTCTTTGTCGTCTACAAGTTCCATTTCAGTGAATTTGATTGGATCTATTGAAACTGGAAACTTTTAGAAAAGTTTCGAGATCCTTCTCCCACAACGTCTAACAATTTTTACGTTAATTCTTCCCTTCATATCATCCAATGAGACATTTTTATTAAATCTCATTGCTATTTGTTGTCGACATTCAAATATGCATCCAACGATTGTTGTCAAGATAATTCCATCGAAATAAACGCATACGAAAAACTGATTATCCCTCTTCAATGCTCAATCTGTTAAAAAATAAACAAACTTTCTCAAAATAATTTCGAACACCAAATAAACTACTTAAATAAAAAATTTAATTACACAATATGCAATTTTTTTCATTCATAAAGTTATAGTTTTTCAGTTCTAATTTTATACATAAACAACATTTATCGTTACATTTAACCATTTAAATTAACTTCTATGATTTCTTCCATCTCCGACCCTGTATCTTCCTCTGGGAAATACTGTACAATCCAATTTAGATATTCTTGATTCTCTTCATATTCATCTTCTACAATCCAATTTGGCAATTCTGCGGGATCTTCTTCCTCTTCAATTTTTATAACGGGTATTGAAATTAGAAATTCTCTTGGTAATTTCCTAACATCTAATTTATCCATCCATGGTATGTCAATCACATTTTGCTTCCCAGTCAACTTTTGTGAACCTATACTTTGTCTCACTATTTTCCTTGCTCCATAAGAAATTATAAACTTTACGAAGCATATAACTAGATTCCAATAGGTTCGTGGTACCAATGTCTTCCAAAGTTGGTCTAAAACGATTTGATGTTCCCGTTCTATTAATGTCCCTCTAAGGGTTAATTATTGACTTTATTCTTCCACAACGCTTCTTGCATCTTTTTATTTACTGTCATAACGTGTTGAACAATGTCTTCTTCTGGTTTCATTCTGTAATTTTGCACTTCTCTCATTATCTTATCAACTTTCTCCTTTTGTGCTGAAGTTGTTATTTCATCAGGTAATACCAAATATGTTGCCATTTCTAACAATATCTATAACATGCCAAATAAATTTCATAAATATTATCTAATCAACCTAAAACGAGTTTTTTACCCTAATAATATAAAAAATAAAATAAAATACCAAAATAGGTTGTTTGAAAGATTATGTGCCAAAAGTGCCAAAAATGGTACTTAATCTTTCAAACAACTTATTTCGCTATTTTATTTTATTTTTAAAATAATAAGGGTAAAAAAAAACTACCTAAAACACATATAACAAAATAATACATTCTTTACATAACATAAATAGGCTTTTTTAGGTTTTTTTTACAATAATAATAACTAACAATAATTATAGTTTTTTACTAACAATAATAATAAGGATTTTTTACTAACAATATTAATAACTAACAACAAAAAATAATAAAAATCAACAATAATAATAACAGCAAAAACACATTAACAATATAAAAATTCATTATTCAAAAAAAATTATACCTTCTTTTTTTCTTTTCTTTCTTTTTTCCTTCTCCTTCTTTTTTTTCCTTCTCTTCTCCTTTCTTTCCCTTTATTTTCTTCTCCTTACTATTGATTCTTGCTCCCGGAGTTGCTGGCTATGCTTGGTTTTATAGTGCTTAGGTGCCTCATGTGGGACCCACACAACTGGTGCCGCCTCTGCCAGAGGCAAGACTGGTACCGCCTCTGCCAGAGGCAACACTGGTGCCGCCTCTGGCACCAACATGACCCATTTTTTTATTTTTTTCGTTTTCAGTGTTTTTTTTCTTTTTCAGTTTTTTTTTACTGTTGGAGGTGTTAGGTCAGGGTGGTGCTGCTTGTCAGAGTGGCGTGACCTCCCTGACTATACCATTTTCGTATTTAGTTTTTTAGGTATATTATTTTCAATTATTTTTAATTTTTTTTATTTTTTAGTAAAAAACCCGCTTAAATATAGTATAGATAAATAATAAAAACTTAGAGGATATTTTAATACTTTAGTAACTGAATTGGTTGGGTTATTATTCATTAAAAAAAGTACCACTTCATCACCCCGTACAAACCTCATAGGGGAATGAGCAGTCAACAATAAAAAAGTAACGAAAACAATCTGTAAATGATAAATAAAGCCAGACAAACCTAATCAACAAAAACCCTGAAAAATATCGAAGTCTCTTGCCCTTCTTTTTCTTATTCTAGAAGATGATTCGATTATTACCTCTCAAAGACTTATGTTGAGACTTCCTTCAGCAACATCCATTACTTCCACCCACTTCTGATCTATTACTACTTCTTCAGCCGCATATGGAGGAACCCCATTTACCAAATAAGCGATTTCTTCTCTTTTTAGTCCTTCAATAGCTAGAATATGTGTAACTCCATTCGACTGTCCTGAGGTATATCAAAATAAACAAGAATGATAACCTGCACATAAGTGTTTGGAGTCTTCGATGTATAGCATGATCTCAAATCTGTCCTCCTCTTTTTGCATTCTCCCCACCACCGAATAGGCATCCCCTTTGATCTCTACTACCGAAAGTTGCAAATCTAGCCCCAACTGAATTGCTTGAAGACATGCCATCGCCTCTGTTACAAACGTCGTCAGTATGTTATCATGCATTACTGATTTTGATCTAAGCACTATCTTGTTTTCATTTCTTATCACAACACCTGAACATGACCTTTTCCTCTGTCTATTGAATGCAACATCAAAATTTATTTTGACAGTTAAGCTTCTCGGTGCTCTCCATTTCTCCTACCTCCTCATCTAAATAGGTAAGTCCTTATTTAAACCATCTAACTCTCTTAAATAATCTTTCACAAAATCTGTTGTTGTTTTTTTTCCCTAGGCTTTGCTCTCCCTCTTGAAAAAAATTGTTTCTCCATGTCCAGATTGCCCAAATAGCACATGCAAATAATTTGCACTGATACAAAGTATTATTTTAAAAAATAAAATGTATCCGATCTCCGTACTCTGCATCTTTCACTGATATCGGCCAAGTGACATGCAATTTTTCCCAAATTTCTTTTGTTTTAAGGTAGTCCCTAAAACATGATCCAGTGTTTCAGCTTCCTTAAGGTAGTCAATATTAAGTTTTTAATTTTATTTGATTTAGTCCAATTTTGGGATTTAGTCCTTGAACCCAAAAATTAACCAAACAACATTTCCATCAACCACCGACCTAAGGTTTAGTTACCCATTACCATATTAAAGCTAACAACATGAAAGGAACATACAGGGAAGCCATTAACATAAACTTGAGCAAAAGGATGAAAGTTTTGATTTTTAACTTAATAAACTTAAACGAAAAGAAACTAACATAAAGATGAAGAAATAATAACAATAAAAGTAATATTTCTAACGGATAAAAATAAAGAAAACTGAAATAGCATTAACTCAAAGATGAAAGAGTGATTACAACTAAGTTTAAGATCTTTAACATGTAAATAAGACTAAGCTGCAATAAAAACTAACTTAACGGACAACTATGAAACTAAGTAAAACTATAAAAAAACATAAACTAAAATCCTAAAACTATAAAGAAGAAAACTACCTTACTCCTAAACTAAAAGATGAAGGAAAACTTAAAAGGAGCTTTCTAACCAAAACTGTAGCCTCTTTTGTTCTCAGCCAAGAACTGACTTTAAATAGATGATGACAACCAAATTTTTAGTGACCAAAATGTCCCTAGATGTTGCATTTTGATTGGTGTTGGACAAAAACAATCCCTACAGTTTTTTTCTCCACATCAGGTAGCGATATCACGATACCCACAACAGTTTTAAAATGAGAGTCCTTTGGTAGTTGGATATTGCGATATCATTGTGAAGTGCCTTAATCCTCTTCAATTCAACACTATTAAGGGTATCACAAATTTCATGCTTTAATGTCGCAATACCCCTTTCTAGGTGACGTTTTCGCTCACGTTCGGGCCTCCAATGACTCCCTACAACACTCAATCAAACATTAGAATCCCTATAGCACATTTGGCCAAATCGGGTTTCAAAAGTAACATAAAATGCACAAATTCACTTATTAAATCAAAGAACTAAAACTGTAACAGCCTGCTCGGTGAAGTCTCCGTATTCGGTTACTATTTGGAGAATAGATGGTAAATTAAGGACAAATTTGAGTAAGTAAAGTAGTTTTCCTAGCTAAGTAGGGTATCCTGAGTGATTTGCCATTTGGTGACCTCCTAGTTTTAGTGAGCTTTAGCATTGGCAGACTCTTTTATTAGGTATCTGCCCACCCCAGATACTTTAGGCGAACTTGTTAAGTTTGCAATCGTTTAGAATTTTTTTGTTATTTTAATACATGATGATTTGGTTAGTCATGTTAAAAATTAGTTGAGATTTAGTTAGAATTAAACTAGACTACTATAGATGGTAAAATCTAAAGCTTGTTAAATGCACTTAATCACGAGAATCAAGAGTGTTAGTGGAATTATATGATTTTTCCACTAATCCTTAACTCTGTTGCTTAAGTATATAAGGATAGCGGTTGTAATACCTCAAACCCGACTTAGGAGTTTAGACCGAAGTTGGAATGCTACATTGATCACAGAAGCGATCTTAGGTAAATTTTACAAAATAAGTTACCATGTCGAATCAAAACATTTACTTATATAAAACTCAAATCAGTAAAACTTCAGGAATAAAAATGAGTAAAACTAAAATTGAAATTTATACCACAGCTTTATAAACCATACAGTCCAAAACCAAATATAAGAACTAGAAACCATAAACTAATACTCCAATTTGCTGAAGCTGTCCGAGACCTCCGCTTACTGAGTCCAGCATCCAGAATCTAGAACTGTACCTGAAAGGGGAAACAGAAGAAAGGGTGAGCTACTCGAGCTCAGTGTGAGATCAAACCAGTAACACTACAGGAATGAAAATAGAACAGACATAGAACGGAAAGCCTGGAAACAGTTCAATACAGAACGTTCTTACAGACATATAACAGTTGAGTAGTTTCGCCCCAACAAACATACACCATATGTAACTTTACAGTCATATGGCCCAAATAGATTCAGTAGCAAAAATCCTCTATAGTTACAGACTGGGCCTAAGCCCTTTCCCGAATTAGAGTTTGTTTGGGCCTTAGCCCATTATATTACTATTTAGCCAGACAATCGCAATCAAGTATATGAGGTTCTCTTAACGAGTGCCTTTTTGTCAATCAGTCAATCACATCCAAATACAATATCACGTTCAGTCAAACATATCATTCAGACATCTTTATCGAGCAATACAGTCACATTCAATCACACAGATACAATCGGATGTATATGAGTGCAAATGAGTATAAAATAACCCACCCATCCAGACAACACACCATCTCCGTCCAACCTTACACTTCCTGTGGGGATTTAATTAACCTACCCATCTCTGCATTCCGAGTAGGACCTCAAAAAGCCCATCCAACCTTATACTCGATAGGATGTCATCCCGAGTTACCCGGCAACGATGATCATTAGTATTGTCCTCGACTTTCAGGGAATTGGGACCACCCTCGACCCTCTAGGAATTGGGGCTATCAGTGTCTAGATAGACTGCTAGTCTCATATATTACGTAGCTATGCTAGCGTATGAGCTGTATTGTGCGATACGGTGAACTGCGGTACAGACATGCAGTATGAACTACCAAATCAGATAATAGTACATAGCGTAGCTAACATACATGTGGTATAGTGTAATGCGGTTTACCGACAGTTTGCAGTAGAACTGCCAGATCAGTCAAATCATCCATGACTCTCTGGATATTGGAATTGCCTATGACTCTCGAGGTATTAGGGCTTCAATATGCAGATAAACTAACAAATAGTAAATCTCCTTTCTTTTCAACATCCCAACCCAAAATGGTTTTTGCAAATGGATGTATGCAAATGTATAAATGCAAATGCACCAACTCAAATACAATTTCAGGTAGTCATTCAAAAGCAGTTATTTAGAAACGGTCAATCACATTCAGTTAGTCAGAAAGATGTACACTCATGTATTCCATAATAGTAACAGACTATTTGTGCAATCAATCACGAGTATCGCACAAATCTAACCCAATTCAGAGTCACGATTACCTTAAGTCAAGCTTAGTTGAAAGTAGGAACACATTGATTTGCGATTGCAATCAAATTAACTTAAATTTAGAATTTGGAGAGTTAGGGACACACGCCCATGTGCTCTGGTCGTGTGGAGTAATCCAGGTCATGTGGGGACCCAAAAGCCCATGTGAGGGGGTAACACATTGCTGTGTGACAGACACACGCCCTGTGGTAAAGGGGCACGGTCGTGTAAACAGGCTGTGTAACCCACTGTTCAATTTCACTTATATTAGATGCAGGGCAGACACAGTCGTGTGAAGGTGTCACACACCCATGTGGCCATCAGTCACGGCCGTGTGGAATCTTTAGGCTCCAAACCAGTCACGTGACCGTGTGTCCTAAAGCACATGCTAGTGTGGGAGCCCTAATTTCCCAAATCAGTTACTCAGCCGTGTTTCTAATGGACACGGCTGTGTGGTTTTTGACAAAAAATTGCCAAATCAGCCACACGCCCGTGTGACCAGGCCGTGTGACACTCAAAATTGTTCGAAAATCCCTAATTTGCAAATCCACACGGTCGTGTACCTCGGCACACACTCGTGTGGCCATTGGAGAGGTTACGAAACCACCCCAATTCAATCCCGAAAACACTGTTTTCACCATCGTAATAGTCCCGATTCTTTACTCTAACAAAGTACTTCAAAAAAGGGAGTTTTCCCTTCACTATCAACATCTAAAACCCCGAAACCAGGGGGTTAGCATCTGATCAAGATAAGCCAAACAAGAATTTGCAAAATTAATAACAAATACAGTAACGTGGTTATAGTTTGAATCCCACACCTGTTTTGACAGCGAAGAAGATGACTGAGGAACGAAGTTCCAAAATCTACAAATCAATAGTTTTCACAGACAGAAAAATAGCAAAAATAAAGAAAACGTAGAAAGGGAGAAGAATAGGAGAATAAAACGTGATAAATAAGGAGAAGAACCAAATAAAAATAAAAATAAATAATAATAATAATAATAATAATAAAGAAATTAACAACATAATTATTTTAACTTAAAACATAAATAAATAAAATGTTTTCCAAAATGTCCACACAAAGACTCAAACTCAAAACGTCCAACACTCTACTTAACCACCAGGCCAACAAGCCCATTCTTGTCACTAAAGTGCACAACTAATCACATATGTGCCACCTCTTCTGTGACAACCCGAATTAGGGCCTAATCGGAATAGTGGTTTCGTGACCACAAATCTGAGATAGAAATAATTTTTTTATAATTATTTTAGGGTTTATGATATGATTTCATGATTTCATGAAAATTTCGTGATGAAATTCTGTGCATTTCGCGCTTAAGTTGAGATTAGGGACTAAATCGAATAAATTATAAAACTCGTGTTTTAGAAGTTTTTAGTATGAAATTGCTTTGGGATATTAACTAGGAGGTCTTAAATAGCAATTTGACCCATTCTTAAGTTATGGACAAAAGTTGGACATGGAGGGAATTTTTTTGAAAGTTTAGTAGTAAGGGCATTTTGGTCATTTGTATATTAAATGAAATAAAATGGGAAAAATAACACAAAATTGGTTATCATCTTAATTAGTTGCTGCCGAAAATTGCTCTCCTCCATAGCTAGGGTTTCTTCAATTTTCAAGCTTCATAGTAAGTGATTTCAAGCCCCGTTTTTAATGTTCTTCACATTTTTTAAATCATCGTAGCTCGGTTTACTTATTTCTACCATTATTTCGAGTTAGGGTTTATGTTTAAAAATTTACCCATGAATGATAGGCATGTATTTTGTTGTTTGATGGTAGAATATGAATGTTTGAAGTTAGGAGAACGATCTTTTCTAAGCGATTTTTAACGAAAATGAGCAAAACGGCATAATCGATAAAAATACCTATTGTTCATAACTATGTGTTAGAGTGAGAATTTGATGGTTCCATAGAAGAGAAAAATGATCAGTAGGTCATTAAACATAAGAATAAGGGCTGAAATTAAATTTCCGAGCCTTGGGGCAAAATCATAATTTTGTAAAAGTTAGGGGCAAAAATGTAATTTTTGTATAATGTGATTTTTGGATTAAAATAAATGGTTCGAGTGTTAAATGAGCTAAATATGTTGTTATAGATCAAGAAAGGCGTGGAATCGACCTCGAATGGGGGAAGGAGAAAGTTTTGGACTAAATTGCAAAATTCCCATATTTTGCACCGAGGTAAGTTTGTATGTAAATACTACATTAATTTCATTTACATTCTTATATTTCAGCCTATTATATATATACTAGCTAATGTTGAAGTATAAATCGACTATTGGAAGAATGGAAATAAGTAATAGAGAGAGAGATCCCGGTTGAACATTCGGAAAGATCGAATAAAATAGAGGGAGCGTAGCTAGGTCACATGTATGGTGCCGAGTGCACATCATGTGTACAAGAAAGCTACGAGATACTATGTAGTAGCTAGGTCACATGTGTGATACGGGATGTATCCCATGTAGACAAGAGAGCTACGTGAAAGATAAATGTAGCTAGGTCGCATGCGTGATTCCAAGTGAAGGACACCATGTAGACAAGAGAGCTACGAGACAAATCGGCTAGGTCGCATGAGTGGTACTAAGTGTTCACCATGTGTACAAGAGAGCCGAATTAAATGAAATATGATGGTGGGGCTGTGTGCTGAAACCATCAAGTATCGAGGATTAATCCGAATTGTTCAACGGGATGGTTTTGTGGTGACATTGTAGTCATGGAACTACACTTGTGATGTATGAAATGTGGTGAAAATGATTTAGGGTATATATATATATATGTAAGTTAAAATGAGGTTAGTATAAAGAATGTGTGAAAGAGTGAAATTAGCATTAAAACTGTTTTGGACAGTAGCAGTGATGTAATTTTGAAAATTCACCAAAAATTGAAGGAATTTAACTAGAGGTTGAATAAGATGTGAAATTAAAGCTTAATGAGTCTATTTTCATATAAAAGAAACAGAGCAAGCAAAGGAATTCTATATTTTGAGATATTTACAATTGTGTGTGACTTGCTCAGGATGATTATGTGATCCCCTATTCCAACTTTGAAAAATCATTAAAAATTGTACAAAACAAATTAAGAAATATGGTTTATATTCCTAAATTCCTTATTGAGCCTAGTTTTAAATGAAATAGGTTTCATGGTTATTTGAATTGTGTACTGAAAGAAATTCAATTCGTAGTGAACAGAGGTCAGATCAGTTGAGCTGTGTAATAGGGGAAACTTTAACTAATAAACTGTACTAATTGGCTAAACCAAAAATTCTAGAAAAAAATTTGTAAGAATAGGGAAATTTTACGGATTTGAATTTCGAGTTTCGTAACTCGAGTTATGATTTATTTAGTGATAATGACGCAGGAGGGACAGCTTGATCAAATTGGAGTAAACAGTAAAATTAAAAATATGATATAATTGAGTTATGTTGTAAACATATTAGATTCCTTATTTGTTATTTATATACTTACTTACTAAGCTATAAGCTTACTTTCTTTTCTCTTATTTGTCTTATAGTGTCATCCAGCTAGCACAGAAGTTAGAGATCGTAGAAGATCCGCCCGCACTACCAATACTCTTGGTATCTGAACTCAACATTTTGAAATATGACATGTATAGCAGACTTAGTTATTTTGTTACGTGTCATAATTGTCTAGGTTTAAATTACTACTTATAGTATCAAACTAATCATTTTGTATGAAGCCTTTGAAATTGGTTTGTATTGTTAATGGCATATGTTATAATGATCCATGATCAAATTGCACGCCATATTTTTGTTGGGTTTTATTTAATAGTATATACTATAATTTGTTAATACCTCGTACCCTGTTCCGGCGACGGATACGGGTAAGGGGTGTTACATTCACTGTTCCTATGCTCAAATCCCAAAACTTCTAGGCCCAAAATTCGGGGTGTACAGTGGTGGTCTTCTTGAATCGCCTTTATTTATTCTTCTTTTTTCTTGAATTTATTTGAAAATCTTTAAAAAAAACCTAAGTTTAAAATAAATTCAATGAAAAGAAAGTTTGTAGTGTTTAGCTATCACCTACGTTAGTACTAGCTTACTAGTAATTACTGATGAACCCTTAGGTTATTATTGAAGTCATCATGTGTTTATCGTACTGTATGCATAGATGTTAAAATTTTTTAAGAGGAAGGAAACCTTCTGATTTTGGGTTGTGCTTTACCAATTCTTGCATGCATGATAGGTTTTGAGAGATTGATGATTTGATATGTATAGTTATCTTTCTTTTAGCTCAAGAAGCTAACGAGGGTCCCAACGATAAAGGCAAATGATTTGCTATGTAGATTTGTACTAGAGTTTCTAGTGAGTTTATTATTACTTCCATGTGTTGTAAAGTCCATTTTTATATAAATTATGTAAGGTAAGTAATCTTCCTCAGTAATGTATGAATGGTGTATGTGTGGGTAATGGTCGTCCAGTGTAATCAGCCTGAGTTCTGTCTTTTTGTGTTCAATCTGTCCGTGTGGGTAATGGTGTATGTGTAAGATATGATCTATAGTGATGGAGAATGGAAGATATATTTGTGAAGCCTCTAGTAAGATAGCTATATTGCAAACTGAACTCACAAATCATAATAAAACATGATATTCTGAATGAAATCGGTATGATGATTTAAGGGTGAGTATGTATTGAACAAGATTATGTGATATGCTCTAAATTTGAATTCTAGGTACGTGACTGGCATGAAGATAAAGTGTCTTTGTCGTGTTAAGTCGGCGTACAGTATTCGCCTATGTGTTATGTAAATTGGCATATTAAGTTTGTTTGTGTTCTGTGAATGTCATTGGTTGTAATATGATCAATATGTGAAACTCCTTCTGAAAGGTTTGGTATTATCATATGAATTGGTATGTAGGATTTCTCTTTACTTTTGGAAACTCACTAAGTTCGTATGAACTTACTCTGTTATCTTTTCCTTCTCAGGCTTGCTGATTGAAGGAAGACTTTTTGTTTAAGGGACTACGCTAAAGAACTGTTGCTATTGTGAGTTGTCTATTTGTCCTGTATTATGCATAACTTCTTGGGGGTGGCGTGTAAATGTACTTTTGAAAATGATTTGTATAGCGAACTACTATTTTGACGAGACACTGTTTTTATGAGAACCTTGTCAAATTTCAATACTTGGATTTGAATTATTATTATATCTCATTCAATGAAGTTTATTCATTTGAACTTATACGCCAAATGGTTTGAACATTGTTTTGTACTACCAATGATGTACAGTTAAACCTTTGCAAAATAATAGCTATCATAGGTTTTATACTTATAAATTATAAAGCTTCCACTATATGATTTACCTAAAATTGTCTAATTTAAGTTGTGACACATCATACTTGGATCCAATTATCGGGTCAGGTTTGGCGTGTTACAAAAACTAAGTAAAAACATAAAAAAAACATATAAATTGCTAGAAAAATAAGCTCATTAAGTGTAATGGAGAGTCTAATTTAACATATCAACTTACAGTAGATCACTAGATTTTTATCAGAAGCTGAATATCATAGCTTGGCGAACTGTGTTGTTGAGCTATCATGGATAAAGCAACTCTTGGTTGAAGTTGGAGTGGCAGTTTGTCAATCACCAGTAATATAGTGTGACAACATGTCTACGGTTTCAATCGCAGCAAATCCCACACATAATGCTAAAGTGAAGCATGCGGAAGTCAATCACCATTTTGTTTGTGAGAAAGTTCTCGATGGTATACTACAAGTTAACTTTGTGCCTTCAGCAGAGCAAGTGACTGATATTCTCACAAAGTTGATTGCACCAGAACAATTTGCTTCATTTTGCAGTGGTCTTCGAGTTTTATCTCTAGCTGAAGTTGTCAAGTTTCATCACAAATCAGAAAACCGAGAGAATGTTAGAGTATTAAATTAGTAGAGTTGTTAAGGTTATTAAGGTTTCGTTAAAACGGTTATGCAGTTGTGGCTAGCGTTAGCAGACCTTATTGACATGTATAAAAATCCTAGTTATCTACATTCATGATAAGCATTAATTTGATGGTATTGATTTTTCACAGAAAATACTATTCTTTTTGTTGTCTTGCACTTTTATGATTCTTTGCTATAGTTTAACACATCCCACATAAGCCACCACCATAAGAACGACAGGAGAATCAGTGAAGAGAGTGACTTATGACAATCCAAAAAAATAGACAACAGACAAGCCAAACAATACAAGAAAAATTAAGACAAAGTCTTGCCGAAAGGCAGACAAAACCTTGCCACAGAGAGAAGACGGATTAAAGAATAAATTTTGAGAATTTAATATGGAAAATTTTAGTTTTATAGATTTGTAAAGATTGACATTTGATTGGTAAATATGGATTCTCATATACAGAGGCTATTGCGGTACGCAAATCTCTTCCATGAATCAAAGAATATGATAGTAAGGAGGTTTATCATGCTTTGATTCCATCAATTTGGAAGGATTTTAAACTATCGTATTGCCTTGAAACTTCAGTTTAAATAGTCTAATTTAATTAAAGATGATAAAAATCTGTTGAGAAAAAAACTAAGATGATGTTAGAAAGAAAAAAAAAATGCTCTTTAATTATTCCAATATGAATTTATTTATTTTTTCCTTCAATTAAAATTTATATGTAAATATATATTTTACAATAATTACCAAATTAAAATAGTATTACAGTCTTAAATTTTATAAATAATATAATTGATAAAAGAATTTTATATACATAATTATTTGGTAATAATTTCATATATATTTAAAAGAATTATATCTATTAATTATGCCAAAAAAATGCATAAATTAATTAACAAGTGCTTAGCAAAAATACTTAAAATCTTTTGACTAAGCTCGAAGATTTAGTGTGAAAAGATAAGACTTTTTTAATGTTATTCATGCTGACATTTTGCCTACTTAAGTTGAATTGTTATCAATTTTGTGGGTACCCAAAAAGAAAAATTAGTCCTTGAAAGTTTGGGTGATAATGACTCTTTTCATTTTTCATCAATGAACTTCCCAAATTAGCTTAAGATATTTGCATGCTTCCAAATAGGATTTGGTTCAACCTAAGAAATTTTGAGATTGGTTTCACCATGTATTAATATATACGAGTTTTTTTTTATATTTATTTAATTATTCAATTTAGTACTTAATTTATATTAATAATTTATGAAATAATATATGATGCGTTATTGATAAACAAATCTCATTCATAACCATTGAATGATAGTATAACATATCATCATTAAAATAAAATAATTTATAAATAAATATTAATAATTTTATTTAAATATAATTAAATCTTTATTAGTTATAATTTTTATAAATAAATATTAATAGCTCTTGGGCTTAGGTTCTTAAGTTTAGAATTTAATATTTTATTTATTTATTTATAATTAATTATTATTTAATTATGTTTAAATAAAATTATTAATATTTATATATAAGATATATCTTTTTATATTTTATTCAATGATAGAACACGAAACTCATGCACTAATAATACATCAAATATGTTCTATAAACTATTTTTTTATGAATTAAATATGCTATTAAAAATAGTAGAATATAAAATATTGAAATCAGTAAAGAAATGTTAGAATGGTTTAGGGTGCAAATGGAGATACAATAACTTTTTGAATCTTGTCAGGCTGTGTGGTAGACCGTGTGTGACACATGACCGTGTGACAGGTTCACACGGTCTGGGCTATTTGGGCTATGTGGGCCCAAAATTTTAAATTTTTCCCTATGATCGTAAACATTGTTTTGATCGATTGTAGGCCTTTCGTGGGTTGATATGTGATCAAATCAACTGTAAAATTGAAATTCGGTCATCTGTTAGTATAAATTCTGGTATTTGTTCGTATATTTGAGACGCCATATGATAAGTAAACCTTGTAATAGGCTATGAGTAACTCAAGGAATTCTATGTATGCTTTGTATCTGTTATGTTATGCATGTATAACTGTAACATGTCTGATTTTTGTTCTGATCTGTATTTGTGTCTGGGATGGGTTATGCTATGTGGAGGAAGTATTTTTGTGAATGGCAATAACTCGCCTATTACATTGGCAGCTCTACTGCAAATATTTTGAAAAGTTTCACATCGATACTAAGTGGTGTGTAGGGTTAGATTGGTGTTTTATATTGCATACGGTGTGCTGGGATGGTCGAAGATGGTGTGTAGCTGATGAGGGTAGGAATATATGTTTATATATGTATTTCTCTGATATGATTCTGATTATGCTAAATCGGTCAGATATAAATTAACTGTTCAAGTTATTTATTACGCACTAAGTTTCAAAAACTCATATTCTGTTTGACTGATATTTTCAGGTAATCCTCAGACTTAGGCGGGTCGGTGTCACGAGAGCTCGGTTATAATAAATTTGTTTCATTTAATTAATTTATATTTGGATTTAATTATTTTGTAATATTTGGACTGTTTTGGGTTTAGAATTTGATTTTCTAATTTTGCATGATACTGTTAAAAATGTTTTATAAAAAATGTCAGTTTCCTGCAAAACAACTGATTTCAAGAAATAAATTTGGTTTTTCCAGAACATAATGATCTAAGAATTTTCACAGTTTTCGTTTTTAGAAAATGTAAGCAAACTTTGTTTTCAACTAAATAATAAATTTAGATGTGTTTGCTAGTAAATTGGATTTTTTTAAGTAATAAAATTTTACGAAACTTTCCAAGATTTACGAAAATTGGATTTTCAACAGTTTTATGTTACATTTCTAGATTTGGCCATAACGTCTAGGCCGGGTTTGAGCTGTTACAGTACGCATGCATGGATGGTTCGTCCACCAATATTTTTATCGTTAGCAGTTCATCTGTAACGATTAGTGGTTTATCCACAACATGTTGTAAAGGTAAAAGAGCTTTGGGGACTCCTATTGTGGTGTGTGGTAGAGTTGGGTAGGATTTATTCTAATAAATTATAATTGCACCGCCATTCATGAGCATGTGCATTCATAAACTATGAATTTTGAAATATTATGATACTAACATGTTGATCTAAAGAATTGATACTTTGAATCGCTATATGAGTTTGGTTGTAACGCCCTAAATTTTTTAATTTTTATTTTTGTGTATGTGTGACACAAGTGTGTATCTGCTTCAGTGGTTAAGTGTTCTGGGTGTGTGTGGGAGGTCTCAAGTTCAAGCCTTAACTTGGGCAAATTTTGGTATTTTTATGAATAAAGCCCAATCTTTGGTCAGTAAGCTTTTATTTAATTGTTGGTATGCTTATAACAGAATGGGCTTGCTGGTTTAGTGGTTAACTGGAGTGTTTGTGTGTTTGGGGTCTTGTGTTCAAATTCCTACGTAGACAATATTTTTGTTCGGCTCTTTTCTCTAAGAGAAAGAGTTTGAGTTGTGTTAGACGTCTGAGTAGTGGAGAGTTTGGTGGAGGGAATTAAGGGGAGGTGGGATAGGGGTTATCAGGATTTCATTTGGAGTTCATTTTTTTGCAAAAATTCTATTCTCTCTTCTCCCTCTCTGCCGAATTTTCCATCTCACTTTCCTTGTTTTTCTTTTTGATTTTATTTTCAATCTGTCTTCGGTTGTTCAACATTTTTTTCACGGGTTCTGTAAGTTTTTCTCATCCTTTTCGTCATAGAACTATAACGGTTGATTAGTAATGTGTTTCTTCTGCCATTAATAGCGTAGGAGGAGATTTTGATCAGTGATTTTCGTATCTCTCGTGTTAGCTGTGTTAACGGAAGTTTCTCTGACGGTGGTAAGTTGAGTTTCTGCTAGCGCTCTATTGTCGAATTCGTTAGATTAATTTCTGAATCATTATTGGATTCTGTGTTGCTAGGTTTTAGAAAGTTTGGGGGTCACTTTAACATCAATTGGAATCGGGTGTGTACCTGGAAATGCAGAAAATGAAGTTTTGACGGAAGCCAAAAACCATTCTATCGAAGCCACACGGTCGTGTGGTAGGCCGTGTGCCATAACACAAGTGTGTGATTGACGAGGCCAGGCCGTGCGTACCAGACCGGGCCGTGTGACGGCTAGGTAGGCCGTGTGTGACATACGGGCTAGACTGATTTGGGCTGTGTGGGCCCATATGGGTAAACCATACTGGCGTGTGAGATTCTAGGCCAAGCCGTATATTCCACACGGCCAAGGCCAAATTGGGCCATGTGGGCCACATTGGCGTGTGGGCCCAACGGGCAGGCCATATGGGCGTGTGGGCCTATTTTTTTGAAAAGTTCTCTAAGGTTGCACGAGTCGCCCAAGTCGACTGTGGACCTACTGTAGGGTCGGTAAGCATTATTTAGACCCCTAATTATGTGATTTGTCTGTCTATTTTCTGTACTGAGAATGAGTATTGATTTGAATATATATATTATTAAATTGCACAATAGCATGACATCTTTTGTATGTTGCATTGCATCAGGGTGGGTTATTGTTATTTGGAGGAACAGTCTGAAAGGCTATTAAGCTTGATAACTGGCAACTCTACTGCAAATTTCTGATTATGTGCCGCATTCCGGTACAGCATGGTGTGTAGAGATGGATGGGTTGATTTAATCCTTACATGGTGTATAGGGATGGACGGAGATGGTGTGTAGAGGCTTGTGGGTAGGATTCTGATTTCCTGCTATTGCATACTGTATCTGAGATTGGCCAAGGCCCTAATATATATATATCTGAAACTGCATTTGATAGGGCTAATGCCCAAATTGAATCTCTAATGGGCTCAAGCCAGCCTGTATTTGTCAGTATTCTGATCTGTTTCTGTATGCATGTTTTTTGTGGGGATTACACACTAAGTTTGCAAAAACTCACCCTTTTTGTTTAATCTGTACAGCTAATCCCTAGACTTGATGGATTGGTGCGGCAGAGGACTTGACAGTGACCACACATAAATTTTAGACTGTTTTCCGTGAATTTTTAGATTTTATTACTTATTTGGGGGTTTGATGTAACTTATGGACTTCAGACTGTCTAGCTTTGAGTTTTCAAATTCTTAAACTATTTTACGATTTATTTACTGCTAGGCATGGTGCAACTCGATTTTCACTAAGATCAAACGGTTTTCCTAAAAATAAGTGCTTTCCAAAGCTTTCGCTAAAAAGATATGATTTAGACATAATGAAGAACATGCATTTTACTTCGAACTAAGATAAAGGCTAATTAACTGGAACGGTTTTAACTTGACAAACTCGTTTTCGACTTCCATTGCATGAGACATCGCCAGATTCAGCCATAACGTCTAGGCCGAGTTTGAGGTGTTACAATGGTTGTTCTAAGAATTGCTATGTTGTATGAGTTATCTACTGTTTGCATTTATTTACTTGTGATACGACTCACACTGAGCTTCATAAGCTCACCCTCTTTTTAATTTTCATCTTTATAGATAACCGACCAGGTTAAGACTCGGACACGATATTCGGAAGGTCTCGACTCAGATTGATTATTTTTTTATGAGATTATTTTTTATTTATTATCTAAAATTTTCGTTATTTAAAGACTGTACTGTTTTATTTTTGAAATGCAGAATGAGACTTAGGTTTTGGGATTTATATAGCATGCATGGCATTTATTTTAATTAGAAGATGTTGAAATAAGATATTTATTGAAACTATGATTAGATATCATATTTTCGCTACATGACTAAGTAAATGAGGTTTGAAGAATATATTTATATAAAAAACTAGAATTCAACATATGAAAAACAATCATTAAGATCAACCGTTTTTTAAAACTAAATCATAATCTTTTTGAAACATGCTAACTTTTATTCAGAAATAAAAGTAAATGATTTAAACAACTATTTTAAACTCCAATAGTTCTACCAGGACATTTTGGTGTCCAATGTGATCTTCTGAATTCGGGCTTAACATTTATCCCGAGTTTAGGAGGTTGCATATGATAGTCAAGATATAAATATGTGCCACTTCAACAATCTTAATTAAACGTTTTAGATTGTCAAGAAATTTCTTACAAAACTAATACCTTGGCAATTTTTATATTTTGAGTTCAATCATTTTTCTCTTTTTGTTATAATTCCAAATATAACTAAAAGCCTATCATGCCAGTTGAGTCTTAATTTGATTGGCATTGGTATTGTTGTCAATGCAGGAAGACGTGGGTTCGAGTGCACTGAAGTACATTATCCTCCTATTTATGGGTTGGAGAAGAGCTATGGATAGTTCTAGGTATTGTGCAAAAAAAATGATAAGAAACTATAATAAGATTATTAAAAAAAAAGTTAAAAGTGTATATTTTTAATACATTAAACTTGTGTTGAAATCAATAAAAAATTGTTAATTAATGATTAAGGGTGCAAATAGACAGTTAAAAGTGTATATTTTTAATACATTAAACTTGTGTTGAAATCAATAAAAAATTGTTAATTAATAATTAAGGTGCAAATAGACATACTATCACTTTTTGGATATAGATATTTTGAATAAAATAATTACCTAGTATGCATTAAGTTGATCAGAATCTTGGAGATGAGAATATTAGACTTTTGTAATGTATTTTTTTTCTTTAAAGTAGACTTTTTTAACGTATTTTTTTCTTTAAAGTAGACTTTTCCAACATTTTGTCTTTTTAAGTTGAATAGTCTATGCACACCCAATCATGTGAGTACCAAAAAGAAATTTCATTTTTATAGTAACAAATTAGTTCAAAGTATTTGAATGATACGAGGATTTGGTTCAACCCATGGACTTTTGAGATTTGTCCCGCCATGTATTAATATATGAGTTTTCTTTCATATTTGTTTAGATTGAGTTAGATTCAATTTAGTATTTCATTTATATTAATAATTTATGAAACAAAATTTGATGCGTTGTTGATATATGAATCTTATTCATCATCAATAAAAAAATAATATAACATCTCATCATTAAGATAAATTAAAAAATCATAAATCATAAATGATTTTTAAATTGATACTAATAATAGTATAACATGCTCAAATGACTTTCTTTTTGATGAATCTTAAGGATTGGTTGCTGTGGGATATGCAGAATGATGTTGGGAATATTGATTGGCATACTCTTTTTTTTTTTTTACTTTTTGCTGTTATGAAAAAGTCGTATTTGTTATGTTTTTTTTCCTAAAGGCCATAACTGTGTACAGAATATAGTTGATACAAGATTTCTTTAGGCAAGGAGCTATGATCTAATGTTTTCCAGTCTGATACATTCCAATCCAATAGTCACTACAATGCATTGGTCGCTACTGGAGAGGGGATTGATTAAGCTCAACATAGATGGAGCATTGCCTTCATATAGATTAGGAGTTTCTATTGGGTAAGTGTTTAGAGATGCTAATGCAAATTGGCTCTGTGGCTTTTCATTATGGATAGGTAGGGACACCATTTTTAAGGTTGAAGCAAGAGCTGTGCTACAAGGCCTTCAAATAGCATGGGAGAACAGATACATAAAGCATGAGCTGGAATGCAACAACGCGCTTTTGGTAGAATTAATTTTAGCTGGTGGAATAGCCAATAGCAAATTGGGAGAATTACGCTTAATACATTATTTGTTCAAGCGGGACTGGAAAATAAGATTTCGTCACATTTCGAGATCTCAAAATAAGGTTGCTGGTCATATGGCCAAAACAGCTACAAGTGGATTGGGTAACGTATAATTGTTTTGGGAGCCTCCAAATTCAGTAAGGAATATATTGATAATTGAGCGTAGTACTTTTTCTCTAAGCCGATGGTACTTTTAAGATTGTAATTGCTTTGTGTTGATCCTTTCTACCATTTTTTTTATTTAACATAATTAAATATTAATTAATTATAAGTTTTGGTTAAATTCAATTACTAGTACTATACTATGTGTATAATTGTAGATTTAATCAATATTCTCCAATTAGATTATTTTATGTCCTTATACTTTTTAAATTTTAAAAATTTAGTCTTAACACAAATGAGTTAATCCATTATCAAGATTTTAAGTGAGTTATATGTAAAAAAAAAAGAAGCTAAGATAATATTACACATAAAATAACACGTTTATCGTGTCATATGTTAGAAATATCGAAATTTAATGAATTTAATAGTTATTTTTTAGTAAGAACTAAAATTTTAAAATTTAAAAGCATAAAAAATTAATAGCAAAAGTTAACCTCATATATCTGATAATATGTTTGCTACATAACATCTTAAAAAAATAATAGAATTTAAATTATTGAAATTAATAAAGAAGTGTTGAATGGTTTAGGGAGCAAATGGACACACAATTACTTTATGAATCTGGATATTTTGAATAAAATAATTGACTGGAATGCATTAAATTAATATTTTTTATAAAGCCATTCCATGTTTATATATATATATATTAAAGTTATATGGTTACTACTGTGTTTTTAATGTTATTAGTTGGTAATCTTTAAATATTAATTTTATGTACGTTCATTACTTGGGTGAAAAATAAAAATAATATAAAAATTATTTAAAATTTAATTAATTCGCAAATCAAAATGGATTGGTTGAACCGAGTTAAAAAAATTTTGAACGAACAGTTGAATCGATTTCGAATTGATCTGACCAATTTGTTCCCAATTCGATCGATTCAAAGCAAATAAATTATTAAAAATTAAAAATTATATCATTATAATAACGATTCAATTGCCAATTCAACTAGATAGGTTCAATCAGTCTATACCAATTTACAAATTAACTAGTATTTTTACCTTTCACTAGATCGAATACCTCAAAAGATTCTTAATCCCATCCATCCAATTTAATTTAAATAATACTGAAATTTGAATTTTTTATATTTTAAATTATTTTTAGAAAAATATATATATATTGGGTTCAATCATTTCTCTTACCAAATATAACTATAAGGCTATCATTTTTTAATAGTGTTGAAATTAATAAAGAATTATTAATTAATAGACATGCCGTAATTTTTTGAAATAGATATTTTGAATAAAATAATTGACTAGTATGCATTAAGTTGATCAGATTTTTGGGCATAGAATAGTGTGCTTTTGTAACACGTTTTTCCTGAAAAGTAGATTGATGTAGTGTTATTCATGCCAACATTTGGACTTTTTAAATTGAATTCATCATTGCATTATTAAAATAAAATTAAAAAATCGTGAATGATTTATAAAAAAATATTAATAATTTTATTTAACATAATTAAATATTAAATAATTATAAGTTTTGGTTAATTATAAGTATGTTATTGCTACCGTATTTGATCTGTTATAAGCATGTCATGTTGTATTGTATGGGGTGGGACGATATGAACGGAAGGAGAGTCGGTAGTTTAACTTGAACGACTAGTGGTTCATCCACAATGTATTCTAGTCAGTAGTTTATCTGTAATGACTAGTGATTCATCCACAACGTATTTCAATCGACAATTTATTTGCAACGATTAATGGTTCGTCCATAATGTATTTTAATGGTTCATCCACAACGTACTAGCAGCTTTCATCTGCAACGATGGATGGTTCATCCACCAATATTTTTATCGTTAGCAGTTCATCTGTAATGGTCTGTGGTTTATCTACAACATGGTGTAAAAGTAGAGGAGTTCTGGGGAATTCTTATTTGTGGTGTGTAGTGGAGTTGGATAGGATCTATTCTAATAAATTGAAACTGCATCGCCATTTATGAGCATGAGCATTCATAAATTGTGAATTGTGAAATATTATGATATTGATGTGTTGATCTAAAGAATTGATGCTTTGAATCACTATCTGAGTGTGATTGTTCAAAGAATTGCTATGTTGTATGAGTCAACTACTGTTTGCATTGATTTACTTGTGATAGGACTCACACTGAGCTTTATAAGTTCACCCCCTCTTTAGTTTTCATCTTTATAGATAACCCATTAAGTTAGGATGTGGACACGACATCTGGAAGGTCTTGACTCAAGTTGATTTTTTTTATGAGAGTATTTTAGATTTATTGTCTGAAATTTCCGTTATTCAAATACTGTATTGTTTTATTTTTGAACTGTGGCATGAGACTTAGGTTTTAGGATTTATATAGCATGCATGACATTTAATTTAATTAGAAGATGTTGAAATATGATTTTTATTAAAACTATGATTAGATATCATTTTTATTAAAACATACCCTTAAATTAAAGTAAATGATTTAAACAACTGTTTTTAAACTCCGATAATTTTGTTAGGCCATTTCAATGGCCAATATAATATTTCAAATTTAGGCTAAACATCTAAGACGGGTTAGAGAAATTACATATAAGGGTCAATATATAAATATGTACCACTTTAACGATCTTAATTAAACGTTTTGGAATTTGAGGAAATTTCTCACAAAACTAATACCTTGATATTTATATATTTTGAGTTCAATCATTTTTTTTTCTTTTTGTTAAAATACCAAATATAACTAAAAGCTTATCATATCGGTTGAGTCTTAACTCGATTAGTATGGGCATTGTTGTCAATGTAGGAAGACGTGGACTCAAGTGTATTGAAGCGTATTATCCTCCTCTTTATCGGTTAGAATCTTGGAGATAAGAACATTAGACTTTTATAATGTTATTCATGACATTTTGTCTTTTATACACACCCAATCATGTAGGTAACCAAAAGAAAAATTAGCCCTTGAAAGTTTTGGTGAGAATGGCTTGTCATTTTTCATAAATGAAATTTCATTTTGATAGTACCAAATTAGCTTAAAATATTTGAATGCTTCGAGGATTTGGTTCAACCCTTGAAATTTTGACATTTTATCCCATGTATTAATTTATATGACTTTTCTTTTATATTTGTTTAGATTGAATTGATTTAATTATTCAATTTAATTTGTATTAATAATTTATAAATTAATATTTTGATGTGTTATTAGTATATGAATTTTATTCCTCATCAATAAATAATTGTATAACATCTTATAATTAAGATAAAATTAAAAAATCATGAATGATTTATCAGTAAATACTAATAATTTTATTTAACATAATTAAAAATTATTTTATTATAAGTTTTGGTTAAATTCAGTTATAAGTACTATATTACGTGGATAATTATAAATTTAATTAATATTTTCTAATTGGATCATTTTATATCTTTATACTTTTTAAATTTTAGAATTTTAATATTGACGCAAATGGGTTAATTCATTATCAGAATTTTAAGTGAGTAATATGTAGAAACAATAAGCTGACATAATATTACGTATAAAATAACACGTTTACTATATCATATGTTAAAAATATCAAAACTTGATGAATTAAAATTTTAAATTTTAGAAATATAAGACCATAAAATTAATAGAAATTAAAATTATCGAAATTATTAAAGAAGTGCTGACAAATGGACATAGAGTTACTTTATGAATGTGGATATTTTGAATAAAATAATTGACTGGAATGCATTAAATTAAATTGACTAGGATCTTGACTGTGTTTTTAATGTTGAGTAGTTGGCGAGGGAGGGGCGTGTATTTAGGAAGCTGTAGACCCTTGACTATAAAAAATAAAATTTTTTTTATTTACGCATTTTAAAATTTTAAATTAATAAAAATAAATTTATATTTTATTTCTTAAAAATAATAAAAAATTAATTTAATTCTTTAAAAATTATAAAGATATAAGCTATTAAAATGATAAAATTATATTTTTATTATCGTAAAAATTATAATTTAATTTTGACTCCTTAAATTTTTTTTTTTGCTTTGCTATTAGTTGGTGATGTAAATTTGTTGTTGTCGATTGCTTGTTTATTTTTTAAAAAATATTTAATTTTATGCACACTCATTAAAAAATAAAAATAACATCAAAAATTTTTAACGTACTAATTATTGTTACAAATAAATAATTATTAACAAAAAAATATTAACATAAACAAGCTCAATTGAAAACACAAATACCTTTTTAAAGAAGATATCAAGCTCTACTTCCATGTTGCTCTTGTACTGCTTTTTCTTGGCGTTTATTTTTTTGTCTGATTTATTATAATCTTCTACATCTTTTATTGGTTTGAGAGAACTGATTTTAAATTTTCTTGTTTTTTGCATCTATACTAGACCTAGACCCCCTTCATCTATGGGTTCTTTTTATTTCTGATTATGATTCTTTAATCCAATAAATTTTTTTTTCCATTTGGTGCTATAAGAGTGCTCCTTTCTAGTTTAAAGTTTTTTTTTTTCCATTTCACCTGAAAACGCTTCTAACTCCTTAAATTTGGTTATTTTCCTAATTATTTTAAAAATTAGTCAACTTTGATAAATATAAAATATTTTTGGTATTTTTTAGTAATAAAGTTTGATTAAAATTATAAAATAATAAATTTTCAAAAAAAAAAGGAGTTACTATTATTAAATAAAATAACTATACTCAATGTTTAATTTTTCCTAATATATCAGATAGTTTTACTATATGAATTTAGAAATTATAAAATTCAGTCCAATGGGATTTGGTATGAGGTTAGAAACTAAAAAATGTCAAGTTAAAATGTATACTTCATTCCTAGCCATACATTCAGTTGCTCTATCTATATAACTCCATTTCTTCTGCATTCGATCATTGAAAACAAATATGACCAACTTATACAACAAGCACGCAGTTCTTGCTTGCGAAGGCTGGTCATGGGCCTGCCATGCCCCTGAATTCGCTCCTCTTATGGCGGGGGCACTAGTAATTTTCTGCTGTGCATTGTGGCGGTGGGGTATGAAATTCACCAAAATAAGCCCACCTCTACCACCTGGTCCTTTAGGCTTGCCTATAATAGGAAACCTTCCCTTCATTAAACCCGAACTGCACCGTTACTTTTCAGACCTGTCTCGGATCTATGGTCCCATCTTCAAACTTCGAATGGGGAGCGTGTTGACAATAGTCATAAACTCGCCTTCACTTGCCAACGAGGTCCTCAAAGTTCAGGATGCCATCTTCGCTAACCGTGACGTTCCAGCAGCCGGTATGGCCGGTACATTTGGTGGACTCAACATCTTATGGAGACCCAACGGTCCTAGATGCAACCAGCTGTGTAAGCTTGTTATTTGCGAAATCATGAGCAAACAAAGCTTGGATGCTTGCTACGTGCTTCGTCAACGAGAGGTTCGACGAATGGTAAAGGAGATTCACGGAAAAGTTGGTTCCTCAGTTAACATATATAAACAACT
This sequence comes from Gossypium hirsutum, assembly GCF_007990345.1. Lineage (NCBI taxonomy): Eukaryota > Viridiplantae > Streptophyta > Magnoliopsida > Malvales > Malvaceae > Gossypium > Gossypium hirsutum. Next base: position 2,859,721 of record NC_053427.1, read on the forward strand.
ATCAGCAACCGCTCTACGAGTGATGATGAGCACGCTATGGGGTGATGATCCATCGCAAGATTTGATTGAGTTCAGGAAACGATTGGATGAAATTATAATGACATTTGCAACACCGAATGTTTCCGATTTTTTCCCAATTCTGGCCCCATTTGATTTACAAGGAATTGAATCCAAAGCGAAGGAGCAATTGTCGTGGTTTTATGGGGTTTTTGAATCAATGATAAAGAACCGAAGAAACATTAGAGATGATGGAAAAGAAAAGGACAAAATTAGCAAGGATTTTATGCAGCAATTGTTGGAGCTGCACTGGCGAGGAGATGATAAAAACTCTTTATCCATCAACGAAGTGAAAGCTTTGCTTCTGGTAAATAACTTTAACATAATAACATCCACATAAGTGTTGATATTTTCCATTTTACAATATTGATCTCTATATCTTGTAGGATTTGATGGTCGCCGGTACGGATACAATACCCACTACCGTAGAGTGGGCAATGACCGAACTGTTACGCCATCGAGATAAAATGATGAAAGTCGTAAAGGAATTAGATACGGTGATCGGAAACCAGAACACTTTGGAAGATTCTCATATACCTCAACTTGTCTACTTGGATGCTGTCATAAAGGAGACACTTCGTCTTCACCCGGTTGCTCCATTGCTAATTCCTCATGTGCCCAGTGAGACCACTGTTATCGGTGGATTAATTTACTGTCCCTAAAGGTTGCACGGTTTTCGTTAATGCATGGGTCATTCAAAGGGACCCTGAGTTCTGGGACGATCCTCTTCGGTTTCAGCCCGAGAGATTCTTGGAAACCGACATTAACTATCGAGGCAACAATTTCGGGTTTTTTCCATTTGGTTCAGGGAGAAGGATGTGTGTTGGGGTTTCTCTGGCAGAGAAGATGATGGCACTGCTCTTGGGCTCTTTGGTGCACTCTTTTGAATGGGGATTGTCAAAGGGGACTAAGCCTAGTTTAGAAGATAAATTTGGGGTTTTTTTGAAGAAAAAGGAATCACTTGTTGCTACACCCGTTGCACGACTTCCTAATTTGGAGCAATACCAATGAATATGCTCAGTTTTTGCGTACAATAAACAATATGATATGTATGTTAAATAATTGTTACTACGTAAGAAAAAAGTAACTACGTAATAAAATAAAAGACTTTACATAGAGATTGTAATGCATCTTAGGTTTAAATCCTAAAAATTTATATCGATATGTTTTGAATGAAATATATACTAATGCTTATATAGTTTACTATCGGTAATAAATTTATATATAATGTATAGAATAATTATTTTTATAAGCGTTAATATATACGGAGCTATTTGAATTTGATAACTTATATTTATTTGGTACTTAAATTTTTTTGGACTTAACTGGTACTTGAATTTAAAAATCATAAGTCAACTTAATACTTTTTTTTAGGTACCAAATTAACACCATTAAAATACACTATTGTGACTTTGACAACCAATAACATAATGACGCATTTTAACATGTGGCAAAAAAATTAAAAATGAAATTGATTTTTAGCACTAAGCCATACATTGGGAGCATGCAGGATAAGGTATTTCAAAAGAAATGAAGAAAGCATGGGCAACAAAGCTTAGGGCCCCTTTGGATAGCGTATGTGTTTACTTGCGGTTAGCGTAAAAACATCGATGGCGGTGAGATTAGATACTGTAGCACGAGACAAAAAAAAAACTAAACGCACCGCACTAGAGGTAAACGTCCATCCAAAGGGGCCCTTAGACAACTTCAGTCTAGGTGCACATGAACCAAGTTAGTGAGTTTCCATCTAGTCCTACAGCAACAAATAAGCCACAACAATGATATCATTTTTAGTGTTTATAATTTTTAAAATTTCAAAATTTTAATTTTAATTAATGCAATAATTGTAAAATTTATTTATTAAAATAATATTTTTTTCAAGTATCATATAAAAATAATAAACTGACATGAAATTACTTATATAATAATATATTTTCTCCATAAAATTTTAAAAATAATAAAATTTAAATTATCGAAATTAATAAAGATTTGCTCATTGATATTTGCTTGGAGATGCTCTCTTTCTCTTCATTACAAAAGATACTTATAATCACTACTTCTCATCCATGGTCACCCAACCCCCCTTAAATTGGTAACTTTTTAATTTAGACCCTTTATAATTTATAAAATATTAATTTAGTAATGATAAATTTGTATTTTGGCCTCCCAAAATGATAAAAAATTAATTTAACCCTTTAAAAAAAGGATATATGTTATTAAAATGATGAAATTGTATTTTTACTATCGTAAAAATATATAATTTAATTTCGGACCCTCAAAAAAATTTTCTAACTCTGCCAGTGTTTACATCTCCTTAAATCGAGCATCAAGTTTGTTATCCAGCTAGGAAAACTCCTACTGCAGTTGGCTAATGTCCTTTTATAAGCACGTGGCCATGAAGATCACGAGGCTCTGATACCTTTGTTAAAGAAAGAAGATCTAAAGAAAAATTCACATAGAGAAGGAGACGAAGAAAATGAGAAAAATTATGACTGTATTTGCATAGCCATTCCCACTTAGCCTGATTGGTGCTAAAATAGGGAAGATAATTGATCAAATAACATATTGGTAGCTGTCAAAACTGCCTCCATCAATACGCATCGTTTCAAATAAAAGACTTGGGCTAAAATAGTGCGTTTAAGACCTCTTTACACACCGTTTAACTAAAACAAAATGCAGTATTTTGGCAACTCAAAAAAACACAGATAACATTTCGATAACAATAATAGAAATTTAAAAGATTGAATCATTTCCCTCCAACAGCATATTTGTTCCATATCACTACCCCTCATCCAAGCCTTACTCATCTATAACAAAAATCATTAGCAAACCGAAGCAGGAGAACATAGCATTCCAAAGTGCACATTGAAGTTATTGTAAACAAGAATCACAAATATATATATATATATAAAGAAAAAGAGGGGTATTTAGATTTTATAAAAATGGAAGAAAAAAAACTAAGAGGGTTTACCTTGTTGGAATTGGATTTTGAGCTAATTTAACATTGTTTTTGAGAAATATTTTTGAAAAATTTAGTAGAGTGATAAAAAAATCGATAACGATTTAAGATTATAAATTCCATAGAGTAATGAATGAATATGTTATCAGCTTAAAAAAAAGTCAAAGTGGTAATAAATGCTGCATATAGTAAATGTGGTTGCTTTAAATTATAAGATTAGGAATCCCGCGTGTTGGCCTGATAGTTAGGGAGTACATCGCCGTGTTGTTGTTTAGAGTTTCGCCCTCTTCTTGTAATTCACTAAAAAATAAAATCATAAGATTAAATATTTTAAAGATTAGTTAATTAATATATCTATAATATATATACATTATACTACTTAATATATAAAGTAATTGAATTAGGAGAAGCAAACCAATAGTAGCTAATGTTTTGATTCATTTCCGACTTTTAAAATTTTATTAATTTATTAATTTAATTTTAAAATAAAAAAATATACTTATATTTATATTTTTAGAAAATATAAATTAAAATATTTTTAATTAATAAATAAAAATTCCAAGTCAACTTACAAACTAAATTACAAAGTATCTTGTCCAAAGCTCAACAGGACATGCCATTAGCCAACCATTGGATAGGAGTATTGGTGAGTTAGATTAGTTAAAAAATAATAATTTAGATATTGAGGTTGAGAAATGTGCTTTTAAAATTGCTCTTTAAAATTGTGATAATATTTACTATTACTATTATAATGTGCGTTTTGAAATGATAAAATGTCTATTATAAACGTGATATTGTAAAATCGAATATTTAATGAGAGATAAAAAGATACTATTCTTGAAAAATACTTTTTCAAAAATCAAAAGTTAAAATTTTTGGCTTAGATTAAAATCCTGATTAAGATTTAACGGTGGATTACAAAAATCCAATCTTGTATCCCCACTATTAGTTTCCAAATTCGAGTAAATGAAGGTCCGTTGGAGTTGATCATGCACAGAAGAGGATTAAGACAAGGAAATCTATTTGTCTCCCTATATTTTCATTTTGTCCCATAGGCCACAATGTGTTGTCTTGTGATATCGATCTACTGCAATCAGAGGAGAAGTCTTTGATCCATGGCATTAAAGTTAGTAAGAACAGTGTCTCTGTCTCTCATTTGTTCTTTAGAGCTAATATTGAAGAATGTAGTGTGGTGAAATCAATTTTTGTTTAAGACGAGTGTTTAATGTTATAAAATCTGATCTAATAGTTAGTCCTTATTATCACTCTTAAATTCATGAATATATTTAGAAAGATCCTGAATGCCAATATTTCTAAACATCCCAAAACCTATTCAGGATTTATATGGAGCATCGGTGAGCTAGAAGAAAGTTATTTCAACCTATCTTCATTTACCTTAGTTTATCTAATTAAAAGAAAATTACAAATAATTGTCCCTTATCAATACTTAAGTAATTCGGTGTAAATATATTTGTTTTTGGCTTTCACTGCTGACCATTTGGCACCATTTTGTCCCTTATCAATACTTGAGTAAACCGGTGTAAATATGTCCTGTTCTCCTCAAACCTCCTGTTCAACGTCTGTGATTATGTGGAGTCGAACTTGATAAGCATAACACACACTACGTATAAAATGATTAATAGTTTATAAAGTTTAAATGCTAATTTTTTAACATAGGAACTAGAATTGATTTTATTTTTTTGCAAGTTTTAAACAACTTTATAGAAATCAGTTCTCGTTATATAGTAACGTAGATTTGTTTCTCGTTATAGAAATCATTTTATTTATTTCCAAGAGATTACCTATTTAGGAACGGTCCGGAAACTAAAATCGTGACTTGTAAACTTAACGCGAGCTGAAATCTTTTGATCAATCCTTTTTGTTCTTCAGCTTCTTTTCTTTCTTTTGTCTTTAGTTGCTTCAAACCCCGCAACAAATTCTCTGTTTATTGTTTGAATCGATTTATCGTGGTTTAAATCGATTTTTTTTAGATTAATTCAATTAAAAAACCCAACCCATATGAGCAGGTATACAGCAGACGTACTTAGAGGAATAAGAAACATAAACATGGAATAAATGAAGAAGAAGAAAAGGATGGTGGAGAAGAAATCCAGAAAAAAAAATGAATTGACACAGGTTGGGGCATAAGTCAAGACAGAAGAAAAAGTAATGTGAAATTTTAATGCTTTATTTGATTTTCAAGTAACCCATTTGATACTTTTTTTTGTTTGCTTTACAAGGACATGAACAAAAACTGGCGAGCTGAAGTTGATCTTGGCAGTGTTCCTGAACATCCCACTAAAAAATTAGTTTGAGTGTCCCTTCCTAAGAAAAAACATCTTATTTTTTATGTGAATGGATGCTTGCCCGTTTTAAGGAGACTAATAGACATATTAAATCTTTTTCTCACTTCTATTCAAAATATTAACATATTAGTTTTATCTATTCTTGTTTGCATTTGCAGATGTTATAATGAGACCTGCTGCTTCCGAGTTTATTAACTTTTGTTTGGATAACTATGTGGTTGCTATTTGGTCATCAAAGAGAAGGTAATGTGTGTAATTAGACTTATAGCGACGTTTCCATGTTTTTTGGTTGTTCTGGTGTCCAGGGGGCCAAATCTACTACCATTTGTCCTTATTGGATAATGTGGCCCTCTGACACTTCCCATAATCCATTTAATGAACTGATCTTTTAAGGATATTTCACTTTTAAGGATATTTACAAATAAACTTTAAGAACAATGCAGGTTTAACACTTAATCAACTCGAGAAGGATAGGAAGGCACAATTTTTCTTCGTTTGGGTAACTTTTATATTATTGTGCAGTGGGTTGTATATTTTTTATCTGTTTGGTTTTGTTTCAAGCATCTATAGAATTTTCTGATAGTTGAAGGAGTTAATTCAATTATTCAGGACTAGAAGAACTGCAAAAAAATCCAGAATCCGATGACGTAAATGTTAAAGATCTACAAGGATTATAACGAAGAAAATACGTTGTTGGTGGATGATTCAGCAGAAAAAATTATTTATAATCCAATAAGTAAATAACTCATCATGATATTTGCTTTTACTTTTAAATACAATTGAGTTGGATCTAAATTCTTTTATCGTTTTCAATTATGGTCACGTTTTAGGAACACAACTTTATATGTCCTAAACCTTTTCAAGGATTAGGTAAAACTTCCATTGTCATGAAATTCCTTCTTTAAATATTTCCTTAAAGATTATTTACTAATTATTATATTTGCGATTCATCACAGAAAAAAGTGATACCATTCGGGTCAAGTGTGTTACAAGTTAGTGCAACTTACTGTCAGTCAAGTCCTTTATTTTAGGAGTCAAAAGTTAGTTCCTTGATTTTTGCAAATAAAGAGCAGGTGAATTACTCTCCATTTAGTTGAGATATTTTAGGAGACTTTTTAGTTTAAATAGACCATTATTCTTGGTTAATTCACTGCACTGTTCTTTTTATTTCCTTGTACTCTCTTAATTGATTGAGCAATAAAAAGCATTCTTCTCTTCATTTTTGAGGGTCCATATATTTTGTCATTTGGTATCAGAGCCAGGTTGGTCACCAAGTGTTTGTTTTTATTACTCAGCTAAGATGAATGGCGGGAGTACTTCTTCGGGCATTATTGTAGAAAAGCTTGTTGGTAACAATTATAATTACTAGAGGTTGTGTATGGAGGCTTTTCTACAGGGGTAGGATTTGTGGGATTTGTTTGAAGGTTATGACACAACGATCCCAACAGATACTCCACAAAATACTGAATTACAACGAAAGTGGAAGATCAAGTGCGACAAAGCTTTATTTGCTTTGTGGACATCGATCAGCAAGGAATACATAGATCATGCTCCTGATTTAAAGTCACCGAAACAAGTGTGAGAGTCTCTTCAGCAGCTGTTTACTAAGAAAAATATAGCAAGATTGCAATTTCTTGAGAATGAATTAGGCTTGGTAACTCAAGGTAATCTTTCTATTGAAGAATATTTTTTGAAAGTTAAAAATTTGTGTTCTGAAATTTCAGAATTGGACGTGGAGGAGCCAGTGAGTGATGCACGGTTGCGTCGCTATCTTATTCGTGGACTGCGAAAAGATCTTATGCCGTTTGTCTCTTCAATACAAGGGTGGGAAAATCAACCTTTAATTTTTGAGTTAGAGAATTTGCTCTCTAATCAAGAAGCTTTGATAAAGCAAATGACAAACGTTAAGCTCTCTTCCAAGTTAGAGGATGTGTTATTCGTCAAGGATCAAAGGAGGAAAAATTTATACTCGAAGTCTTCCTCAAGTGACAGAAACCAGTCCAAAAGCGAGGACCAGCCCAAAAGATCTTTCAAATCTTGTTACAGAGGTGGAAAACTTGGACATATCAAACGAGATTGTCGAGTGAAAGTGGCGTGTGATCGATGTGGGAAATCAGGTCATATTAAGGTGAATTGTCAAGTCAAAATGCAAGAGGAAGCAACAAATGTTGTACTTGACACCAATGAGTTTCAACAATCAAATTGCGAGCAATGTTTATCTATTGAAGTCTTTGATCAGCCAACAAATGTGACTTCTCTTGTGCACCAAGATGATGCATCAGTTGATGCTAACGCTTTTATCAACTATGACGAAGATTGGATTGTTGATTCCGATTGCTCTCATTATGCTACCAGGAATGATATTATTTTATCGGATGTTCGCCCATATCACATGAAAAAGGTTATAGTAACCGCTGGTAATACACTACATCCTGTGACGGAAGAAAGTGATTTGAATGATAGAGGTGTTTTTCTCAAGGATGTTTATTATGTTCCTAGCTTAAAGAAAAACCTTGCTTCTGTCTTACAAATAACAGATTCATGAAGGTATGTTCTTTTTGGCCCCAATGATGTTCAAATTCTTTCAAATATAAAATATATTGCTGCTGATGTTTTATTTTGTGGAAGAAGGAAAGAATCATTGTATGTTCTATCTATGAGTGATGAATATGTTAAAAGGGCTGGTTATAATACAAGCTCAACGCTTTGGCATTCTTGTTTGGGTCACGTGGGTTTTCAATTGCTGCAGAAAATATAAAAAAATCAACTTCTTAATGGTGTTCCTGTGTTTAAAAACATTTTTTATGATAAGATTTGTCCAAGATGTCAATATGGAAAATCTCACTGCCTTCCTTTCTCCAGTTCAAAGAGTAAAGCATCGACGATGTTACAATTGGTTTACTCCGATCTTTTAGGACCAACAAGAACACCAAGTTCACTGGTCTTCATCATGTTATGGTGATCATGGACGATTTCTTTCGTTTCAGTTGGTTATATTTTCTGAAACAAAAAAGTGAGATTTTTTCTAAGTTTGTTCTGTTCAAGCATGAAGTAGAAAAAGAGTTTGGGCTGAGAATCAAGGGCTTGCGCACGGATAATGGAGGGGAATTTTTGTCAGATGAATTTATAGATTACTGTAAAGAGCATGCAATTCAACATCAAATGACTTGTCCAGAAACCCCGCAACAAAATGGGGTTGCTGAGTGCAAGTTAGCTTATCTTACAGCAACTTGCTTATGTTGGTTACACGTAAAGAACCTTCCGAGAGAAATATGGGCAGCAGCCTTTCAAACAGCTTGTCATATCATAAATCAATTACCTCCATGGTCAGGGACAGAACCATCACCTTTTGAGCGTTTGTACCATCGTAAACTCAATACCAAGAAATGCATTTTTGTTGGCTATGATGCCTATGGGAAAGTGATGAAGTTGGTTCAGCATGCAGCAAACTCGACAGCATGCAGGCCATGAAGACCAAGTCATGCAGGAGCTGCTGATGCAAGCTTATTTTGTTTATTTTGTAATTCCTAGTCAATGAAATGTAATCTTAGTTCATTTCTAACTAAGTTAGGTTGTTGACTGATGTAATTAGCTTATGTATGAGCTGTAAACACAACTTTGTATAAGTTTACAAGCCAAAATTTCACGTTTCCATGTCATTAGTGGAGGTAGGTGATGTTTAGGTAATTATTTGTTGTTTTTGACAAGCTTAGTGCTTGGTTTATGTATTGGCATTGTGCCATTATGCAATTAATGAATGAAGTTCAGTTTGTTCATCAATTTTTCTCTTCATTATTCTTAGCTTTTCTTTCTTTCTCTTGCTCGAATTCTCTTGTTTGCTCAGCAAGTCTCGAGACTTGCTTGACAAGTTTGGACTGAATCTGTTAGTTTCAGTTACAGCACCAACAATTGGTATCAGAGCCTATTTCTTAAGGGATCTGTTACACAAATCCATGGCTTTTCACCAGCTGCACCTCAAGTCTTCAATGGAGAAGGCTATCACATATGGGTGGTCAAAATGAAGACCTACCTGCAGGCTTTCGATCTGTGGGAGGTGGTCAACTCTGATGTTGAACCAGAGCCACTTAGAGCTAATCCAACAGTGGCTCAGATCAGGCAGCATGCTGATGAAAGGACCAAGAGGCACAAGGCTATGTCTTGCATCCAAAACTCAGTGTCTGAAGTGATTTTCACAAGGATTATGGCCTGTGAATCACCAAAACAGGCCTGGGACAAGTTGCAGGAAGAGTTTCAAGGGACAGAGAGGACAAGGCAGCAACAGTTGTTAAACTTGAGGAGAGATTTCGAGAATTTGAAAATGAAGGAAGAAGAAACTGTCAATCAATATTCTGACAGGATTATGGCTGTGGTTAACAGCATCAGGCTCCTTGGAGAGCAGTTCAATGAAGCTAGGATAGTGGAGAAGGTTATAGCAACTCTGCCTGAGAGGTATGAGGCAAAAATCTCATCTCTCGAGGACTCAAGGGATCTGTCCACCATCTCCCTGACAGAGTTGATCAATGCTCTATATGCTCAAGAGCAGAGGAGAGCAAGCAGACTGGAGGAGCACCAAGAAGGTGCCTTTCAGGCAAGAACAAATACTGCCTACAAAGGCAAGAAGGCCTGGAGAGACAAGCCAAAGAATGATGCTGCAAGGAGAGAAGGTCAGACTTGCAAGCACTGCAGAAAGGCTGGTCATTCAGAAGAAAAATGCTGGTTCAATCCAGATGCTGTGTGTCAGCATTGTAAGAAGAAGGGTCATGTTGAGAGAGTCTACAAGAGTAAGACCAAATCGAGGCAGAATCAGTTTCAACAGATGAAAGCTGAGGCTCGAGTAGCTAAGGAGGACAGTGACCAAGAGGAGCAAGTCTTTGCTGTGTCATGCTCAGCTGCTCAGGAAAGGTCCTCATCTGGTTGGCTCCTACACAGTGGATGCACCAACCACATGACACCTGATGCTGCAATCTTCAAGTCTTTAGACAGAAGCTGCAGAACTAAAGTCAAGACAGGAAATGGTCATTTTATTCAAGCTGAAGGCAAGGGTGATGTGCTGATATGCACCCTTACAGGTAGCAAAGTAATTTCAAATGTGCTGTTGGTGCCTGAAATTGACAGAAACCTGCTCAGCATAGCTCAGTTGCTGGAAAAAGGTTATTCAGTTGTGTTTAAAGACCACCAGTGCCAAATCAGTGATCCAAGTGGATCCAAACTGATGGCAGTCCCTATGGCTGATAAGAGCTTTGTGGTTGACTGGACAAAAAAGTCAGACATTGCCTACACAGCCACTTCAGATGAATCCAAGCTGTGGCATCAAAGACTGGGACATGCCAACTTCAGATCGATGGCCCGAATGGTCAGAGAGGACCTGGCTGAAAATTTCATCAACTCAGTGGACCATGATGATGTATGTGAAGTATGTCAGCTAGGAAAGCAGGCCAGACTCCCATTTCCCTCGAATCAAGCCTGGAGAGCCTCTGAAAAACTCCAACTGGTGCATACTGATGTGTGTGGCCCTATGAAGACTGAGTCATTAAGTGGAAACAGGTATTTCATACTGTTCATTGATGATTTCTCAAGATATTGCTGGATTTACTTCTTAAAACAGAAATCAGAGGTGGCCACTGTGTTTTGGAAGTTCAAAACTGCTGCTGAGACTGAAACAGGCTGCAAGGTGAAGACCATAAGGTCTGATAATGGGACTGAGTACACCTCAGCTCAGTTCCAAGCCTTCTGTGATAAGGCAGGCATCAAACATCAACTTACCAACACATATACACCTCAGCAGAATGGGGTAAGTGAAAGGAAGAATAGGAGTTTGATGGATATGGCTAGGTGCTTGATGATTCAGAAGAATCTGCCTAAAGCACTATGGGCAGAAGCAGTTAACACTGCAACATACATTCAAAATAGACTTCTAACCAAGGCTTTGGATCAAAAGACCCTATTCGAGGCTTGGTTTAGCTTCAAGCCATCACTGGCTCATCTGAAGGTCTTTGGATGCATCTGTTATGCACATGTACCTGCTGTTAAAAGGGACAAATTGTCTGAAAGGGCTCGACCTGGTGTTTTGGTGGGGTATAGCACTGTTAAGAAGGGCTATAGGATTTTAGATCCTTCAACAAACAAAGTGTCAGTAAGCAGGGATGTGGTATTTGATGAGAGGTCATGTTGGAACTGGGAAAGACATGAACCTGAAGAAGCTTCTGAAGAACTTGCAGCAGACCAAGCTGAGCCAGACCAAAATGTCCCTGAAATGGCTATTGATGATGAACCAGTCAGAGGAACAAGGTCATTGGCTGAGATTTATGAAAAGGCTCATGTAGCCATAGCTGAACCAAGCAACTTTGAAGAGGCTGAGGCTCAGCAAGGGTGGAAGCAGGCAATGGCTAAGGAGATCAGCATGATTGAGAAGAACCAGACCTGGGAATTGGTTGAAAGGCCAGTCAAAAGGAAGGTGATTGGGGTGAAATGGGTGTACAAAGTCAAGCACAATGCTGATGGAACCTTGAACAAACTGAAAGAAAGGCTAGTTGTCAAGGGGTTCAGTCAGAGGTATGGCCTGGACTACCTGGAGACCTTTGCACCAGTGGCCAGGCTCGACACCATCAGACTGCTGATTGCCTTAGCAGCACAGCTCGAATGGAAAATCCATCAACTTGATGTGAAATCAGCCTTTCTGAATGGTTTCTTAGATGAAGACATCTATGTTGAACAACCACAAGGGTTTGAAATAGCTGGCAGAGAGCATATGGTCTACAAACTGAAGAAGGCCCTATATGGATTAAAACAGGCTCCAAGGGCTTGGTATAGCAGAATCGATGGCTACTTGACTGATCTGGAATTCAATCGAAGTAAGAGTGAGCCAACACTGTATGTCAAGAAACAAGGGACACAAATACAACTCATTGTGTCCCTGTATGTTGATGAGCTTCTGGTGACAGGAGGAGATCGAGTAGTGCTGGCTGATTTCAAGACCAAGATGCAGGAAGTGTTCGAAATGTCTGATCTTGGGGAGATGTCTTATTTTTTTGGAATGGAGGTGTCTCAAGTACAGAATGAGATATTTCTAAGCCAGAGAAGCTTTGCCACAAAGATTCTGACCAAGTTCTCCATGCAAAACAGCAAGGCAACTAAAACACCTGTTGCTGTTGGGAAAAAACTATCGAGCCAAGGTGATTTTGAGAAAGTTTGTGAAACAACCTACAGGAGTCTAGTTGGTTGCTTGCTATACTTGACTGCCACTAGACCAGACATCATGTATGCTGTAGGATTGCTCTCAAGGTTCTTGCATTGCTGCAATGAGAAGCATTTCCAAGCTGCAAAGAGAGTGCTAAGATATGTCAAAGGCACTTTAAACTATGGTTTGAAGTATAGCAAAGAAGGAAATCTGAAGCTGGTTGGCTACACTGATAGTGACTGGGCTGGCTCGATAGATGACATGAAAAGCACCTCAGGGTATGTTTTTAACCTTGGTTCAGCCATGTTTTGCTGGAGCTCAAAGAAGTAAAGTCTAGTAGCTCAATCTACTGCTGAAGTAGAATATGTGGCAACAGCAAGTGCTGTCAACCAAGCCATATGGCTAAGGAAAATATTGGCTGACTTGAATGTGCATCAAGAGGAAGCTACTGAGATCTTCTGTGACAACCAATCTGCAGTAGCAATTGCTAAAAATCCAGTGTTCCATGGAAGAACAAAACATTTCAGCATCAAGTTGCATGTTGTTCGAGAAATGGAGCAAGCTCAGGAAGTAAAGCTGATCCATTGTAATTCAGAGGATCAACTTGCAGACATTTTAACCAAAGCCCTTAGTGTCACAAGGTTCGAATGTCTAAGAAAGAAGCTAGGTGTTTGCTCCATGCAAACCAAGGAGGAGTGATGAAGTTGGTTCAGCATGCAGCAAACTCGACAGCATGCAGGCCATGAAGACCAAGTCACGCAGGAGCTGCTGATGCAAGCTTATTTTGTTTATTTTGTAATTCCTAGTCAATGAAATGTAATCTTAGTTCATTTCTAACTAAGTTAGGTTGTTGACTGATGTAATTAGCTTATGTATGAGCTGTAAACACAACTTTGTATAAGTTTACAAGCCAAAATTTCAAGTTTCCATGTCATTAGTGGAGGTAGGTGATGTTTAGGTAATTATTTGCTGTTTTTGACAAGCTTAGTGCTTGGTTTATGTATTGGCATTGTGCCATTATGCAATTAATGAATGAAGTTCAGTTTGTTCATCAAATTTTCTCTTCATTATTCTTAGCTTTTCTTTCTTTCTCTTGCTCGAATTCTCTTGTTTGCTCAGCAAGTCTCGAGACTTGCTTGACAAGTTTGCACTGAATCTGTTAGTTTCAGTTACAGCACCAACAGAAAGGTTGGAGATGTATGGATCTGGAGACAAAGAAAGTCATCATTTTTCGCGATGTAGTGTTCGACGAAGTCTCTTATCATAAAGATGATGCTAATGGCAATGAAGGCACAACTAGTCTTCCACTTTTCCTTGATGATGTTTCATCAATTGAGAAATGCACTCAATCTAAGGAAAATGTTGAAGCCACCACAAGTATTCAGGATGCCACACGAAAAAATCCACCAAGACAGAAAAGGCCTCCATCACATTTGTCTGATTATGTGGTTGAGATGAATCATTTTTCTGTTATGTCTTGTTTTTTATAGAAGATTCAGGCGGAAGTGAGCCCAAATTGTACAACGAAGCTAAAGGAGTTCCAGAATGGGAAGATGCGATGGTAGAAAAGATTTCAACACTTAACAAAAATGACACGTGGGAACTTGTACCAAAGCCTGTTGATGCTGACTTAATTACTTGTAAGTGGGTTTATAAGTTGAAGAAAAAGACTAATGGTACCATTAATAGATTTAAAGCACGTCTTGTTGCTCGTGGATTTTCTCAACAGTACGGTTGAGATTATGACGAGACTTTTAGTCCCGTTGTAAGAATGACAACTGTATGAGCAATTATCTCTCTAGCTGCAAGTAAAGGTTGGAATTTGTGGCAACTAGATGTGAAAAACGCTTTCCTTTACGGTGAGCTAGATCATGATATTTTTATCAACAACCGCAGGGATTTGTATCTAAGGAATATCCTAATCATGTGTGCAGACTTAAGAAAGCACTATATTGTCTCAAGCAAGCTCCTCGTGCTTGGTTTAGTAAGATTGCTCAATATCTTGATTTTTGTGGTTTTAAATCTTCAAGTACTGATCCAAGCTTATTCGTTAAGAAAACAACTACTGCATGTACTTTACTTTTACTTTATGTGGATGATATGATTATTACGGGTGATGATAGTTTCAAATCAGCAGTCTTCAAGATGCTTTGATGGTTCGTTTTGAAATGAAAAGTTTGGGTGAAGCTAGTTGTTTCCTTGGTTTAGAAATTGAAAAATGTGATGGTTATTTTGTCTCTCAAAAAGGACAACCTTGTTACAAATGTTTCGCATGGAGGGTTAAAAAGTAAAGTCGACTCCCATGGAATCTAATCTCAAGTTAGCTAAAAATGAAGGAAAACCTTTGGAAAATGCAACGCTTTTTCGTCAACTTGTCGGTAGTTTATTTTATTTAACTATCACAAGGCTTGATATCACATTTTCTGTTAGAGTTATTTCTCAGTTTATGGACCAACCATGTGAGGGTCATTTAATTGCAGCAAAGAGGATTCTTCGTTACATCAAGGGCACTCAAAATTATGGTTTAATGTACGAGCAATCTAAGACTTTTTTTCTTTGAGTGGCTTTGTAGATGCAGATTGGGCTGGTGATGTGAATGATAGACATTCTACAAGAGGTTTTTACTTTACAACGGGTTGGTTCCATTGCGATTTCATGGTGTAGTAAGAAACAAACTACTGTGACACTTTCAAGTTGCGAAGCAGAATATGTAGCAGCTATAATGGCTACTCAAGAATATTTGTGGCTAAGGATTCTCATTCAAGAAATGGAAATTATTTTCAGTTATCCGATTCAAATTTATTGTGATAATGAGAGTGCTATAAAGCTTGCTGAAAATCCTGTGTTCCAAGCTCATTCGAAACATATTGAAACTCAATATCATTTTGTTTGAGAGAAAGTGTTATCTCAGGATATTGAGTTGCTACTGATGAACAAGTTGCAGACATTTTTACTAAGGCGCTAGCAAAGACTAAGTTTGAAGTTTTCCGTGGAGATCTTGGCATTATTGACAAGAAGCTTGCACTAAGGGAGGCTGTTACAAGTTAGTACAACTTATTATCAGTCAAGTCCTTTATTTTAAGAGTCAAAAGTTAGTTCCTTGATTTGTGCAAATAAATTAGTTGAGATATTTTAGGAGACTTTTTAGTTTAAATAGACCATTATTCTTGGTTAATTCACTGCACTGTACTTTTTGTTTCCTTGTACTCTCTTAATTGGTTGAGCAATAAAATTCATTCTTCTCTCCATTTTTGAGGGTCTATATATTCTGTCAAAGTGACATGTTGAGTAGTGGTATTTAATTTGTATAATCACACTTTCAACAGGAGGTTTGAGAGGAACAAAATATATTTACACCGGATTACGTAAGTATTGATAAGGGACAAAATGTTCTACATGAATGGTTTATCTTCTGAGACATATGTTTCTTCACGTTGATCATTATAAAATTTTTTTAATCATTTTTTACCAATTGCTCTTGCTGAAATTACTGTAAATATAGATAAGAAAGGGTCTACAATGATGGAATTGAAATCAGTTTGTAAATTTCTAAAGCGTATAAATTTCTAAACATTCCATTTTCCCATTAGTCTCTGGAAAATCTTGCAAGATTTGCGCAACCTGAAAGAATTAATGTTTCAAGAGATTCCATTATCTTAGATTCAAAAGTTTAAGCCTCTTAATCACTCTGATTGATGGATGAACATCTACTAATCTAGTACAACCTTCCATAACCAAACCTTCAAGATATGGGGCAATCGTGACGTCGGATGTCTTGAAACCTTTTAAGGTTGATCATTTTCAACTTATACATAGGCTATTGTAACCAATAATAAATTGAAGAGAAAAGAGAAAACATAAGAAAACTCATTTCTATTGCAATAAGCTAAACCATAAAGACCGCATGAATTTAACTCTTACTTTATTTCCCTTCCATAGTTGTTCAATGTGCAACAAGATTGTCCGGTTAGAAGCTTCAAGACAATGATCTTAAAGGACATTCTTTTCAATCTAAAATTCATAGTTCATTAGAAAGATATTTGAGATTACTATAGTTAGGACTCTAAACAATCTCAACGTTTTCATCTTTGAGAAGACATTAACATTCAAATATTAATATTAAGTATAATATATTTAACAGACTGGATCAATATACCATTGCTGAAAGTTTTGAATTGGTACCAAGGCAGAGAATGCTGGACTCAATCCAATGGATATCATTTATAAGTCATATGAAAAGCATGCATCTGGAAATGCTAATGTGGGCATCAACTTGAGGGTAGCCAACTCTGAGGATGATGTTTGCAAGTGTTGGAGTTTGAATCGAGTTAAACAATAAAGAATGGATTCAAAGAAGCAAAAAGAACAGAGAACAAACTATTTGTTGGTGTTTATCAGCAGAAAATAGGACAAAGAACAAAGTAATAAGATGTATGAAAAATTTACTTGCTCACAAATGTGCATAAAGAATGAAAAAACTAATTTTCATTACATGTCTTTTATAGACAATCATTTTACCAAACACAACTAACACCACTAATCAGCTAAACATTGCTTGTACACTAGAACAAGCAAACAAAACACATCAAACTTGTTCATTTTCAAGTAGACAAAATTACATTGCAACTAAAAGTGAAAACTTGTTAATGTCATATGCACAAGAGCTGCAACATGCAAATAGACTGTATGCACTCCAACAAAAACATAACAGCAGAATGGTTGGCTTACAAGTAGAAGCATGCTTGTCTTGATATTCAAAAATATATAATATTAACTTACAAGAATCTTTGTTGATATTTAGGTTTCAACAATGAAATCCATTTACTCAAAATGTTATGTAACTTTTCTTCTTTTTACCCTCACTGCCACACTGTCTTGTTCATCTCCCATTTTGAGCTTCATGGTTTCTGATTTTTATAAGGGTAAATTTGGTCAGTAAGCATTTTGGGGAGCCTGCAATAGTTAATAAATAAACATGAAAAAATTTAAAAAAAAAGGTTAAAGAAGGTTGAATTTTTACCAGTATTTGGTGCATACCCGTTACCTTCAATGGGTTTTAGCATCCCATTTTCGGAAACCCCAATTTATTCCACAATCCCGTTGTTATTGGAATCATCTTCATCTTGTAATGTATTAAAATGAGTATCTAAACACGAAACCTTCTTATCCAACTCCTCGAAAGACTTGGATTCAGCTTTGGCTTTCTCATTTTCAAGCTTGCAATTCTTGCTTCTCAAATCCATAATTTTGTGTCCTTTCTCATACATACTCTTCACTTCCTCCAAAAATCTATTACACCTTTCCTTAGCATATTTTCCTCTTCCCCTCAAAACCATATTTTCTTCCAGCAACTTTGAAACCTCTCCCCTCGTATCCACTAATTCTTTCTTGCATTTCTTCAGATCGTCTACAAAACCCTTTTTTTTCCAGCCTCTCTTCTTTGAATTTGTAGGAAAATGAATCTTTTTTGCCTATTTTAGTGACTGAATTTCCAACTTTGATTTCTACTCTTTCGCCAATAATTCACTTTCTATCATGGCAAAATCATTGGAAAGAAAAGTGGATTTTACAAGAGAAATCATTTTAGGAATGCTCCAAGTGCTAATATTCCCAATTTTGTTGTCACCCAAATTTGTCGAATTAACAATCTAATATTGCATGCAAAACCATTTTCGACCACTTTTATTATTGATTCCACATTTTCTCGAATTGACATAAGTTATCGAGATCTCTTATTTTCACTATTTTAATCTTCAGTTTCAGGTACCTGAATCTCTTCTGGAGTTTTACTTATTAGTTATGCCTTGGGCTTCTTCTAGAGCACCTGTCTTCACTATATGACCATCTAGATTTATTATTTTTTTATGAGAATTTTTATAATTGGAATTTTAATGAGTTATCTTTATTAAACTTCTGGTTCAAATTACTTCCCCCTTTAACTCATTACAAGTTATTATTTCTCTCCCTCTAATGTCGAAAATACTATCGAATCAAAATAGTAATCACAGATCTTGTCATAATTGAATCTCCAATACATTTAAAACATATAATAATACAAGAAGTCTCGTAATTAATGTATATTCTCAATTGTCCTTGAGTATTCACTTATCTTTGTTGTGGTAGAGCAATTAGAACATTTAAGCACATACAAAAATTCAAAGATGAGAAATATTTAGCTCTTGACCAAAAATCAATTATAATAGGGAGTATTTATAACTTATTGACTTGATGCGTACAACACGTAAATCAACATAATCTCATGTTGAAATAGGAAGTTTAGTTCTCATAAGTAATGGTTTAAATATTAATCAGAGGTGTTCAATCAATAGTTTCTCTAAACTGTTATGCACATAAATAAGAAACTTGTACGAAAGTTTTTCAAACTCAATCAATAAAAGACTGAGATACAAACTCATTAGTTTTAGAAATATGACTTATCTTAATTGCATAATCTAAAATTAAATATTCAAATAAGCAATCTTGCAAATGACAGGCTGCAAGTTGATAACATATATATGATTATTTTGTAGATGCATCAACAAAAATCATATAATATCAAAATCATCCACCTTGTGGATGAATGGGCCGATATTCATTTCAGAAATGCAAGACATTAAATCTCAACTTTAGCTAGTGAGTTTCCCATAATAAATTTTCATTGAGAACAAGCAACAAATGAGAATTAAACTAAAGAATCTTATGGTTCTTTAGTAATGTCCATATGAATTCTCAATTAATTTTTGCATCATATATGATCCAGGATGGTCTAATTGGTCACACCAAGTAGTAAATGCATTTGTATCAGTAAACTTCTAGTTTACTTTAACATACATTTCAATTGTACTAATAATGTCAATATAAATTATGACAAATTGATAATCTTACTGTCATTCCTTTTACTTTATATCCACATATAAGTACTATTGTGACATTTACTACTAGAAATGTCTAAACCAATGTGAAGTTTATAATGTCACTAAGTCAAAATAAATATAATTTCCAAACAATTATATGCAATATTCGTTTCAGAGAATATATCAAAATCTTCAAGTATCCAAAAAAAAATGATTATAAAATTTATTATATTTATTGCAAACATTCACTTCAAGGAATGTGCAAAAGGTAATTCAGACAATAATGTAAGTATATATTGTATTTCTTACCAATAAGATTATATAGATATCCTCTACTTCAAGGAATGATAAATTAATATAAATCATTGAATATTATGTACTAAGAATAAACATTTGGCAATATTTTGAATCACCCATATTCTTCTTATCTATTTGTCAATAATGACAATAAGTTAAAATTTCGTAATTGTTATGAATTGCTACATTCACTTCAGGGAATGAAGCAAAACTGGTGAAACAAATAACTTGTTATAAAATATCCCAAAATATCCTTCCTCAAAGAATATTAACAAAAACAAAATATCTGGGTATACGCCATACATGTGGTCAATTATCTTTCATATCACATTGATAACATAGATTATATTTACTCTTTGAAGAGTTATATTGAGAACTCTCATTATTCTCTTATTTATTACTATGTTCCCACTTTTAGTGGTCCATGATTATACCTTTTATTTTCTTTATGTTTGCATTCACTTTGGGGAATACAGCAAATCTAGTAGGATAGACTTCCAAATGTTTCTATTTGATTCTTTATTTCATAATCACTATCGCAAACATTCGTGGATTTCAAATCAAAATCTATCTTTTCATGTTGTCATGGTTAGTCTCCAATTATAATAAACATGATATAATAAATAAATCATAGTAAAATATGTCTGAAGATCTTTAACATCATCGCCATCACACATGTAAGGATTATATAAATTTCTTTGCATAATGATTTTGCATAATGATTACCCATAGTGCACAGGCCTCAATTGAAGACTAAAATTGCAATAGCTCTAGAAGGCAATCGACAACAACTTGAGAAATAAATTTGGAGTGATCGTATTATAAAATAAAAGAGAATCATGCTGATAATATGTTATAAAATAAAAAGGATAAAAAGTAAAGAACAAAGAGAATGAGAGAGCAAAAAAGAGAGAGCGTATTTTATTGATTAATCAGAATTATTTACAATGCTTCTCCAAAGTCTATATTTATGGACATAAGAAGTATAAATGAAATAGAGCTCTAATTCTAATGACTATTAGAATTTAAAGTATATTAAAACTTATTTAGATCTTGATGGACATCCATTTAATAATAAAATATTCATAACAATTGTTTTTAACCTATTTTGTTTCTTGACATATTTTTTCGTTATAAGAAAATAAAATTTTAGAATAATTTTTATTTCTACAATTTAGCTTTTGAAAAATAATTTAATTGAATTGAAAATTTTAATAGAGTTCAAAATAGAAAATTTTGTGAAATATTTTGTATTTTTTTGACTAAAAAATTATATCAGAGTCAATTTTACAAGCCTTTGTACTTTATATTAGTTCAATTCAAATTATTTCAACCTTTAATGTACTTTATATTAGTTTAATTCTACTTTATAATTTGTTAACGCATTTATTTGTTATTTTACTATAATCACACTGTACTGTAATTGTAAACTAAAACAAAATTTATAATTTATATTGTTTTTTAATATTAGTTTTACATCCTCACTCATCAAGAATTAGTCACTAAACTTGGGTTATAAGTATTTGATATTGAAACTATGAAGATGAATTTTTTAGACGTAATGATTTATTTGACCCTTTAAATTTACAAAAAAAAAGAAGAAGTCATTTTAACTTTCCCTTTAAGTTTTTGCCTCCTTTAGCTCTTAAATTTACATTTTTTTTATTAAATCACCCCCAAAAATGGATAAAAAAAGTTAGCGTATATTAACTTTGTTGACGTGGCATAGATGTGGATTGCCATGTGAATGCTACCTCAACAATAAATTTTTTAAAAAATTTAACCATAAAAGTCAACAATTCAAACCTAAATTGATCAAAACCTGTAATATTTTAAACCTAAAATGATTTTAATTAAAATGAATTTGAACTTAAAATAAACAGATGAAAGAACCCAAAACCTCAAACTTAAGTGAATTGAATTTAAAACTATTCAACTCGAATACAAATTTACTTAAACTAAAATATCCTAAAATGTTAAAACTCGAATTGATTAATCCAAATCACCCGACCGCTCAATTGAATGATCTAATTATAGGTAATAATTGAAGATTGTTTAATTACTATTTGTTTTACGATTTTTGTTAAGTTAATATATATATAGGGTGAAGCTAGAAAAAAATTTTAGGGTAGTCGAAATTTTGCAATAGTAAAAGTATATTTTCATAATTTTAATAGTCTATATCTTTATAATTTTTAAAAGATTAAATCAAATTTTTATTATTTTTAGGAGACCAACGTACAATTTTACTTTTATTAATTTAAAATTTTAAAAATATTAAAAGACCTAAATAGAAAATTTTCTATTTTAGGAAAAGATTTTCCCCATATATATTTATATGATCCAACATCATATGTATAAACTAAAGATTATTATTTAGTATACTAATATTGAAAATATTTAAATACAAATGAAGTTAGGAAACTATTATTTGTCTTATTTTTAAATATTAATTAAAAATTAATATCAATTCGTGGAATTTCAAACCTCTACCCGTAATATACCACATAATTATACCTATAAAACAAATGAATGCACCGTTGAAATTTCTTTATGGAAGACCTAAGAAATATTAAAGTCTACAAAAATAAAGCAAAATATATTCATTTTCAACATTTGGTTTTGATATTTAATTTCCTTGTCTTATACTTTACTCTTCTTTTCCCATGTTTTAAATGTTTATTACATAAAATATGTATAATGATTTATTTTATCCTTTAATTTTATAAAAAAATTAATTTTTATTATTTTAAACTTATGTTGTTTGTCAAATCGTTTTAAATAATGTAAATAAAACGCGGTGTATTTTTCTTGGTTTTGTATTCGTTCTATGGAAATTATTCGGCTTATGCTCTTTTTGGATAAATAGTAAAATTAAATTTGGTGAAATTAAAAGTAATAATGATAGTGAGATTAGTTAATATAATAGTAAGATTAAAACTAATATAAAACAAATTATTAAGAATTAAATTATTAAGTCTATGTTTATATTAAAAATAAATAATTAAATATGTTCAAATTGTGTTTAAGTTAGATAATAATTTTATTAGTAAATAATTAAAATTTTACAAAAAAAAATATTATATAAATATAATTAATTATAAAAAAAATCAGAAAATATCAACTCTATTGGTGTGATGAAATCTAAATGCAGTGATATAGTTTAGTTGTTATTACATGGGGAAGATATTTTTTTTCTTCTTATCTTGCATTTTGCTTGATTTTTTTTATGTTGTTTCTTGTAACGCCCCAAAATTTGAATGTCTGACTGTTGAATTCTGTCGTAATTAAGTCTCTATATTTGTGGTTATGTACTCTGTTTATGTGTTTGAGGTTGGGAGTTTGAGTCACGTCTTTAGAAGTTTTGATAGTTCAATTTTAATTAATCTATGCTATTGAGTCGTTGACTTGAAGCTAATTCTGTGTAAATCTGTGTTAAGTATGAGCCTGCTAGTTTATTGGCTAAACATCTGTCTACCCTTTGATCTCGTGTTTGAGTCTTTGCAAAAGTGAAGGGAGGATGAATTTTTGCAGCTTTGCAGAATTATTTTTGGTTTTCTATTTCTTTTAAAGTTAATTATTTAGTTTTAGTTTTTCTTTCTTTTTCCTTTTTCTTTTTATCGTTCTTTCTCTTCCATTCTTTTTCTTCATTTCTTTTTCCTTTTCTTCTCTTTCCTTGGGTTGCTGTTATAGTTTCGGTGTGTGTAACACCCCAAACCCGTCTCTATTGTTGGATTTGGGTAACAGAACATTACTGTACAATTGGAAAGCATTTAATATCATAACATTTAATAAATTAAATATATCATAAATCATTCAATCACATGCATTCTGTCCCTAAATCGAGCCTTCGAGGTCCTAAAAATAGCTTAGAAGCAATTCGGGACTAATTTGAAACAAAACAGGAGTTTTAAGAAAAAAGATGCAAAAATTGAAAAAAAGGGTCACACGGTCGTGTGGCCAGGCCATGTGACATAGCCTAGGCTTTGTAACATTCAAACAAGGGACACATGGCCTTGTCCCAGCCTGTGTCCACACTTGTGTAACTCACTGAGTAGGGTCACACGGTCGTGTCGCAGGCCAGGTCGTGTGCTAGGCCATATAACTCATTGACTTGAAACACTAAGACATTCCAAATGATACACGGTCATGTAAACCCAAAATTTACCTAAAATCAAGCCATTTCAAGTTTAAATCATACCAAACCATGCAAATAATTTAAGCACACATTCAAGGGGTTCAAACATCATTCAAACATACATAAACATACCATTTCAAACATCCTAAATCACCTAACCAATATGCCATTCAAAGGCACCACAATTGTGTCAAATACTAAAGATTACACCAAAGCAATTTAACCAAATCTCAATTATACAACCTAGTGCATTTAAGCACCACATGTTAACACAATGACAAATTCCAAGCCATCACAAACATACCAAAAGGGTAATATATACAAGCATTTACAAGTGAGCAAAATGACATAACTTAGTAAAGCATTAAAGTTCATCAAACTAAACTTAACTTCCATAAGCTTAAACATACAAACACATTCATTACACATCCATGAACTATCAATACAAAAGACCTATACATGCCATTATTAACCTTGGACAAAATGCTCAAAATCTACCGAAATTATTGCTGGATAGTGTGCTAGGTCTCTAACGGGCTTCCAACCGATCGAGCTTCTGATTATCTATAAAACAAAAGAAAGTAACTATGTAAACAATATGTGCTTAGTAAGCTCGTATAAACTTAAAACATAACTTACCGTTTCATTAATATAATTCATAGATTATGCATAATTCATTATCAATACCATAAGCTTAGTTTAAGCTTATACAACATCATCAACTCACAAGTTAGTACACTCGTTTATGATACAAATGAATTCAATCATAAGATAAGTAAATTTACATATATAAATACATCATTTAGCTTATAAATCTTTTCATAGGGTCATGATTCAATCCATTTGCATACTTACCATTTCATTCTTTTTTCTTACTCGTTGAACCATCTAGAATTACATCGAATACTCGGGAAAGCTCACACATAGTGTGCCTTTACATATAACAGTATCATTCCTTTTACATCAATGCTCACGTGAGCTGTGAAATGGGCTTGCTTACACAAGCTGTAGGTTGGAATGTAAGCTACACGATGCTTCTCACACGAGTTGTGGAGAATCTGCAACAAATGCATGACCTCATCCATTGGTAGGAAATTTAAGACCAACACCCGAAACATAAAATCCCTAATGACATGTCATTTGTATCCTAAGAATTCTTGAGGTTCAACGGGAACTCGTTATCCGTCAATTCATCATAACATGGATACATTTATATATAGATTCATTTATATTAAAACAACATAAAAAATAGTCAATTTAATTAACATTAAAATGATCATAATCCATACAAACTTACCTCAATAACTACGGCGTAGAGGTAGATTCGAACACTAATCTGAAGCTTTAGTTTTTCCTTGATTTAAGTCCAAATGTGGTTTATCTTGATCCAAATAAATAATTTCAATCAATTAAGTACTTCTAGTATTCAATTTAATCCATAGTTCATATTTATGCAAAATTATAAATTTTCCCCTAACATTTTAAGTTTTCACAATTTAGTCCTTAAGCTCATAACTTAAATATAACTCATTTTAGCTTAAATCCAACTTAACGAATGTTAAAAGGGACCTTGAAACAATCCATAATTACCAAAATTTCACAAAAAAACCCATGGATTTATACTTTTAACAATTTAATCCCTATTTCCAAAATTCAACAAAAATCACTCAACAAAACATGTTTATTTTACAACCAATATTCATAATCTATCAAATAACATCAAAACACATTAAAAAACATCCATGGAAAGTCCCTTAACCTTTAATTTCTTTTGCAAATTAACCCCTGGGCTAGCTAGATTAAGCTAAAACGAACTCAAAACATAAAAATCATTAAGAATGAGGCTTAAAATCATACCATGCAATGAACTAACCCTAGTCGAAACTTCAAGCTTCTCATCCCATGGAATTTCGATTAAAAAAATGATATAAGGAAGGAGATGATAGTATTTTGATATTAGTTTTTTTATTTAACTAATTACCAATTCACCCTTACTAATTTAACTTAAAAATTAACTAAATCATGTCCATATTTTTCCACTAACATTAAGGATGGTATAATTACTATTTATGTCCTTTAGATTTCCTTTCCATAGCCATTTAGCCCTTTTAAACTAATAGAACTCATGTAACTCCCCAAAATAGAACTCATGTAACTCCCCAAAACTTTTATTTTTAATTCTGTGAAATCTTGACACAAATGTGTGTCTACTTTAGTGGTTAAGTGTTTTGAATGTATGTGAGAGGTTCTAAGTTCAAGCCCCAACTTTGGAAATTTTTTATTATTTTTAGAATTAAGCCTTACCTTTGGTGAGTAGGTTTATTTTTAATTTTTGCTATTGGATATCAGAATGGGCTTGTTAGTCTGGTGGTTAGGTGGAGTGTGGATTTGTTGGAGGTCCTGTGTTTGAATCCTTGTGTTGGCAAGGTTAATGTTTTTGCTCAACTTTGTGTCAGTGTTTTGGTAGAGTTAGGATTCTGTGGGAGTTATGAGTAGTGGGGGATTGTAAGGAGTAAATTAAGGGATTGTAGAGATTTTTGGGGATTATTTTCCTCTGTTCAAATTTTCTCTTTCATTTGAAGAAGAATCTAACGTCAAACTTTTTGGCTATTTTTCTTTTTCTTTTCTGACGTGAACCTTTCCTGTGCCTTTCTCTTTCTTCGTGTTGTTCTCGTGTTTTGGTGCTTGTCGTGGGATTTAGGTAAGAGGGTCACTTTAGTTTTGATTTTCGGTAACTGTTAGATTTATCATCCTTCGTAATGTGATTTTGGCACGGTTAAAGGTTTGATTCCTACAATATTCTGGTGTAAGTGAAGGTGGTGGAGAAAGAAACATGTTTTTGGTGAATTAACCATGTTATTATCTGTGCTAGTCGTTGGTAGGTTGCTTGCACTATTTCGGGATTTATTGTGACTCATAAATTAGTGGATTGGTGACTAATGGATTTCTGTTTCTTAGGTTTCGGAAGGCTCGTGGTTGTTGTAGTGTCTTAAACAAACTAGGTGTGTACTCGAAACACAGAAAAACGAGATTTAATGAAAGCCGAAAAACCCCCATTGTTGAAGCCACACGGGCGTGTTGTTGCCCTTGTGGTAGGTCGTGTGCGACAACACGGCCGTGTGGTCGACGAAGATATGGCCGTGCATAACGCAGAACCATGTAGTGGCTGTAGTGTGGCTGTGTGGGCCACACGGGATAAACCGTACTGGACGTGTGGGCCACACGGGCGTGTGGGTCTACACGAGTAGTCCACATGGGCGTGTGGGTTTCTGGACCAGGCCGTATAATCCACACGGGCAAGGGCGATCTGGACGTGTGGGCCCACACGAGCAAGCCACATGGGCATGTGGGCCAATTATATTGAAATTTTCCATAGGGTCACACGAGTCATCCTAATTGACTATGGACTTACCTTAGGGTCGAAAAAGGCTTACTAAACCCTAAATCTTTGTGTTCTATTAGACTATTGTACTGTTATGAGCATGCCTGTATCTGATACCTGTTATCTGTTAGGAAAAGCATGATTTATTAGTTAAATCTATATGCATGTCTGTTAATGTGATTGGGGCGGGATGATATATATATTAGAGGAAGTGTTCTGAGAGGCGTTTACGCCTATTATCTGGCAACTCAGGTGCATTATATTTGATACATGCCACGTTCGACACATCATGGTGTGTAGGGCTGGGTGGGTGTTTTAAACCCCACATGGTGTGTAGGGATAGTCGGAGATGGTGTGTAGAGGCCGGGGTAGGATCCTAATTTGTGTATCTGACTGCATATTTGTATCTGTATCTGTATCTGAGATGGGCTAAATCCCAAATCTGCATCTGAATCTGTAATGGGCTTAGGCCCAAGACTGTATCTGACTGATATCTGTTATTCTGTATGCATGCCTGCATAATTCTGTGGGGTTATACACTGAGTTTACGTAAACTCACCCTTTCTGCTATCTATTCTGTACAGGTAATCCACAAAGTTAGGTGGATCTGTCCAACGGAGCCTCTCAGTGACCACATGATCGAACTGGTTATGATTATGATTTAATTTTTATGTTCTTGTCTAATCTGGGTTTTATTTTATTTAATTCGGACTTTATGGACTGTTTTGTTTTAAATTCAGGATAGACAGAAATTCTATGATTTTAAATTTGCTAAACGTGTTATAACTCAAATTTTACCAAAAACAAAGGTTTTACCAATATTTAATTGTTTTCTAAACATGAACGATTTTACTCAAAATGAGCTTTCGCTAAAATGATATATTTTAAGACAAGTGGACTAGTTGAAAACATGTTTTGAATTTAACGAAAGTATTAAAGGGTTTATGAGTTTTGTGGTTTTTATCAAGTTAAAATTTTACAAAATCCCTTCCATATGGCATCGCCAGATTAAGCCATAACGTCTAGGTCGGGTTTAAGGTGTTACAACTCAACTTTTACACTTTTTATGATTTAGTCCTTTCACCTAATTAACCATTTAAACATCAAAATTTCTTAACAAAATTTTAATTCAACCTTAATATAATCTTGTAGACATTCAATAAATAATAAAATAATAATTCACTAGTCGGAATTGTGGTCTCAAAACCACTATTTTCGACACCACTAAAAATGGCTTGTTGTAGTATGTGTGATCGGGTAAGTATGCACTTCTCTATTGCCGATTGAAAAGTTAATTGTGTGATTTTTTTTTATTTGTAGAACTTCTGTTAAGTGGTTGTTTCGTTCGTTTCTATTAGATTTGTTTCAACTCGATTTGTTTAAACCTTCTTTTAAGGGACCGTTTGGTTTTCTTTTTAGGCGAGGATATCGAAAGCAATGATCCTCAGTGCAATAACTCGAGTAATTACTGTTGATTTTGTTGGTAAGTCTGGATTCGTTGAAGGTTTTGTGTCAAAACTTTCGACATAGTTTTTCGGCGCGTGATTGGGTGTTGTTGTCAATTAAATTGTTTAATTATGTTATTGAATGGTCGTTTTAGGGTTCGGGAGTCTTCTACGTTGCCTCCTGCTTCAAAACTGCTTTAGGTGCTTACCAAAAACCCGAGTTTTTGTGATTTTCGGATGCCGAAAAATGAAAAGTGTCGTGAGAATGAGAGAAAGAACATGAGGGAAAGAAAGAAAATGGGGGAAAACGTGGAAACAAGTTTTGGAATATATATATATATTTTAATTTAAAACTTAATTAACAAATAAATAAAAATAAGGAATTAATAATTTAGTTAATATCTAACAAAACCAATCAAATTTATTTATTATTACTATTAGAATAGATTTCAAAACAAAATAGTCAATATATAACTTGTCAAAACCCCTTCCAAAATTTAACTACCAAAAATACAAAAAAAAACAATTCCTACATTGTATACACATGGACTCGAACCCGAGACCAAAGATAAGTTTCTAAAAAGTTAGTCACTGAACCAATAAACTCATTTTTCTTTTAAAGCACAAAAATGTACTTAACAACACCACTAAACCACTGGTCCAACCAACTAACCTAAATAATTCTAATCCCAATTTTGGGGATTACACATGTTGAATTGCAGTGGTCAATACATAGACTATCATGGCCAATAAATGACGTACCATAAAATATTTTTAGGCTGTATTCTTTTGACTTAAAAGCTTAATTGAAGCTAAAAGTAGAAATATTGCAATAATTTTAACATGTTATTGATAAATATAATATTTTTTTAGAAATATAATATTTTTTTGGAAATATAAAATATTTTACTATTAAATTTCAAAAAGATAATATATATAACTCTTCAAGGATAATTTTATTGTTAATTTCCGAGAAGTTTTTGCAGTCAAGAAGTTGTTTTCACTAAATTCAGGAGACTAAAGTAAATTGACATTTTTCTTTCTATTATTATTATTTAATGGGAGGAGACTTTTTCTTTTATATTTTGTATTTTATTTTTTTTAATAATTTTCAAATTTAAGTAATATATATATACGGGAAATTCTATCATATGTATATACATGTAGAAATCATAAATTTAGAACACAAATGTGTGACTAAAAATAACATACAATAGATAATGAAACTTGCGGTTTGAAACTAATTAATAATAACACATGAAATATGTACGTTATTAAGATAAGAAAATTAAATTAAATTGTTTATCCTGTTGTTGTCATCAACTTGAGTCCTTGTCAAGTTAACTTGCGACACAAATTTATCTACACTATTTTTTAACTTCTTGACTAAGTTGATGTCACAAGTCAACTGGGCACCAACTTGGTTAGGAAATTATGAGAATACCCTTTTTTATTAAAAATAATAATATTATTCGAGGGTATTTTAGTCTTTTAACTTTAAAAAACCAATAAAAATAAATATGGTAGGATTCGAGCCCACATCAATTGTATTTATAAAACTTTTAATTTACCACTCAACTAAAGCTTTATTTTAATATTTTATACACTTTAGTTTTATTATACACACCCTATTACCTCTATAAGTTGTATATCTATACTTATTATTATTTAAACTCCAGACTGAGTTGGTGTCACCCTCAATCGGTCACCAACTCGGTTAAAAAATTACGAGAATGCCTTTCCATAATTAAAATAAGTAATATTATTTGAGGGTATTTTAGCTTTGTCAGTTAAAAACCAATAAAAATATATATATTATGGGATTTGAACTCACACCAATTGCATTAGTAAAACCTTTAATTTACCACTCAACTAAAGCTTTATTTTAATATTTGTTATACATTTTACTTTACTACGAATTTAGAACACATATATGTTTAAAATATTGGTTATAAAATGACAAAATATTCCTAATAGTTAATTATTGGTTATAAAATGAAAAAAAAACACCATATATTTATGGTTGTATAAATTTATAATTTATTAAATATTTTTCAAAAAATCTATTAACTGTTATCTATTTATAATTTAAAAATATTTGTATTAAATATATAAAATATCTATATAGTTGTATAATATAATTTATATTAAATATATAAAATAATTTACTCCTTAAAATTAATAAATTAATAAAAATATATATTTTTTATATTTTATAATTAAATTAAAATAAAATATTTTTAAAAACCATTTGATTCATATTTCGGCTAGGCTGGGTTGGGTCGACTCAAGGACAAAAAGGGACAAGCTAGGCCGACTTGGTCGATGGATGACACAACCTATGAATAGTTGTAATACTTGTTATATGAGGCTGCTTGGTGAGGATAAAAGTGGGAAAAAAATTGAAGTTGAGTAAAAGAGAACTGATATTTAAAACATAAATTTACATAGGTAAAAGAAATCACCCAACTTAAGTAAAAATGTTAAAATGATCTTATTATTTATCAACGCTACCAAATGCTTTATTATTTGAAACTCATGTCATGGTTACACAATAAATCAACTATCACAATTAAAAAAAGTGATTTATTATTTTAAGAATCATCCCATGTCAATTGAAAACGTGAATAACTTCTTAAGAATAAATCAAGCTCTGCTTTCATGTTGCTCTTCTATTGTTTTTTCTTTTGAGAGAACATATATTCTTATTTTTGTGCATCTGATACAAGATCCCCCTTCACCTATGGAGTATTCTTCTTCTTGATTACGATTCTCTAATCCAATATTTTTTTTTATTCAATGCAGTAAGGGAGTCCATTTCTAGTTTCAAGCAAACCAAAGTTGACTTTATTTTTCAAAATCTTACTTTTAAAGTAAATTATTTTCTCATTTATTAAAATTTTAAATGTAGACACTCAATTTTGCCCGGCCCATTTCAGTATTTAAAATAATAAACCCCCAAAAAATAAAAATAAAACAAAGTCCAAGTCCAGTACAAAATTATAAACATATAATTTGGCCCAATTGGAATGACCCATTACTTGAAAAGATTTAAGGTCCATCTATAAGTTTGACTCATATGGAAATATAATCTTTAAGGATATGCAATCTTAGATATGATATGCAATCTTAGATATGATATGCAATCTTGAAGATATGATCTTGTAATCTTGGAGATTTAATTTGTAGATATCCTTTAATCTTAACCGTTGATGTAATTGATCTGTACAGTTGGATTTGGGGAGGCTCAACTATAAATAGAGGCATCTCCCTTCATTGTAAATCACTTGAGTTTTGGGAAGTAATAAGAATTCTTGAGAGCATTCACTCAAATTTCTCTCCCTCTTGCATTCTTACTCTCTGTGGTTTGTTCTTATTTTATTCTTCGTCTATCTTAGTTTTTCAACCTATTTTTTTAATTTCTTCATTTTTCAAATATGTATATTTATTCCTATCTTTTATACATTTGATTATGTATTTTATATATTATAATATTTAACCTTTTTATATAGTTTATTTTCAAATATATCTTTTCTATGCATGTATATATATTATATTATCATTTCATGTATTTTGAACTATTGCATTATATTTTTATAATTTGTAAATGTTCTATTTATTCATTTTTTAGTGTATGTCATTTATCTTATTTGTGCTTAGTTTCATTTTTTTATATGCTATGTTTAATTATTTCTTTTATGTGCTATTTTATGATATATATTATTGTATAATTTTTGCATGTTTATGTTAAATTGTACGCCATGCATCATTTTTTGTCTATTGATTTATTAAAATGTATGTTGAATTATACCTTATATGTTTATATGCTTACTTATTCATTTTTAATGTATGACGTATATTTTTGTATGTATGTTTTACATGTTTTAAATTTGCCATGTTTGTTGTTTAAAATTTGTTTAAATTCATGCTTTTACTTACCTATTATGATAATATGCTATCTTGTATGTTATATTCTATAATGTTAATATGATTCCACATACATCAATAAAAAATGAGATTCCAAAGTTTTCAAAAATAAAAAAGCAATGTTTGGTGTTTGGAAGTTTCGAGAAAAGTAGTGCCCTAACTTACTGGGTTGCAACTTTTCTCGTTGAGTTCGAATAGTCAAGCACCCTTCTAAGTGATTTTGAGTTTTCAAAACTTAAACAATTATTTCAAGATTTCAAAACATAGTGTCCTAACTTACTGGATATGGCGTTTTGTTGTTTCGAGATAGAAATTTTCGAAAGACGAGCTTAGTTTCGAAGGTTTTAAAATGTTGCGTCCTAACTTACTGGATGTGATGTTTTGACTCGTTTGAAATAAGTAAGCCTTAATTTTCAAAATTGAGACATTCTAATTAAAAGAGGTTTGCATCTTAAAACTTTCAAATTTCCGACATTAAAGACACTTGATAATCAATTAGGTACCAATTTTTGGGCGTTACGAGGGTGCTAACCCTTCCTCGTACGTAACTGACTCCCGAATCCGTTTTCTCGACTTTCGTAGACCAAAATTAATGTTTTAAAACAAAACATTTTATAAGGTGATCCAATCACACCTAAAAAGATTGGTGGCGACTCCTGTTTTCGTTTTTCTTAAAGTCGATTCCCATTTTTCAAAACTCAATTTTAAAAATGGTTTCGACATTAAAAATTTAAATTTATCTTTAAAAAACTATTCAAAATAAAATAAATAATACCATATTATTGTGATCAAAAGAATTTATTACTCAAAAATGCCGAAATTTTTTTATATTTACCAGAGTAGGGCAATTTTTGGAATAATTATAGGGATAGGCCGATTTAGGGAAAATGCTTCCAGTTGGAAGCACTTTTTGTGTGGTACCAGCTAGAAGCATTTTATTGCATTTCACCTGAAAAAGCTTCTAGTTGGAAGCGTTTTCCCTGTGTTATATTAGGGTTCAAGGTTTTTTAGGGTTTCTTTAGGGGTTTTTATAGTTTTTTAGTGTTTAAGGTTTTGGGATTAGGGTTTTAAAGTAGGGTTAGTTTAGGGCTTTAGGTTTTAAATGGATACAATATTTAAAATGATAATAATTGTAATTATTGAATTCAATATTTAAAATATTTGTATTTACACCAATCGTATATTCAAATTTCATTTTGTAAATTGATTCAAAATCAAAACTCGGGGTACTCGATTCGGATGCAAAACTAGTTTTAAAGTTTTTTTTGTGTTTTTTTAATTTTAGTTTGATCTGATATTTTAGTAAAATACCTATCCAATGCATTACTTTTTACGAGATGGGTTTTGAAAATATATCTCAGGAATATTGGGATATTTGAAATATGATGTAAAATTTCTTGGTTAGTGGGGGATGAAATTTGTAGAGACAAAATGCTCCAAGTAGGACGCACTGTCAGTAGAACTATTGAAAGCGCATGCAGCTGGAAGCGTTTTTTGCTGAGTTGGCACCGAAGATGTTTCCAACTGGACACGCTTTCAATACTTCTGCTGACAGTGTGTCTTGCTTGGAGCGTTTTGTCTCTACAAATTTCAACCCCCCACTATCCGTGGATTTTTTTCAGAATCAAATAAGAGGTCATGCCATATGCTATAAATGTAACTTATTTCAACCTCCGATGGCATAAGCCATTTACAAGGAAATAAAATTTTTAGAAGTTCAGAAAAATAGAAGTTTGCAGAGAAGGCATAAGTTGGAGCAACGATACTATCTGTATAAAAAGTAAGCATAAGCATTGATTTTTGTTGTTAATATTTATTTGAAACATTTTTTTTGCATAATGTTTTTGTTTTGAACTTCTCTCGGCAGATAATTTGGTTCAAAATGAGAGGATGAATTAATGCTATTATTTATTATGATGATGAGGTCTATGACATCGAGAACAACGTCGTTTTTTTATCGAAAAACACAACGCAACTATCATTTAACCAGAACATATAGTTGCCAAAACTCCGGACAAGAATTAGGCAAAAAATCGTCGGATCCAACCAAATGAGAGTATCATCTATTAAGTATCAATTCTGTGCTTCAGTCGACCTCGTGAGATATGAGCTTTCAATATCAAAGGTGCTATAGGATTGAAGGCGACAGTGCAGGTGCATATCGGTCGTGGATTACCGTTTCTTAAGTTATATGTGGAATTTTCAAGCCCAGATAAAGGACAAAGGATGTTGACATCTATTCCTTTTTGAGAGGCCAGAATTATTGAAAATGTTGATGGGCCAATGACACAATTGTGTGATGGGTTCATCACTTTGTTAGAAAGTTCCCATTATGATATCCTGGAATCATCAATGGGAAGACACTCATTTGTCTCGGCCTTAGATTTCAACCGCGGGAGGTAGAACATTGACAATCGGGTTTTGGTGGTAGAACAAAATACACAACCCCTACATGACACTCAATTAGTGGGTTAGACATGAACTTCAGTCAATCAATGATTAACGTTGGGAATACTTACTGGGGAGAGACATTAACTTCCAGCGATTGGCAATCGACAAGTGATTCTAAATATTTCAACAACTACACAATAAGGGATGATGTACTCCCTACGAGGTCTACCAGGGAGGGGATATTCAACATGACAGATATAAGTGGGTCAGAAAACGAAGATGGCAATGAATCTGATATCGATCCAGTTCGGGAGCCCGGTGCCAACATGAATCTGATAGACGATGAAGGGGGTGAAGAAGAATAAAAAGATCAACGATTCACGACATACTCACCTCCAACCCACAAGCATAATGTCGACTTATTGGCAAAGGATGGTTGGAGTTTGCAAAACTACCACATAGGAGGCTGGGCCACGCAAGTTCTTCTTTGGATTCGGGTAATTTAGAAGTAGGTAAGGATTTTTCCACTAAAGATGGTTTTGTCGCTGCAGTGAAGCGATAAAACATTAAGAACGGGGTTAACTTCCACGTGTTTAAATCTCAATATGAGAAGTTTAAGGCCAAGTGTGCAATGTGAGACAGTAGATGTGCATGGAAAATCATGACTTCTGTTAAGAAGAAGACAGGGTTATGGACGATTAAGAAGTTTATCGCTCCGCATATGTATGTTACCCCTGGTACTGTATAAATACTGGTATAGATTATGACATAGTTGAATTGCCAAATTTAATGTACTCGTGGTGTTGTAGGTATTTCTTGAGATCATCTTAAGTTGGATTCAGAGATGATTGCAGGCATAATACTACCGATGGTGAAAGCGAGTTCGAGGATTGTTGTGTCAGTCTTAATTATGTAATTAATCTGGAAACGGGG
The DNA here is from genome assembly GCF_007990345.1 of Gossypium hirsutum. Classification (NCBI taxonomy): domain Eukaryota; kingdom Viridiplantae; phylum Streptophyta; class Magnoliopsida; order Malvales; family Malvaceae; genus Gossypium; species Gossypium hirsutum. The sequence continues at coordinate 2,895,587 of NC_053427.1, forward strand.
CCCTTACTAGAACGATCGCTTGCTTTGTAGATGTCGAGTGTTCCACTATTTGTTTTGGACCTTCAAGCAATGCTCCTAAGCATTTTAGTACTGCAAGCCATTGGTACAAATAGACAGTATCTTTATATATAGTAGATATACCCTTCGGATGTTGTTGGTCGTGGCATAGGATGGCAATAAGACAATCCTTCTAATTGCGTTTGGAGTCAGCAGACTATTGAGATTTCTTTCTATCTAGGTTAAGGAGGCATGTTATGAAACATCTGTAAAAATCCCTAACAACCTTGAGCCAGGGAAGTATTTTCTGTGATTAATGCAGGTAGAAAAATTAAATTCAAAGAGCGGGATAAATGTAAGAAGCTGGAATGGCATAATAGATGCTGGACGAACACTGATAGAAACAAAACAAAGAAAACATCCTCAGGCACACTGATTGAGCTGACAGATGAATCTGGCAGCAAAACATGATAGATTTAATTAAAATTTAATTTTATGTATATGTATATTTAATTAACTTATTAGTTTAAACTTTAACTATTATTAAATTTTTTATTATATAGAACTTGAGGCACTTTGAAAATTGGAAATTTGGGTTAAAACAGAGTCAGTGTCGCAACACGACACCCCTATGTCGCAACACCACATTCAAAACTGAAGAAATCTAGAAAATCATCTCGATATTATGACACAACACCTCTGTGTCGTGGCAAGGAAGACAGTATACCAAAATTATAAAATTTCAGAGTGTGTCGTGAAATCGAGCCCGATGTCATGACAACTGTAAACTAATAGGGTTGTCGCGACATTGGTATAATTTTTTGCAAGGTCGACCCAACCCGATCGCACAAATCGACTCATTAAACCTAATTTTAATTGGTTTTAAACCTCAAAACCCTCCTTTTTAAACATAACAACTCTTTTAACTATTACTAAAAAAATTCTTAAACTCTAAATCCTCTCAAAGTCTCTTAAATCCTTTAAAAATCCCCAAAACCATTCTTTTTTTGTTCTCATATTTTGTTGTGGATCTCCTTGCAAACACACTTGGTATGGGTCATGCTCTATAGTGGAACAAGTTATCACAAGGAATTCAACCGTGTAAATCAAGGTTAAGGGTTCTTAATTCTTATTCTTATTGTTTCATTGAAAATATTGCTTGCTATTTTATTAGTTCCTAACATAAAATACCATTGAATAGCCTCCAATGAAAGTTAGGGGAACTAATGAAATATAATCATTAATGGTTCCAAACCTCTTTAATTTCCTGAATTAAAATGTCAAAAATTATACTTTAGAACTTCAGGGAAAAAACATTTATTCAAGAGTGGAAATTTGAATCGTCGATGACCCTCTGTCAAGAAATTTGGCCTGGTCTGATACCATAGATGAAAATACTTTTGTGTGATCCCGAAAGACTCTAGTGTTGTCTCAGTAGTTCAGGAATTTTACACATCCCTTAGGGACAAAAACATTATGCAAGAAAAAAGATACTTCAAATAAATATTAACAACAAAAATCAATGTTTATACTTACTTTTTCTACAAATAGTATCATTTCTCCAACCTATGCCTTGCAAACTTCTATTCCTCTGAACTTCTAAAAATTTTATTTCTTAATAAATGGCTTATGCCATTGGAGGCTGAAAATATGTTACATTTATAGACCATGGCATGACCTCCTATTTGATTCTGAAAAAATCCCTAGATAGTAGGAGGTTGAAATTTGTAGATACAAAACGCTCTAAACAGGATGCACTGTCAACAAAAGTGCTGAAAGCGTGTCTAGTTGGAAGCATTTTCAATGTGAACTCAGCAAAAAAACGCTTCCAGCTGGACGCATTTTCAGTACTTCTGCTGATAGTGTGTCTTGCTTGGAGCGTTTTGTCTCTACAAATTTCAACCCCCACTAACTAGGGAATTTCACATCATATTTCAGATATCTTAGAATTCCCGAAATATATTTTCAGAACTCATCTCGTCAAAAATAATGTACTGAATAAGTGTTTTACATAAATATCGAATCAAACTAAGGTTAAAAAAAACGCAAAAATTTTTAAAATTAGTTTTGCATCTGAACCAATTACTCCTAGTTTCGATTTTAAATCGATTTGCAAAATGAAATTTGAATATACGATTGGGGTAAACATAAATATTTTAAATATCGAATTCAATAATTACAATTACTATTATTTTAAATATTTTATCAATTTAAAATTTAACCCAAAACCCTAAACTAACCTTAAACACAACCTTACTTTAAAACCCTAATCCTAAACCTTAAACACTAAAGAATCCTACAAGACCCTAAAAACCTTGAACCCCAATATAACACGACAGGAAATGCTTTCAGCTGGAAGCTTTTTCAGGTGAAATGCAAAAAAAATACTTCCACCTAGAAACGTTTTATTGGTACCATGCAGAAAGCGATTCCAACTAGAAGCGTTTTCCCTAAATCTGCTTATTCTCGTAATCATTCCAACAATCTGCCTACTCTAATAAATATAAAATTTTTTTGGCATTTTTGAGTAATAAAGTCTGATTATATTTATAAAATAATAAATTTTAAAAAAACAAGATTTACTATTAGTAAATAAAATGACTATATTCCATGTTTAATTTTTAATAATATATCAAATAGTTTTATGTTATGAATTTAGTAATTATAAGACTCAGTCGTATGGGATTTGGTATAAGGTTAGAAACTAAAAAAATGTCAAAGTTAAAATGTATACTTCATTCCTAGCTATACATTCAGTTGCTCTCTATATATAACTCCATTTCTTCTGCATTCGATCACTGAAAACAAATATGACCAACTTACACAACAAGCACGCAGTTCTTGCTTGCGAAGGCCGGTCATGGGGCTGCCATGCCCCTCAATTCGCTCCTCTTATGGCGGGGGCACTAGTAATATTCTGCTGTGCATGATGGTGGTGGGGTATGAAATTCACCAAAATAAGCCCACCTCTACCACCTGGTCCTTTAGGCTTGCCTATAATAGGAAACCTTCCCTTCATTAAACCCGAATTGCACCGTTACTTTTCAGACCTGTCTCGGGTCTATGGTCCCATCTTCAAACTTCGAATGGGGAGCGTTTTGGCAATAGTCATAAACTCGCCTTCACTAGCCAACGAGGTCCTCAAAGTTCAGGACGCCATCTTCGCTAACCGTGACGTTCCAGCAGCCGCTGTGGTCGGCACCTTTGGTGGACTCAACATCTTATGGAGACCCAACGGTCCTAGATGCAACCGGCTGCGTAAGCTTGTTATTTGCGAAATCATGAGCAAACAAAGCTTGGATGCTTGCTGCGTGCTTCGTCAACAAGAGGTTCGACGAATGGTGAAGGAGATTCACGGAAAAGTTGGTTCCTCAGTTAACATATATAAACAATTATCAGCAACCGCTCTACGAGTGATGATGAGCAGGCTATGGGGTGATGATCCATCGCAAGATTTGATTGAGTTTAGGAAACGATTGGATGAATTTATAGTAACATCTGCAACACCGAATGTTTCTGATCTTTTCCCAATTCTGGCCCCATTTGATTTACAAGGAATTGAATCCAAAGCGAAGGAGCAATTGTCGTGGTTTTATGGGGTTTTTGAATCAATGATGAAGAACCGAAGAAACATTATAGATGATGGAAAAGAAAAGGAGAAAATTAGCAAGGATTTTATGCAGCAATTGTTGGAGCTGCACTGGCGAGGAGATGATAAAAACTCTTTATCCAACAACGAAGAGAAAGCTTTGCTTCTGGTAAATAACTTCAACATAATAACATCCACATAAGTGTTGATATTTTCCAATTTACAATATTAATCTCTATATCTCATAGGATTTGATGGTCGCCGGTACGGATACAATACCCACTACTGTAGAGTGGGCGATGACCGAACTATTATGCCATCGAGATAAAATGAAGAAACTCGTAGAGGAATTAGATACGGTAGTCGGAAACCAGAACACGGTGGAAGACTCTCATATACCTCAACTTGTCTACTTGGATGCTGTCATAAAGGAGACTCCGTCTTCACCCGGTTGCTCCATTGCTAATTCCTCATGTGCCCAGTGAGACCACTGTTATTGGTGGATTTACTATCCCTAAAGGTTTCACGGTTTTCATTAATGCATGGATCATGCAAAGGGACCCTGAGTTGTGGGATGATCCTCTTCGGTTTCAGCCTGAGAGATTCTTCGAAACCGACATAAGCTATCGAGGCAGCGATTTCAGGTTTTTTCCATTTGGTTCAGGGAGGAGGATGTGTGTTGGGGTTTCTCTGGCGGAGAAGATGGCGGCACTGCTCTTGGGCTCTTTGGTGCACTCTTTTGAATGGGGATTACCGGAGGAGACTAAGCCTAGTTTAGAAGATAAATTTGGGATTTTTTTGAAGAAAGCGGAATCACTTGTTGCTATACCCGTCACACGACTTCCTAATTTGGAGCAATACCGATGAATATGTTCAGTTTTTGCGTATCATAAACTATATGATATGTATGTTAAAGAATTGTTACTACGTAAGAAAAAAGTAACTACGTAATAGAATAAATAAGACTTTACATAGTAAAGTTGAGCCATTAGAGATTATAATGCATCTTAGGTTTAAATCCTAAAAATTTATATGGATATGTTTTGAATGAAATATATACTTGTGCTTATATAGTTTACTATCACTAATAAATTTATATATGATGTATAGAATAATTGTTCTTATAAAGGTTAATATATACGGAGGTATCTAAATTTGGTAACTTATATTTATTTGGTATCTAATTTTTTTGGACCTAACTAGACCTGAATTTGAAAAACATAAGCTAATTTGGTAATTTCTTTTAGGTACCAAATTAACACCATTAAAATACACTAACATGATGTTGACAACCAATAACATAATGACACATTTTAGCACGTGGCAAAATATTAAAAATGAAATTGATTTTTAGCACTAAGCCATATATTGGGAGCATGCAGTATAAGGCGTTTCAAAAGAAATGAAGAAAGCATGGGCAACACAGCTTAGGGCCCCTTTGGATAGGCAGTGCATGTTTATTTGCGGTTAGCGTAAAACAGTTATGGCGGTGAGATTAGATACTGTAGCGTGAGATAAAAAGAAAGCTAAACGCACCACACTAGATATAAACGCCCATCCAAAGGGGTCTTTAGACTACTTCAATCTAGGTGCACATGAACCAGGTTAGTGAGCTTTTGTCTAGTCCTACAGCAACAGATGGGCCACGGTAATGATATCATTTTTAGTCCTTATAATGTTTAAATTTCAAAATTTTAATTTTAATTAATGCAATAATTGTAAAATTTATTTATTAAAATAAAAAAATTGTTTTTCAAGTATCTTGTAAAAATAATAAACTGACATGAAATTACTTATATGATAATATATTTTCTCCATAAAATTTTAAAAATAATAAAATTTAAATTATCGAAATTAATAAAGATTTTTTCATTGATATTTGCTTGGGGATGATCTCTTTCTCTTCATTACAAACAATACTTATAATCACTACTTCTCATCCATGGTCACCTAGCCCTCCCTAAAATGGTAACTTTTTAATTTAGGCCCTTTATAATTTATAAAATTTTAATTTAGTAACGATAAAATTGTATTTTGGCCCCTAAAATGATAAAAATTTGATTTAACCCTTTAAAAAATATAAGGATATATGTTATTAAAATGATGAAATTGCATTTTTACTATCGTAAAAATATACAATTTAATTTCAACCTCCCAAATTTTTTTTTAACTCCACTAGTGTTTGCATCTCCTTAAATTGAGCATCAAGTTTGTTATCCAGCTTAGAAAACTCCTACTGCAGTTGGCTAATGTCCTTTTGTAAGAGTGTGATCACACTCTTATTGGCCATGAAGATCACGGGGCTCTGATACCTTTGTTAAAGAATGAAGATCTAGAGAAAAATTCACATAGAAAAGGAGATGAAGAAAATGAGAAAAATTGTGACTTTATTTGCTGTAACGCCCCAATTTTCGGGAATTCTGTGAATGTTGGCAAAATTTCATGCTTTGATTTTATCATTTGTGAGTGAAATTATGAAATAGAACCTATGTGAAAATGTTTGAAAATGCTATAGGCTAAATTGAATTGGCCAAATAAATAGGAGTGCAAAATAGGAGGATTTGCATGACAAACCTCCCATTTTACATGAAGTGGCCAGCCATCATGTTGTTGTAGACAATATGAGCACTTGATATCCATAATTTATGGTACAAATTTATACAAATTGATAATGGGTTAGGTAAATGTTCCATGATAATGGATTAGGTAAATATTCCATGATAATAGGTTAGGTAAATGTTCCATGATAATGGTTTAGGTAAATGTTCCATGATGGGAATTTCATGTCTTTTGTATTAAAGAATTAAATGGATGAAATATAAAATTTTATTAAAAGAAAAAGGGGTGAAAAGAACAAAGTTTTGTCCATCTTTGTTCATCATAGCCTAAAGTTAGAGAAGAGAAAGGAGAGGAGAAAGCTCTTGAATGTTCGGTCACTTGGGGAAGAAAATTAAGGTAAGTTCATGGTAGTTTGCTTCTATCTTGATGTTCATGAGTTCTTCTTGATTCTACCTTAACTCTTGAAGCATATTTTGGTTTTTAGTTGTGTTGTGAGCATTTAGTCATGAATTAAAAATGAAGGAAATGGTTGTTGTTTCATGTTCTTTTGATGAAAAATGGAAGATAGGTGAAGTTGAGCCAAACAAATGAGCATGCATATGCCTTAGATGCTAAGGGGAAAAATCGGCTAACATGTTGTGCTTTAAAATGATGAAATGGAGATTATACTTAAGTAAAATCATAGATATGTGATGATTGATTGGTGATATACATGTTTAAATAACAAGCATGCAAGTTAGGTGTGAAAGAGTGATTTGGTAATAAATCTGCTTGGGACAGCAGCAGTAACGTGACTTTGGAAAATCACCATAATTTGTGGGAGATGAGTTAGAAGTTGCATAAATTATGTAATTAAATCTTAATGAGTCTAGTTTCAAATGAAATAAACAAGAACATATTTGAATTCTGTACAATGAGAAATTTGATTCGTAATGAAGAGTGGTCAGATTAGTCAAACAGTGAAACATGAGAAACTTTAAGAAAAATCTGGTATTGATTGGCCAAACCAAAAATTCTGAAAATTTTATGGATAGAATATATATGAGTCTATTTTCAGGGAAAATTAACGGCACTTGATTTGGAGTTTCGTAGCTCCAGTTATAAATGATTTAGTGACTGTTTCTCAGGAAGACAGCTTGCAGTGAAATTATGATTATGTGGTAAACATTGACAAAAATTTGTTAATGAGTTGCTTATTGTTTTCTTATAAGCTTACTATGATCTGTAGGTGTGGTTGGCCGAATATTGTAAGGGGTTAATACGTAGTTCGTATTTGAATAGTTAGATTAACGTGTTAGTAATCCAATTGTAGGCAGTTCGCGTGTGGATCTCGTCAGCATATCGTCGCAAACAGGTGTGTAACTAACACCCTCTTTCTTAGTCTGGATCGGCAAAAGTCGAAAAGCCGAAATGCCGAAAACCGGTATTTTGTAGATTTGCGAGTGTGCGAATGCTCGTGAGGTAAATCGATTAATGTTTTTGGTAAGCTGCAAAATTTGGACTGCAAAGTGCATGATTTCTGTGCCCTCGATATTTTTGGGCTTAATGGGCCAAAATTGGAATGATGGGCCAATGGGCCCAATTTGGTAAGAACCCTCGGCACGTGATTTTGTTAGTACGTGAAAAGTAGGAATATTCATGAAAAACCCTAAAATAGATAAATTACTGAAATACCTTTAAAAGTAGAAAATTTACAGTTTTACCCCTAGTAGATAAATTACCGAAATACCCCTAGGGTTAAATTGACCTAAATGCATGTTTGACTGTTGTTATTTACTGCATGCCATGTTGTTATTTTCTGATGCATGGGATTGGGATATTGACGGAGGAAGTACTGAAAGTGGCTTGTCCACGTACTGGAGGCTTTGCCTCAATTTACTGTTAACTGAGCAGCAAGGCTGCAACTGTGGAGTGTTGGGCTGGGTGGGTTGAGCTATTCCCCACATGAAGTGTAGGGCTGGTACGGGTGGAGTGTAGTGGTTGGTGGGTTGAGTAGTCTCCCCAAATGGGCTTGCATATGTTATTGATGTTGCATGTATTTTAAAATGGGCCTATGGGCCATACTGTTATCTGAATAAGGGGCTAAGGCCCAGTTTATTGTAATCTGAAAAGGGCTCTGGTCCAGTACCACTGTTACCTGAATGAGCTTAGGCCTAATAGGCTTGAGCTGACTTGGGCTTTGAATGGATTTTCCTTACACACTGAGTTTCCCCAAACTCACCCCTTTTATTTTCATCCACGCAGGAAATCCCCAACCATAGTGGGCTTGGAGCTGTGAGGGAATTCGGAGTGGCCACCCGTTCTGAAAGTTTGATTTTCTTCTGGTGAACTGGACATCATTTTATTTACGTTTGAAGTTTTGGGTTTTTAAATGTAATAAGGCCGCTTAATTATTTTTGATGGTTTTAATATGTATTACTAAGATAGGTATTACTTATTTTAACTGTTGAAATTGGATAGCTTTAGGGCGCGTTTTCAAAAAAAAAAACAACAATTGATTTCAAAATAACACGACAACAAGCAAAGCTTCCGCAATGAAAGTATTTTCCAAAATTAATCACTTTTCCTAAAAATGACTTAATCAAATTGGTTTCCTAGAAATATACATGACGTTAAGGTGTAGCAATGGCGGTGTGCATGTCTAGGATTGGATCCGAAGGGAGCTTGGTACTTAAGTAGTCCGGTAGACTCACCTCCTCTTTTCCGGTTTCCTACCTGGTGCACAGCTTCCATTCACTTTAACCTATAATGAAGTTATCTTTTAAAACACTAAGTAGGTTTTTCTGGATCAACAATATAAAATGTTTTGAACGCTTCGATGTGGCATGTCGGATCCGGCCATAACGTCTGGGTCGGGTTTGGGGTGCTACATTTGCATAGTCGTTCCCTCTTAGCCTGATTGGTGCTAAAATAAGGAAGATAACTGACCAAATAACATATTGGTAGCTACCAAAACTGCCTCCATCAATACGCATCGTTTCAAATAAAAGACTTGGGCTAAAACGGTGCATTTAAAGACTTGTGCACCGTTTAACTAAAACAAAACGTAGTGTTTTGACAACTCAAAAAAACACAGACAACATTTCAATAACAATAACAAAAATTTAAAAGATGGAATCATTTCCCTCCAACAGCGTATTTGTTTCATATCACTACCCTCAGGCACCTTTTCTAACCTCATCCAAGCCTTATTCATCTATAACAAAAATCATTAGCAAACGGAAACAGGAGAACATAGCATTCCAAAGTGCACATTGAAGTTATTGTAAACAAGAATCACAACATATATATATAAAGAAAAAGAGGAGTGTTTAGATTTTATAAAAATGGAAAAATAAACAAGAGGGTTTACCTTGCTGGAATTGGATTTCGAGCTAGTTTAACATTGTTTTTGAAAAAAAAATTGAACTTTTTTTTGAAAAGTTTAGTTGAGTGATAAAAAAATCAATAATGATTTAAGATTTTAAATTCCATAGAGTAATGAATGAATATGTTATCAGCTTTAAAAAAAAGTCAAAGTGGTAATAAATGCTGCATGTAGTAAATGTGGTTGCTTTAAATTATAAGATTAGGAATTCGTGTGTTGACCTGACGGTTAGGGAGTACACCGGTATCGCATTATTGTTGTTTAGAGCTTCGCCCTCTTCTTATAATTCACTAAAAAAAATCATAAGATTAAATATTTCAAAGGTTAGTTAATTAATATACCTATAATATATATACATTATACTACTTAATATATAAAGTAATTGAATTAGGGGAAGCAAAGCGATAGTAGCTAATGTTTTGATTCATTTCCGACTTTTAAAAACTTACTAATTTATTTAATTAATTTTAAAATGAAAAAAATATACTTATATTTATATTTTTAGAAAAAATAAATTAAAATATTTTTAATTAATAAATAAAAATTCAAGTCAACTTACAAACTAAATTACAAAGTATCTTGTCCAAAGCTCAAGAGGACATGCCATTAGCTAACCATTGGATAGGAGTATTGGTGAGTTAGATTAGTTTAAAATATTAATAATAATAATAATTTAGATATTGAGGTTGAAAAATGTGCTTTTAAAAATTGCTCTTCAAAATTTTGATAATATTTATTAGTAGTGTTAAAATGTGCATTTTAAAAAGATAAAACGTTCATTATAGACGTGATATTGTAAAATTAAAGATTTAATGAGGGATAAAAAGATAATATTCTTTAAAAATACTTTTTTAAAAAGTTACAATTTTTGGCTTGGGTTAAAATCCTGGTTAGGATTTAACGGTGGATTACAAAAATCCAATCTTGTATCGCTACCATTAGTTTCCAAATTCGAGTAAATGAAGGTCCGTTAGAGTTGATCATGCTCAGAAGAGGATCAAGACAAGGATATCTATTTGTCTCCCTATATTTTCATTTTGTCCCACTGGCCACAATGTGTTGTCTTGTGATATTGATCTACTACAATGAGAGGAGAAGTCTTTGATCCATGGCATTAAAGTTTGTAAGAACAGTATCTCTGTCTCTCATTTGTTCTTTCGAGCTAATATTGAAGAATGCAGTGTGGTGAAATCAATTTTTGTTTGGGACGAGTATTTAATGTTACAAAATCTGATCTAATAGTTAGGCATTATTGTTACTCTTAAGTTCATGAATATATTTAGAAATATCTTGAATGGCAATGTTTCTAAGCATCCCAGAACCTATTCAGGATTTATATGGAGCATCTGTGAGCTAGAAGAAAGTTCTTTCAACCTATTTTCATTTATCTTAGTTTATCTAATTAAAAGAAAATTCAAATAATTGTCCCTTATCAATACTTAAGTAATTCGGTGTAAATATATTTGTTTTTGGCTTTCACTGCTGACCATTTGGCACCACTTTTTCCCTTATCAATACTTAAGTAAACCGGTGTAAATATGTCCTGTTCTCCTTAAACCTCCTGTTGAACGTCTAAATGGTTTGATTATGTGAAGTCGAACTTGATACGCATAGCACACACTACGTACAAAATGTTTAGTTAAAAAAAGACTAATTTATAAAGTTTAATTGCTAATTTTTTAACATGGAAACTAGAATTGATTTTATTTTCTTGCGAGTTTTAAACAATTTTATAGAAACCGGGTCTCGTTATTATATACTGTAGGTTCGTTTCTAAGTTATATCAGTTTATTTATTTCCAAGCGATTACCTATTTAGAAAAGGTCCGGAAACTAAAATCGGGACTTGTAAACTTAACGCGAGCTGAAATCTTTTGATCAATCCTTTTTGTTCTTCAGCTTCTTTTCTTTCTTTTGTCTTTTGTTGCTTCAAACCCCTTCAACAAATTCTCTTTTGAATCGATTTTTTTATTGTTTGAATCGAATCATTGTGGTTTAAATCGATTCTTTTTTGGATTAACTCAATTAAAAAACCCAACATCCCGCCCATATGAGCGGGTATACAGCAGACGTACTTAGGGGAATAAGAAACATAAACATGGAATAAATGAAGAAGAAGAAGAGGATGGTGGAGAAGAAATCCAGAAAAAAAATGAATTGACACAGGTTGGGGCACAAGTCAAGACAGAAAAAAAAGTAATGTGAAATTTTAATGCTTTATTTGATTTTCAAGCAACCCATTTGATACTTTTTTTTTTGTTTGCTTTACAAGGACATGAACAAAAACTGGCGAGCTGAAGTTGATCTTGGCAGTGTTCCTGAACATCCCACTAAATCATTAGTTTGAGTGTCCCTTCCTAAGGAAAAGCTTCTTATTTTTGATGTGAATGGATGCTTGTCCGTTTTAAGGAGACTAATAGACATATTAAATCTTTTTCTCACTTCTATTCAAAATATTAACATATTAGTTTTATCTATTCTTGTTTGCATTTGCAGATGTTATAATGAGACCTGCTGCTTCCGAGTTTATTAACTTTTGTTTGGATAACTATGTGGTTGCTATTTGGTCATCAAAGAGAAGGTAATGTCTGTAATTAGACTTATAGCGACGTTTCCATGTTTTTTGGTTGTTCTGGTGTCCAGGGGGCCAAATCTACTACCATTTGTCCTTATTGGATACTGTGGCCCTCTGACACTTCCCATAATCCATTTAATGAACTGATCTTTTAAGGATATTTCACTTTTAAGGATATTTACAAATAAACTTTAAGAACAATGCAGGTTTAATACTTAATCAACTCGAGAAGGATAGGAAGGCACAATTTTTCTTCGTTCACTACAGGAAAACAGATTTTTAGCGGCGCTTTTTTTAGCCTTTAGCGGCGCTTTCTAAAACGCCGCAAAAAACGCTGCTATAGGTAACGCCACAAAAATTTGTGGCGTTTATTGGAAAAAAACGCCGCTAAAGGTCAAGGCTTTTAGCGGCGTTTGTGGGAGATGCGCCGCTAAAGGTCAAGGCTTTTTAGCGGCGCTTGTGGGAAAAGCGCCGCTAAAGGTCAAGGCTTTTAGCGGCCCTTTTTTTACAAACGCCGCTAAATTTGGCAGATTTGTAATATTTTTTTACACCAATATCCAGCCCTTCCTGCATTAAAATCCAACCAAATACAACAAATATAATATAAAATACAGCCAAAAACAACAAATTTAACATAAAAAAATACAACCAAAAACATTAATTCTAAATGATACTTCAAATTTAACTAAAGATATATGATATAGTTAATAAATAAAGTATAATTTAAAATATTTTTACAATAATATTAAACGTGACAAAACTTAAAAACATTCTTACAATAAGAAAACTAATATCTAAGACGGCGGCTTTTGCGATTGTTGAAACATATGCATCATCTGCTGAAGCTGAAGCTGTAGCTGGAGGTCATCGTACTTTTTGCTCTGTTCTGCTACCATCGCTCGTGCCTCTGCCTCTCTCGCTGCAGCCGCTGCCTACCTCTCTGCTGCCTCCGCTCTAAGTTGTTGCTGGAGTTCTTCATATTTTCGTTGAACCTCGGCAATTTGCTCAACCATGTTCGCTTACATCTGAGCTATCTGGTCTCTTAACCTCTGAACTTCAGCTTGAGCTTGACTTCCGGAAGACATGTATTGCTGGGAGCCGGATCCAAAATATTGGGTCGGGGTAACACCAGATCCTTGAAATCGAACCCGACCGTACCTTTCAGGACCCAAAACTTCAGTGATAATTCTGTTATCAATGTTCTCAAGATTAACAGAACTATCACTCGAAGCAATCGCTTCATATTCCGCCTTCTTCTCCTTTAGTTTCTCCTAAAAAATCAATTAAAGAGTTAGAAACGAAATATATAATAAAAAGAAATGCAACATAACTTAACATTTTTTAAAACTACTAATGATGAATTGAATTAAACAATTATAATTAAAGATTATAAATATTTAGAATAAATCAAATATTATTAAGAGAATATACCATAATTTCTTCAGCTTCGGATGTCATAGGAGATCCATCTTTCTTCCTATGCGTAATCTCAAAAAGCTGAAGGTGTCCAACTTTTTGTCCGGATTTGACTTCCTACAATATAGTAGTAAGAATATTATTTAATAATAGAAAGTTATTAATATTTGAAAGAATTAATAAATTCATAATACCTCGGCCTCAGCTACAGAAGCAAAACTTCTCGACCCTGCCGTGTGCGTGAATTTTTGTTTTTGCCTGCTGCTTGTTCCAACTCGCTCACGGTCCTACATAATAAAATTATTATTACGTATATAGTAAACACTATATATAAGAGTTTGGAAATACGCAATACCTCTCCTTTCTTTGAATTCCAAAATCTAACCGCATCTTCCCATTGATACCTCAGCATTCCTGGCGGAACATTTCTCAATTTTTCCTCGAGGCTTATGTCTTTCTTAAAATATTGTTTTTTTAAAGTGCTTTTATTGTCTCTCCATCTTTTACCTAATGCCTTCTTGATATAATCATCGGAGACTTCTAAAGCAAATCTCTCCTAAAAAAACATAAGTTTAGAATGTAAATATAAATGAAACTTAAACCAAAGTATTATAAATTGTATTCACATTTTGTTACCTTAATATTAGCGAGAGCCTGGTTTTTGTTGCTATCAGGCATGTGATGCCATGATTCGTAGTTGATGGGCAACATATTTGCATTTCGTGCTAAAATGCCCAAATAGCCTGCTAAAAGTCGAGCTTCAGATCCAACAGGCTGACCATGAGTATTTCTACTTACTTTAACACGCTCGACAGGATCTAAGTCGTATAAATCTCTAAGTAGCGTACGTCCTCGAACTCTGCGCGTCCCACCACTTTCAGCTGAAAAATGATATACTATTATTATATTAAAATTGACAAATCATTCAATAATAAAAGTCAACACATGTAAAATGAACATAATATTACTTTGAAATTCTTCAAGCTCATCAAGTGTCTCCGGCACATTCGAAGATCCAACAACTGTCTGCTGTTCACTATTTCTTTCTTCCGAATTTGGAGTATTCTGGACAATACTTAAATCTCATACTCTTCTTCTACGCATTTTTCCTGCAATACACATAAAATAATTAAAGTTTTAGTAACAAATTACAACAATAGTAGTACATATAAAATAGTTAAATTATATAACATGACAAAGATTAAAATTATAATATTACATATAATTAAAAAATTGTAAAATCTTACTACATCATTATTCGTAAATATCTTCATCCACATCATGTCGAACCCATTGATGTTGTGTATTAGTACTAGGGATATTTTCATCTAAGTTTTGTTCTGGAAAAGGTAATGTTTCTGATCTTTCGACGATGTCATCTCTACTTCCATTACCCATTTCAAACAAGTCTCTAGGGGTGTTCCGGAGTACAACATACCAACCCTCATCAGTTGGATCTTTCGAATAAAAAACTTGTTTCACTTGAGAGGAAAATACATATGGCTCGTCCATCAATTGTTGTCCAATGTGAATCAAGCGAGAGAAATTCAACATTGTAAAACCAAATTGATCTTCTTTAATTCCTCGAGCAGTATTAACATCAGCCCAATCACACTGAAATAAGACAACTTTCCATCTGCCATAGTAATCCAACTCAATAATGTCGGTAATAAGTCCGTAATACTCCACATTACCCTCAACCGGATTACTGTCCCTAGCACTAGCATAACTTGTAATTGAAGAATTAACAACAACTCCACAATTTTGAGTTCTCCTCATTCTCTCACGATACTTTGTATGAAATCTGTATCCATTGATGAGGAAGGCACTATATCTTTTTTATTATTCTGTTCGGACCTTGGGAAAGCCATTTAACTTCGTCATTGGCGTCCTTTCCACTCCAAACCTATTGAATTGAAAGTAAATTGAATAATTAACTAAATTTCGGGATTATATGTAACTTATTAACTTTAGTTACATACCGTTTGACTTAACCATTCATGAAAAGATTCTGTGAATAACTTATTAATCTCTCGATGTTGCAATCTTCGAGAGCGTGCACGAGATCTCAAAATTTGTTTGTACTCACTATGTTAAAAACAAGTGTATTTGGTTAGAAGATAAACAAATCAAAACGACAAATATGTGAGGAAATTTTAGAACTTACTTGCGTAACGGTTCAACTAAATCGTGGTGAAAAAGTACATATCGATGTGCTTGTATCCACGATATATCATCTAATTCTGCAATTTCAACTTTGCCGATTGGTTCTCCATAACTTTGGAATAAATAAGTTTCGGCCAAGTTATGATCATTGAGCCCAGCATTTCTATTTGGTCTATTCAATCGTGTTTCAACATCTTCTAAATATCTAGAACAGAATGTCATGCACTCCTCTGCCAAGTAGCCTTCAGCAATTGATCCTTCTGGATAACGCTTATTGCGACAATAAGATTTCAATTTGCTTAGAAACCTAAACACGATATACAATATTTATCAAAAGTTGTAACTAAATGTATAGACGCGAATAAATAAATACTTGACAAATAAATTAGCACCTTTCTATTGGATACATCCATCGATAAAAAACCGGTCCACCAAGTATTGCTTCGTGAGGGAGATGGATTACCAAGTGCACCATAATAGTGAAGAAGGAAGGTGGAAAGATCTTCTCCAAATTGCATAAAGTCAAAGCAGCTCGATCCTGTACTTTCTTAAGTTCTTCAACATCCAAAACTTTGCCACAAATAGCTTTCATTATATTGGATAGTTCAATTATACAGGACGTCACATTTTTTGACATGCAGCACCGTAAAGCAACTGGGAGTAAATCTTGCATCAAGATGTGGTAATCATGTGATTTTAATGAATATAATCTTCGATCTTTAAGACTCACACATCGAGATATATTTGACACATACGTATCTGAGACCTTTATATCCTTCAACACCATACAAAACACCTCTTTCTCTTCCTTTGACATTGAAAAAATAGAAGGCGGCAACCGATATTTCCCATTTGGAAGTTCTTGAGGATGAAGATCACGCTGAATTCTCATGTCAACTAAATCAAGTCGACTCTGAAGATTGTCTTTTGATTTTCCATCGACATTCAAAATTGTCCCAATTATGTTCTCACAGACATTCTTCTCAATATGCATGACATCAAGATTGTGACGTAAAATATTATGCTCCCAATAAGGTAACTCAAAAAAAATACTTCTTTTTTTCCACAAGTCTGCCTCATTAGGATCATCCTCTTCGTCAGATTCATCATCAGATTCATCCCTCGATATTCTCTTTGATCTCGTGTTAGGTGGTTGATTCATCTTCCCATAACTAAATTTGATATCTTTTAACATAAACAAGATTTCAGATCCAACGGTCTGCTGAGGAGCTCCTCTGTACTCTTCAGTACCGTCAAATAGAGTCCTCTGAAATCTAAATTTATGATTTCCATCTAACCACCGATGATGGCCCATATAAGAGAACTTCTTCCCATTGTACAACCACTTCGAACAAGTTTGCGCAGCACAACAAGGACAAGCATAACGTCCTTTAGTACTCCAACCCGATAAATTAGCATAAGCCGGGAAATCATTAATTGTCCACAATAAAGCGGCACGTAAATTAAAGTTCTCCTTTCTCAATACATCATATGTCTCAACACCCGACCATAATTGTTTTAACTCTTCAATAAGTGGCTGCAAATAGATGTCAATATCATTTCCGGAACCTTTCTCTCCAGGGATAATCATTGATAAAATAAATGAAGATTGCTTCATGCAAATCCATGGAGGCAAATTGTAAGGAACAAGCACTACAGGCCAAGTACTGTACGAAGTACTCATGATTTTAAATGGATTAAAGCCATCAGCTGCTAGCCCAAGCCTCACATTCCGAGGATCGCTTGCAAAGCTTGGAAATTTACTGTCAAATGATTTCCAAGCTAAAGAATCCGCAGGATGTCTTAATAATCCATCATCGGTCCGTTGATCATTATGCCACCTCATAGATTCGGCTGTCTTTGAGGACATGAAAAGCCTTTGAAGTCTTGGTATCAGGGGAAAATATCGCAAGACCTTGACTGGCTTCTTTCTTAACTGTGCCCCACCTTCATCCGTATTCACATCTTCTGTATTACTATTCATCCAACGAGACTTACCGCAAACATGACAAGATTGTTGGTTTTTCTAATCACCCCAGTACAACATGCAGTCATTTGGGCAACTATGAATTTTATCGTACCCAAGGCCCAAATCTTTTATTAGTCTCTTCATGTCTTGACAAGACTGGGGAATTTTTGCAAACGGAAACATCTCTCTTAGAAACTCTAGCAGCATTGTAAAAGAGTTTTCGGTCCACCCTCCCAAACATTTTAAGTGAAATAGACGAATGCAGAAGGACAATTTCGAATATTTTGATCCCTCGTAAAGTTCTTTATTCATTTCATTAAGTAAATTGTAGAACTTAGCCGCTTCTTCATTTGGCTCCTCATTAGGTTCACTTGTTCCCGTTTCGCAAAAAAATATTTCCAGTAATATTACAATCCTCAGATATAATAAAGTCAGGTGGAAACGATTGCTCACCATGACTACGCATATTAAATGCATCTCGTAACATATCTTCCATGTCATCTTGTCTAACATACTGATGGTAATCAGTATCAGGATAAGTCGGATTAATCGTTGAAGAAGTTCCACTAGATGTACACTCTCCATGGAAAATCCATTTTTTATACCACTGAATAAAGTCATCAACTATTAGATGTTCGTAGACAACTTCACGAAAATGCCAGTAGATGTTGCCACACTTCTTACACGGACAAAGAATCATATTCTCTTCGCTTGTATTTTGAAATACAAAATTTAGAAAAGTTTGTACTCCATTTTGATAAGCATTGCTTACCCTTGACAATTTCATCCAACTCCTATCCATTTTGTAGTTCTTGAAATCTAAAGTTGACAACATATTACAGTTACTTAAATGTTCTCAATTGATTTAAATCCTATCATTATACTAAATATCAAGTCTCTAATGGGTATAAACTAATTTAGGCAAGTTGCAGGATTTTCGACTATAGATTTATGTATTATGTAAGTTAAGTAAATTTCGTAAACTAGTTATGTATGATATGATATATATTTAAGTATTATATAAGTTATGTAAGTTATATATTTATCTAAGTTATATAAGTTATATAAGTTATGTATGTTATATAAGTTATGTAAGTTATATATGTTATATAAGTTATGTAAATTATGATATCAAATATATTTATGTATTATGTAAGTTTTTTATTTCACGATGTGGAAAATCACATGGATAATACATATCAAATATCAAGTATCTACAGGTAAGTAGCGGGATTAAATAATATTTAATTAAATAATATTTATAAAAATTATTTTAATTAAATAATATACATGTTGTTCGTTTTTATTTGACAAATCACATGTGCAGTTAAAATAGTCCACACTTAATTTAATTTATGTTTTACAAGTCATCTTTTCTTAAGTACATATTAAAGCACTGTGTGGACATCCGTATTTAGCTTAAAAGCTATGATTTAGTTTAAATAAAAAGTTTAACTTAAATGGTAAAACGGACGATAATATTTGTGATAAAACGGAGAATAATATTTGTGATAAAACGGACGAGAATATTTCAATAATAATTTAAATTTAAGTTAAAAACTATATAAAATATTTTATTAAATATTTGTATATTAGATGGGACATATTAAATTGAAACATACAAATTTTTTAAGATTCATCATACGTGGCGTTGTTACACCTAGGGAGGATCCATTATATCTTGCAGCTCGATATAAGGCAACCCGTCAGGTTTCCAGCCTATATACTTTGAATCTTTAAAATATTTAAAATAAGGTTGGAGAGAAGGTCAGGTATTGTTGTAATTTTGATAAAAAGTAGTTATAACTTTTAAAGAAATTTAAAAATATTAAATATTAAAATAAAACATTATTAATATAAAAAAATAGTAATTTGAATATAATAATATCAAAAAAGAATCGTAGTTTAATTTTTATAAGTAAATTGGAAATAAATTAAGGTTATATAAATATTCAATAGTAAATGAGCTCGATAGAACTTTTTTCAAGTCTTTTTGAATTTTTTAAGATTCATCATACGTGGCGTTGTTACACCTAGGGAGGATCCATTATATCTTACAGCTCGATATAAGGCAACCCGTCAGGTTTCCAGCCTATATACTTTGAATCTTTAAAATATTTAAAATAAGGTTGGAGAGAAAGTCAGCTATTGTTGTAATTTTAATGGACAAGCAAGCTACACGATAATAAAATTAATTCATACCTATCCATACTTAAGTTGAATCAAATAATAATTAAGTTCAACCAAATATTTAAAATTAATTTGGAAACAAAATAGTTCTACTCCAAACAGAACTAGCAATTAAATCTTTACAAAATCGCAACCCCAAAATATTAATTTTTCCAAAATCATCATGATAAAACTATTATTGATTAGAATTTTGAAATAAAGCCTACCTTAATAAAACGTACCTGGTCTATTCCACTCTCACCAGCAAATAGAGGCTGGAGTCAAAAAAGAATTATGTATTATGTAATTTAAAGTGAAAATGCATAGAAATAAGGAAAAATTTTAGCAACGAAACTTGTACGTACCTAGAACAAATGCCAATGGCTGTGGTGTATTTAGTTGCACCAAATATTAATTCAGGTGCTCGATATTACCTAGAACAGATGTAAGATTATAAGAGTAGCACCAAATATATTTCAGTTTAAGCAAATATAAAAACTTTACCTACATCAGTTTTGCAAGTGCCCACTTGTACCAGGATCAATGACACTGCCAATGAAGCTATACACCTTAGCAAAATATGGCAAAACTGCACAGTAAACACATAAGTTGGATAGAAACATGAAAACAGACCAAAAGAACATCTAAAAAACAAAAATGGAATCACCATTAGTATGTAAACATGAAAATGCACAGCTTTAAACAAACCAGCTTTTCATGTGCAGAATCATACTCTACAAAACTCATAAACATTAACTTCTCCTAACCAGAATACCAACTTTATGTTTACAGAGGCCTTGATCAAAACTAACATAACTGTTGATTTATAACTTATCTAATAAGAATCATAGAATATGCAGAAAGTACCTGAGCATTTAGTTTCAAGAGAACCATGTATTCGAAGGAAAAGAGCCAGAAAATGATCAATGTATGCAAAACCTGGTCTATATTTCAAAACTGGAGTAAAGCTTTCATCTAGTACCAAATACATACATATATAGAGACACAAACACACAGGCATACATCTTCCATTACCTAAATCTGTTTTTTGCAAATAAAAGATAAGTAAGCTTCTACATGATTCATACTAGATTGCTAATCCTAGCAGAAAAAATGCATGATTCAGTTTCTAGAGATGTTGAATCTTTCATCATAAACATAAAAAACATAAAACGAAAAACATGTTGAAAGAAACATAAATGTTAGCGAAGACAATGTTTACCTTGATTGAATTGGAAATGTTTTCTTGAGGGTTTATTTGGAAATGCTTGGGATTGATCTCTAATAATGTCGAGAGACTTCCCTACTCATTGCATTTGAAGAACAGAAGTCTGTTTCTGGTCGACAAAACAATCAAATGAGTTCTAAAAATAAACAATATTTAATGATTGGTATAATATTAATTATATTTGCTAATAACATGTGGGAATAAACAAATAAAATGATAAAAAAATAGAAGCTATAAGAATTACTAAAAATAAAGCTACGTCAACAATGGTATCATGAGAACGAAAATTAAAAATCCGAATTAAGTAAAAAAACAGAGAAAAATATAAAAGAGAGACAAATAAGGGGACAAAGGGCTAGTTTTGTTGGAATAACCGAAGTTGCCGGATTTTCCACTAAAAATCATAGTTAAAATTCTAGGGAAAGACAGTAAGTAACAGTCACCCTAATGAAGACCATTGTGAGGAGAAATAGGACCAAGCTCAATACCATTAAAAGACAGTAAGTTACATTGTATACATATTATCATTGCAATTTGGTATAAATATTTCCTATTATCCCAGCAATGCTAACTATCACAGACAGTATTAACATTAACCACGACAAAAATTTTTCTACTCTGCTCAAGTTCATGCTCTCTTCTTGGTGACTTATCCTCAATGCAATTAGAGCAGGGAACGTAAAACCTAAGGAAACAGCTATTGTTGCTCCAGTAAATTTGAAAGCTGTCCATATATTTGGGATCATAGTAGATCCATTAAGCTTAATCAGGGAATGTAAAATCTGGGCTCATCCTTGGAGCCTTTATCTTCCCCTCAATAAGCTTAATGAATGCAACAGCAAAGCAAACCACAACGAGAACAACAGCGAGAGCTACCGAAGCAGCCGAAGTCATGCTCAATGAATCAATCCTATCTAACACGCAAAGTGGAGCAAGAAAAACAACTGTAACAACCAAAACCAATAACTTCCTATGATCCCAAAAAACATGTTCTAACCACTTATCGAAAACCCCAATATGACGAACCGAACCAGACATAACATCACCCATAATAATCAAATAAACTATCAGGACACCTGCATTGTTGACAATTATGCAAATCTCAGACAAAACCCTAGCAGTTCTCCCCATTGCAATTTGCACAACTTCCCCATAAGATCTAGCTTTACAAGAAACTGCAAACCTAATCAACATCTCGACACTAATTTCAGACAAAATCCCAACCAGGTTTATCCAAATAATTCCCTAAAACAAGCCCCAGAACCTTCATAGTAGCAGCTAAAGCCATGATTCCCGCACCAATAATTGTGGTGGTTAAGTTAAAAACAGCACTAGAAACACTAGACCCGGTATTGGGTTTACTTAAAACAAGGGTATAACCATCTAGATCAAACCCATTTCAAACCATTTCAAACAAAAAAAAAGGCAAGTAATACATGAAAAAACAAACAAACAAAACCACACAAGGAAAATAAAACAAAACAAAACAAACGGCCCAAGTACGAAAGTTCAGTTGCTTTAACACGCAAAAACTGAAGGATTAGATTAATTGGTTTAGACCATAGTTGAACTAAATTCAGTGTTCTATAAGGTGACTTTTGGTTTAAGTAATATTTTCGAATTCAATAGGCTGACCTTACCGCCAGTTCATCATTGACGATATTTTAAGGAAAGAAAAGAAATACTGTTGAAGCTTCAAGGACCCAACGAATAAAGTGAAAAAAAAACGATATGGCTTAGCAGTTACCAGAAAGTTTGGGATCGATCGGTGTATATTGACGTATGAAGAGTTGGCTCTTCTTGTTCTGGTTCAGACGAAATCGAGTGAGAGAGAAGTGCTTTGCTACTTTTTCATAACATTCAGAAATTGAGCTTTGTACGAATCAACTAACCCTGATTTGTCGATAAAATGAATTGATAGGGCTTTCTTCTTGTATGTTTTTCAGTTGATGATCATTGGGCTAAAACCCTAAATATGAAGCATATCACCATCGACGAGAGAAAAGGGAAAATAATTAGGGATTTCGGGAATGGGGGAACAGATTAAGGGAAAAGAAGGGGACTTGGGAAAAATGTTAGGGATTTCGGGTTTGGGGAATTAGGGGATGATTTGGGGAAAAAGAAAGAGGGGTTTTCTGTTTTAGGGATTTAGGGAAGGAAGAGACGAAATGGGGGAAAATTACTTAGCAAAAATCGAAACTGATTTCGGGTAAAGGGCATAAACCACAGGAGAGAAAAAACGACGCCGTTTCAAATAAGGAAATTTTGTGGCGTTTTCAGAAACGCGCTGGTAATGAGCCCTTTTGCGGCGTTTTCAGTAAAGCGCCACTAACGCCCTTTTATCTACACAACAAAACGACGCTGTTCTAATACAAGTTGTGGCGTTTATATTAGAAACGCCGCTAAAGCCGCTACTATTCAGAGGAAATGATGCCGTTTTACTCTAATGTATATTGAAGTTTTATGGCGTTTTCTAAAAAAACGCCGCTATTTCCTATCTTTTGCGGCTTTTTATGTATAAACGCCACTAATACGTGAATATTTTATAAAAATTGATCAAAATTTAAAACTATATATATTTAGAATTTCTTTTAAATTATATCTAAATAATGTTACTGTGATGTACAAAATATATATTTCAATCTTCAATATATTAGGTTTAGTACAAATTCGCAAGAATATCATAAAATTCTAAATATTGGTTCAGTCTTCAATAATAATATACCTTAAACTTTAACCTTAAACTTTAAACCTCAAACTATAAACTTACACTCTAATTAAACCCTAACTATAGTTAAAATTTTATTTTTGATTTAATACACATTTTAAAATACATATTATGTATGCATATAAATTAATTAAATAAAAACATGATGCTATTTATTATATCAAAATTAATTAAATATTTTACAAGATCTAGATCAAATTACAGTTCATGTACACAATTGCACACTAAACCACTTTTCATATATATATATTTATATATTTTTTAAAATAATAATTTATATATATTTATCTTATATACATTTATCTTCTACATTAAAATCCAAAATTATACTCTAAATTTAAAACCCTAAACTTCAGACTCTAAACCCTAAACCTTGGACCACAAACACAAAACCCCTAACCCCAAACGTTAAACCCCAAAACCATTCGGTAACCCCTAAACCAACCATAACTCCTAGACCATAAAGCCCAAACTATAAAGTGTACTTTAAAAACTGTTAACCCTAAACCATAATATTCGTAGACATATTTTTTGGAATTCGTGTGGCCAATGTTAGTGTAGTACAAATTAAAACACACATGTATATATGTTTATATTCTTATATTAAATAATATGAGTATATACAAAATAGCTTGAATCTTAGTAAAATCCAAATGTTCTTCAGTTAATTTCTAGCTAGCTAATAGTATCATTTCCTTAAACCCTTAACCTAAACTTACACCCTAAATATATATTATAATCTTAATATATATTAGAAGTTTAATATATATATAACAAGGGACAAAAGTAATTCAAATAGAATCTTAATGCTTATCAAAACTCTAAAATAAATTAATTTTTTATCATTAATCATAACCTCTAATCCCTAATAGCATAACCCCTAAAACATATATATGTACCTATTTTTTAAAATAATAATTTATATTTATCTTATTTAGAGATTTATATTATAAAAAAATTCAAGATACACAAGTTAAGTAGTTTACCATATTTACCTCTAAATTTTAAACCCCAAATCTCAAATCCTAAACTCTAGGCCCTAAACACTAAACCATAACCCATAAACTAAATTACTTTTTTGCGGCGTTTTTCCATAAGCGCCGCTAAAACATCGGCCTATAGCGGCGTTTTTCCATAAGCGCCGCTAAAACATCGGCCTATAGCGGCGTTTTTCCAAAAGCCCCGCTAAAACCTCGGCCTATAGCGGCGTTTTTCCAAAAGCACCGCTAAAACCTCGACCTATAGCGTCATTTTTCCAAAAGCGCCGCTAAAACCTCGACCTATAGCAGCGTTTTTGCAGAAGCGCCACTAAAACCTCGACCTATAGCGGCGTTTTTCCAAAAAAGCCGCTATTGTACAGTTTTTAGCGGCATTTGGGCCAAAAACACCGCTATTGCTCAGTTTTTAGCGGCGTTTGGATCTATTGCTCTGTTTTTTGCGGCGTTTGCAATGTAAAATATTTGCGGCGTTTTTTGTTCAAACGCCACTAAAAACGCCGCTAAAGCCCTATTTTCCTGTAGTGGTTTGGGTAACTTTTATATTATTATGTGAAAGAATACTGAAGAATCAAGGTACTTTTTAGAAACAATTCTTAGAAAGAAACGAAGTAGTATTCTCAAAGTAACAAACTTAACTCAGCCCTTTCACTGGCTAGAATACATGATTATATAGGAAATAGAAGCCTAAACTGCGGTTAACAGAATAGCCTAACAAATTCTAACTGACTAACCACTTATCTAATTACACATTAAACACATGTGTATTGTGAATACTATAACATTCACCTAACTTCCTCAAGTGGAACGACCCGACGACGATGACAAAATTGAGTAAACATTGACGCGGACAATGGTTTAGTAAGAACATCCGCCACTTGGTCACATGCAGGAACTTCGCTAACAACCAACTCACAACGAGCAACCTTTTCCCGAACAAAAAATAGATCAAGTTCAACATGTTTGAACTTAGAGTGCAAGACCGGGTTAGCTGCAACAGTAACAGCACTAGAATTATCACACCACACTGTCGGAAGATCAACCGAACTAAGGTTTAACTCTGTCAACAAGGAAACCAGCCACGTAACAACACTAGCAGCTGCGGCTAAACTCCGATATTCAGCCTCGGCCGTAGAGCGAGAAACAACTTGTTGTTTCTGAGAGCACCAAGAAATAGGATTGTCACCATAGTACACAAAATATCCTGTAGTAGATCGGCGATCATCAAAATCAAGTCCCCAATTTGCATCGGCATAGCCAACCAAAGACAGTCGATCAGACTTGCGAAAAACCAAACCATGAGATAGTGTACCAGACAAGTATCGCAAAATATGTTTCAACGCTACCATGTGTAATGTAGTGGGAGCATGCATAAACTGACACACCCGATTAACTGCATAAGCAATATCTGGTCGTGTCAAAACGATATACTGAAGAGCTCCAGCAATACTACGATATTCAGTTGGATCAGCAAGAGGTTTACCCTCATCTTTAGATAGCAGAGAAGAGGTTATCATCGGTGTATGAACACTTTTGGCTTTAGTCATAGAACTACGAGCAAGGAGTTCACGGATGTATTTCCGCTGGCATAGGTGAATACTCCCTAAGGAAGACTGACTAACTTCAATGCCCAAAAAATAATGAAGCTCACCCATATCTTTTAGAGCAAATTGGTTGTGGAGCATTTGAACAAAATAATATATTTCATCAACTGAACTTCCAGTGATAACAATATCATCCACATAAACAAGAACGTAGATAGTATGACCAGAAGACAACCGAACAAACAATGAAGCATCGGACTTTGATACCGTAAACCCAATAGAAACGAGGAACTATTTTAATTTGTCAAACCAAGCCCGAGGAGCCTACCGTAAGCTATACAAAGCTTTAGTCAACCGAAAAACTAACCGTTCACCATTTGGACCAAACTGCTCATAGCCAGGAGGTTGTTGCATAAACACACCATCAGTTAAATCGCCATTTAGAAAGGCATTATTGACATCGACCTGCCGAAGATGCCATCCCTTGGTCACGGCAACAGACAGGATGAGTCGAATGGTAGCAGGTTTGACAACCGGGCTGAATGTCTCCTTAAAATCGCAACCAGGTACCTGTGAGCACCTCTTGGCAACCAATCGTGCCTTCTGACGACTAATTGTCCCATCAGGGTTCTTCTTGATCTTAAACAACCACTTACAACTGATTGCTTTCCAGCCAGACGGGAGAGGACACAACTCCCAAGTCGAGTTAGCTAGTAAGGCATCAAAATCAGCTTGAACGGCTAGTTGCCATTCTGGATGGCTAAAAGCCTCCTCAACAGTACATGGCTCAACCTCAACTTTGTCGGCACATAAGGCTCGAGGTTTAAATATCCCAGCTTTAGATCTTGTTACCATTGCATGCGTGTTAGTAACAAAGATAGGAGAAACATAAAGAGGAGCCGTAGGAGAAACTATAGTAGAAGGAACCTCTTCTCAGTCAGCAGATCTAGAAGTGGAACTTTGCGGAGAAACACTACCTGTAGCAGGAAAATTAGACTGAATGCTATCACCATTAGAACTATCCACAGAAGTCTCAACAACAGAGTCTGGACAAATCTTATTAGAAATACACGATCGAACAACTGGTACATACGTAGTAGTATTCAGAGGTAACTGGTCACTGGAGGTAGTAGATAGTGAAGACAGAAATCTATTTTCATCAAACACGACATGACGAGAAACAATAACCTTTCCATCTGGCGTGAGACAGAAATAACCTTTATGATGCGGACTATACCCCAGGAACGTAGACGGTTGAGACCAAAACTCGAGCTTGTGGTTACCAAATGGTCGTAGGTATGGGAAACAACAACAACCAAACACCCGAAGATGATCATATGTTGGAGAGCGATTAAATAAACACTGAAACGGGGTCTTCCCTTCTAAAACCGATGTGGGTAATCGATTAATGAGATGAGTAGCACTACAAAAAGCATAACCCCAGTAGTCCATTGGTAGATTAGCTTGAGCCAGAAGAGTGATACCAGTCTCAACAACATGTCGGTGTTTACGCTCCGCAACACCATTCTGTTCAGACGTATAGGGGCAGGAAACCCGATGAAGAATCCCCTGATTAGCTAAGACAGAAGAGAAGGCACGGAACTCACCACCCAAATCACTTTGAAATTGCTTGATATGCTTGCCAAACTGAGTGAAAACCATCTTCTGAAATTGACTAAAACACTCTACAGCTTGAGATTTCCGACTGATTAGATAAATCCAGGTAAATCGACTAGTCATATCAATAAACGAAACATAATAGAGATTACCTTCACAAGGAACAGCAGCAGGTCCCCAGAGATCAGAGACTACCAACTCAAACAAATCAACATATTTAGTATTAGATCGCGAAAAAGGTAGCTTATGTGATTTACCCTGCTGACAAGCCACACAAACACCAGTAAGGTGACTTTTATTACAAGAAATTTGACAACTAGCAAGAACATTTTTTACAATAGTATCAGCTGGATGACCCAGTCGTTTATGCCACAAACTAAAAACATCAGTGTTTGGAGACCAATCTTGAAGAGCAGCACTATTAACAGAAGGAATCAAACTACTCGAACTGACCAAGAAATGATATAATCCATCACGAACTTGGCCCCGCAGTAAGATTTCCCGTGTCTGGATGTCCTTAATCACACAATAGGAGGGGTGAAACTCAAAAAACACATTGTTATCAGTAGCGAATTTAGATACAGACAATAAATTCTTCCGAATACTAGGCACACACAGCACATTTGATAAATGTAGTAACTTCTGCGTCGTAGGTATATCAGCATTCCCAACAGACGTAATTTTAGTGGAGACGCCATTACCCATTAAGAGGGAAGAATTACCTGAATACGGAGTGGATCTATGCAAATCGGAATCATTGCGACAGACATGATGGGTAGCCCTTGAGTCTGGACACCAGGACGCATTCCCTACTGGCAATGGAACATACGAGTTAGTGGCATTAAAATTCGAATCGAATCATAATGCGTAGAATCAGAGTAATCCGAAGCATGTAACTCAGGAACCCGAGGCGGAAGCCCAATAAACTGAGACGAGGGATATGGTGACGAATCAACAGTAAACACACGAGCTCGTGGTTTCATCCGCCACGACCGGTCAACACCAACACAATTAGCTGACGGCTCAGGTACAAACGTGCCATCATGTGGACAAGCCTGGATCAGCCCACTAGGCCCACGTGATCGAGGAGCCATTTGACTAGAGGAGTGGCCCCAGGATGTATCACCATGATTAATTTCCATAGCATTTCGATTTGGGCCAACCGCATGCCCATTATCATAAATTGGTTGGTCAACATTAGTAGGTAGCCCATCACCACGTGGAACAAATGGATTAAAACCATAAGTTCCAGCCCCAACATGTGTCTCCCGTGGGACCCAACTAGCTCCTGCATAATTCGGCCAAGGGTGAGGCCTCTAATTTTGACCAGCAATCCCCCAATTTTGACCGAACCCCATATCTTTCATGCGCTCATCATCTCGCCCATTTGTCCCAGGAACAAAACCACCCCTTCTTGGCGCCGACGCATCAACCGGAGATGGTTCATCACGATGGTATCAATAATAGCAGCGCTGCGCAAGGTGCCCAAAACGGCTGCATATCTGACATTGAATACGGGAACGGAACGAGCGTCCACGACCACGAGCAGAGAACTGACCACCTCCACGAAGCGAACTGTCTAACGACGGAAGAGACGGGCCTTTCACTGTATTCGCAGCAACCAGTACCTCTTGGACAGACCGCGCCTGGCGAGCTTCGCACTCAATCAAGGCATCTACAAGACGTTGAAACGGCAAGGGGCTCGAGGAGAGGGAAGCGGTTGAAATAATCGAGTCGAAGTCAGATGAAAGGCCGGCTAGAAGAACTGCCGAGCGTTCGGCCTCCGAGATGGGAGATCCAGAGGCTGCAAGCAAAGCACACAAACTAGTGATTTTATTCACATAGGAGCGAATCGAGAGACTACCATTCCAAAGGGAGTGAAGCTCATGTCGCAATTGTGACTGCTTCGTGCTTGAATCGGCTACAAACAGACTGTTGGCCATGAGCCACACATCATGAGCAGTCCTAACATCGATAAAGGAGGATAAGAAAGACGGGCTAATGGTGGAGAGAAGCCAAGAAGTAAGCAAGCTATCTTGCTGATCAAAAACCAGCACAGCGGGATTGACAACAAGACCTCCATCGGACGACTAAATGAACCGTGTCGGAGCCGTCTAGGAGCCATCAAGCAAGCCAAACAGACTGTAGCCTCGAAGAATAAGTCGGATCTGTTGCTGCCACTGCACAAACGAGGCTTCGTCCAACTTCACAACATCATGACGAGGGAACGACGTAACCACCCGATCACCAAGAAAGGTCGAGCCATTGAGCTCCGCAGAATCAGAGGTAGCAGAGTGCGTAGTAGTCATGCCCAAGGATCACCAAGCGAAAGATACCATGAAAGAATACTGAAGAATCAAGGTGCTCTTTAGAAACAATTCTTAGAAAGAAACGAAGTAGTATTCTCAAAGTAACAAACTTAACTCAGCCCTTTTACTGGCTAGAATACATGATTATATAGGAAATAGAAGCCTAAACTGCTGTTAACAGAATAGCCTAACAAATTCTAACTGACTAACCACTTATCTAATTACACATTAAACACATGTTTATTGTGAATACTATAACATTATGCAGTGGGGTGTACATTTTTTATCTGTTTGGTTTTGTTTCAAGAATCTATAGAATTTTTTGATATTTGAAGGAGTTAATTTCAATTATTCAGGATTAGAAGAACTGCAAAAAAAATCTAGAATCCAATAACGTATATGTTAAAGATCTACAAGGATTATAACGAAGAAAATACCTCGTTGGTGGATGATTCAGCAGAAAAAGTGATTTATAATCCAGTAAGTAAATAACTCATCATGATATTTGTTTTTACTTTTAAATGCAACTGAGTTGGATCTAAATTCTTTTATCATTATTATGTTTTCAATTATGTTCACGTTTTAGGAACCCAACTTTATATGTCTTAAACCTTTTCAAGCATTAGGTAAAACTTCCATTGTCATGAAATTCCTTCTTTAAATATTTCCTCAAAGATTATTTACTAACTATTGTATTTGCGATTGATCACAGAAAAAGGTGGTACCATTCGGGTCTGTTTGGAAAATTTGGTCATGAGAAGAAAATATCCAAGAATACGGGTTACCTCTAGACTGTTGAAGGTTACTTTAACCAGAGGTAGTACTAAGTGATATAAGTGCTAAGTGACATGTTGAGTGGTTGTCTTGAATTTGTATAATCACACGTTCAACAGGAGGTTTGAGGGGAACAAAACATATTTACACCAGATTACGTAAGTATTGATAAGGGACAAAATGTTGTGCGTGCATGGTTAATCTTCCGAGACATACCTTCCTTCACGTTGATCATTATAAATGTTCTTCTAATCTTTTTTACCAATTGTTCTTGCTGAAATTACTATAATTATAGATAATAAAGGGTCTACAATGGATGGAATTGAAATCAATTTGTAAATTTCTAAAGGGTATAAATTTCTAAACATTCCATTTCCCGTTAATCTTTGGAAAACCTTACAAGATTTGGCCAACCCGAATGAATTAATGTTTCAAGAGATTTCATTCTCTTAGATTCAAAAATTTAAGCCTCTTAAGCACTTCAATTGATGGATGAACATCTACTAATTTGGTACAACCTTCCATAACCAAAACTTCAAGATATGGGCCTATCGTGAAGTCGGGTGTCTTGAAACCCTTTGAGTTCGATCATTTTCAACATATACATAGGCTGTTGAAGCCAATAATAAATTGAAGAGAAAAGAGAAAACATAAGAAAGCTCATTTCTATTGCAATAAGCTAAACTATAAGGACCGCATGAATTTAACTCTTATTTTACTTCCTGTCCAAAGTTGTTCAATGTGCGACAAGATTGTCTAATTGGAAGCTTCAAGACAATGATCTTAAAGGGCATTCTTTTCAATCTAAAACTCGTAGTTCATTAGAAAGATATTTGAGATTTCCATAGTTAGGACTCTGAACAATCTCAACGTTTTCATCTTTGAGAAGGCATCAACACTCAAATATTAATATTAAGTACAATATGTTTTGCAGATTGGATCAGTATACCATTGCTAAAAGTTTTGAATTGGTGCCACTAGACTCAATCCAATGGATATCATTTATAAGTCGTATGAAAAGCATGCATCTGTAAACGCTAAAGTGGGCATCGACTTGAGAGTAGCCGACTTTGAGGATGGTGTTTGCCAGTGTTGGAGTTTGAATCGAGTTAAACAACAAAGAATGGATTCAAAGAAGCAAAAAGAACAAAGAACAAACCATTTGTTGGTGTTTATCATCAGAAAACAAGACAAAGAACAAAGCAACAAGATGTATGAGAAATTTACTTACTCACAAATGTGTAGCTAGGAATGAAAAACTAATTTCCATTACATGTCTTTTTATAGACAATTATTTTACCACACACAACTAGCACTACTAACCAGCCTAGTAAGTTGATAAACATTGCTTGTACACTAGAACAAGCCAACTAAACACATCAAGCTTGTTCATTTTCAACAAGACAAAATTACATTGCAACTAAAATTGAAAACTTGTTAATGCAGCATGCACAAAAGCTGCAACATGTAAATAGACTGTATGCACTTCAACAAAAACATAATAGCAGCATAGTTGGCTTACAAGTAGAAGCATGCTTGTCTTGATATATATAATATTAACTTACAAGAATTTTTGTTAATATTTAGGTTTCAAAAATGAAATCCAATTATTCAAAATGTTATGTAACTTATCTTCTTCTTCTTCTTCTTCTTACCCTGACTGCCACATTGTCTTCTTCATCTCCCATTTTAAGCTTCATGGTTTCTGATTTTTATAAGCATAAATTTGGTCAGCAAGCATTTTGGGGAGCATGCAATAGTTAATAAATAAACATGAAAAAAATTAAAAAAAAAAGGTTAAAGAAGGTTGAATTTTTACTAGTATTTGGTGCATACCCGCTAGCTTCAATAGGTTTTAGCGTCCCATTTTCAGAAACCCCAATTTTTCCCACAATCATGTTGTTCTTGGAATTATCTTCATCTTGTAATGTATTAAAATGAGTCTCTAAACACGAAACCTTCTTATCCAACTCCTCGAAAGACTTAGATTCAACTTTGGCTTTCTCATTTTCAAACTTGCAATTCTTACTTCTCAAGTCCATAAGTTTGTGTTCTTTCTCATACATACTCTTCAATTCCTCTGAAAATCTATTACACTTTTCCTTAGCATACTTTCCTCTTTCCCTCAAAACCATACTTTCCCCCATTTTGTCATGGAATATCAGAGGCTTGGTTTCGGAACCCAAAATCGAAGCCATGGGTAGAGTTATTAGAAAGACGAGGGAAGATATTTGTTTTCTTCAGGAAACCAAGCTAGAGTCGGTATCTATAGAATCAGTTAGAAAACTTTGGAGGGATAACAGTTTTGACTTTAAGGTTTCTCCAGCTATGGAAAAATCAGAGGGTTTGTTATCGATTTGGGACAAAAACAGTTTCGTGAGGGATTCTGGGATGTGTGAGCAGAGGTTCATTGTGGTTGCTGGTAAGTGGGCACTTGAGGGGATGGAGGCGGTGCTAATAAACATATATGCCCCGAATAGCAGTACGGACCAAAGAATTCTATGGGATGAGATCATTGGATTGAGAAACCAATTCAATAGCGCTTGGATAATTGGCGGAGATTTTAATGTAATACGAAATAGAAGCGAACGTAGAAATTACAAGAGTAATGAGGAGGGCTCCAAAGAGTTTGGTGAGTTTATTGATAAATGTAAATTGATAGACTTGTCGTTAGTGGGGGGAAAATTCACATGGTTTGGTCTGGGTTGTAAGCGCAGTAGATTGATAGATTTCTAATTGAGGAAGAATGGATGACTTATTTTAAGGATCTTCAGCAGCAGGGGCTTAACAGGTCCATATCGGATCATATCCCAATCTTCTTGTGTAATGATTCGATCGATTTGGGGCCTCGACCTTTTAAGTTTATAAATGCTTGGTTTAAAAAGAAAGATTGTATGTGTTTAATTGAGAAGGAATGGTCAGGTTTGCGTTGTTTTAAAAGGAAAATGGCTCTGAAATTGAGAAAGCTGAAGGGGATCCTGAAGAAATGGAATGTGGAGGATGGTAATATATTGGAAAAAAGAATCATCGAAAGCGAGAGCAGAATAAAGGAGATGGATGAAATTAGTAAAAAAAGAGAGTTGACAGTGAAGGAATTAAAGGAATTAAAACATTTGAACACTGAGATGTGGGATGCAATAAGATTCAAAGAATCCATTTGGCGGCAGAAATCAAGGATGACTTAGTTAAAAGAAGGGGATGCCAATAGCACTTTTTTCCATAGAGTAGTGAAAATCAAAGTGAAGAGGAGAATGGTTTTTAGTCTAAGAATTGGGGACCGATGCTTGAAAGAGACAAAGGAAATAAAAGAGGGCTGTACAATTATTTCAAAAATTACTTCAATTGCTCGGTAAGAAGGTGGAAAATGGGACTAGATTTGAAATTTAAAACTCTTAGGGAGGTTAGAATGAGGAAATTGGAGGAATCATTTTTTATGGGAGAAATTAAAGAAGCAATTTGGAGTTGTGACGAATCAAAAGCACCCAGGCCGGATGGTTTTAATTTGTGCTTTTTCAAAAAATGTTGGGAGACTGTTAAGGATGATTTATGTGATTTAATATCGAAGTTTTTTTCAACAGGGAAGTGAAAAGTGTTTAAATTCTTTTTTATTACTCTAATTCCGAAGGTGGAGAATCCTATAGAAATTATAGATTTTAGGCCAATTTGCTTGGTGAGCTCATTGTACAAGATTGTGTCAAAGGTGCTGTCCAGAAGATTAAGAGATATGGTTGGGGAGGTGGTTAGTGATACTCAATGAGCTTTCATAAGAGGAAGACAGATCTTTGATGGGGTTTTAATAGCGAATGAATTAATCCATTCGGTTAAGATGAAAGGCAGTGATGGGGGGTGTTTTATTTTTAAGTTAGATTTCTCTAAAGCTTATGACTATGTTAGGTGGGATTTTCTGGAGCTAATACTGTTCAAAATGGGTTTCGGGGATAAATGGAGAGGTTGGATGATGGAATGTATTTCCACGGCTCGAGCTGTGGTGATTATTAATGGTTTCTCAACTAAGGATTTTGGTTTTCGTAGAGGGCTCCGTCAGGGTTACCCATTATCTCCTTTCCTGTTCATTTTAGTTACGGAAGTGCTCCATTTGGCGTTGGACAGTGCAGTGGAGTTGGGGCTTATCGGAGGATATTATCTCCGGGTTGAATTTTTCTCACCTCCAATTTGCAGACGATATGATCCTCTTTTTGAAAGCTGATGACATAGAGGTAAGCAATGTGAAGTATATCCTTAGGTGCTTTGAGTTATTCTCGGGTTTGAACATTAATTTTAAAAAATCATGTTTGGTGGGTTTTAATGTAAATGAAGAACTCCTATCTAGATTGGCAGCAATTTGTAAATGCAAAATAGGCTCGTTGCTATTTGACTATCTTGGAATTCCACTTGGTGCAAATCCTAAGAGAATAGCTACATGGAATCCGATCATTGATAGGGTAAGGAAAAAATTAGTTGGTTGGAAATGTCATTCTTTATCATGGGCTAGAAGAGTGGTTCTAATTAACGCTGTGTTATCGGCATTGTCGATCTATTTTATGTCTCTATTTTACGCTCCAGTATCTGTAATAAAAAGGATCGATAAGATTAGAAGGAATTTCCTATGGGGGAGTATTGATGGGAATAAAAAAATGGCAAAAATTAGATGGAATATTATTTGTAATCCTAAGGTCAAGAGGGGTGCAGGAGTGGTCAACTTAGGTGTTAAAAACAAAGCCTTATTGGCTAAATGGAGTTGGAGATTTGATGTTGAAAAAGAAGCTTTGTGGCGAAAGGTCATTTTAGCAAAATATGGTTCGAATGTCCAAAGTTGGCGATTCAAGACAATCTGTCCAATAAATTTGTCTTCTATATGGAAAGGAATTATTGAAAATTCTATGGATGCCACTGTTTCTAGATGTGTTGGGGTAGATTCTTTCTATTGGAAGACTGGGAATGGTAAGACAGTTTTATTCTGGTAGGATAAATGGTGTGGGGATCGGCCACTAAAATTGATCTATCTAAGACTCTTTCGTATTGCTAAGAGTAAGGATTATACTGTAGCGGAAGTGGTAAGTCTGTTAGGGAATGACAGTACTAATTGGAATAAATATTTTACAAGGTCGTTGCTAGGGAGGGAGGAGGGGTTGGGCAAAGAGTTGGCGGAAAGAGTGATTGGCACAGAATTGAATTTGAACATTAAGGATAGGTTGTGATGGGTAAAAGATAAAGAAGGGGATTTTTCAGTTAAAAAATGTACGGAATTATTGATGCTGAAGGATGGGGAGATCAATACGTTTGATTATGGTAAATTATAGAATGTCAAGGTGCCTCCTAGAGTGCACTGTTTTCTATGGATGCTAGCGATTGATGGACTTCCAACAAAGGAGTTTCTGGCAAAAAGAGGAGTGTGCTTTCAAAATTTATCATTAAATTGTCCATGGTGCGAAGGTGTTCCGGAGTGCGCTTCCCATTTATTTTTTTCAGTGTAAATTTATTGATGGCTTTTAGGGGGAGAATCTTCAAGTGGTGGGAGGTGGTATGGAAGCAGGCGGAAGGCTTTTCAGATTTCTTTGTCTTATGTAACAATGTGTATAGTATGTTTAGGAAACGATTATGGTTGATTGCTATAGCAGCAGCTTGTTGGACAATTTGGTTAGCAAGAAATGGTTTGTTCTTTGACAAAAAGAGAGTTTACATGGAAAACTTGGTGTTTCTATCAAAAATGAGAGCATTGTTGTGGATTAGATCTATCCATGATGAAATTTTATTGCAGGAGGATCTTTGGTGGATTTCTCTACTCAAGTGTCGCGTAGAATCTGTTAGATCCAATTCTTTTATGTTCCGTTGGAGGTCTCCTCCTACTGGTCGGTTAAAATTCAACATCTGTCGGATTGAACTTGAAAATAAAGCAGGGTGTGAGGAGTCTTGAGAGATATGGAAGGGGTGGCTAGAGCAATATTCTCTGGTGCTATTTTTGCAAATAATGCTGAGGAGGCAGAGATTGGTGCTGTGAAGATTGCTTTAGATGTATTTATAACAATGAACTGGAAGCCAAAAGAGTCTCTATTTATTGAATTTGGTACTTTGGTGGCTTTTTCGTCGTGTGTTAACAAGGTGATAAGGCCTTGGTTGCTTCATTTAGTTTTTGTAGATATTGAGAGATCCATGATGAAGGTGGGAAATGTTGTCTTCTCATTGGCAGATAGAAATGGTAATGGTATGGTGTTTTCCTTGGCGATGGCTGGGGTAAATCGGATGCAAATATTTAAATCTTGGTGGTGATGTTTTAGTTTTAAAGAATTAGTACGTTTTTAGGTTGTTTTTGGCCTGTGTTTTTATTCTGCATATGCTATAAGTTTCTGGTTTTGGCTGCTACTTTGTTTCTCTTTTGACAGTGTAGTTTAAATGTAGCAAAAAAAAAAAAAAATTTTCTTTGAGTATTCACTCATCTTTGTTGTGGTAGAGAAATTGGAACATTTACGCACATACAAAAATTCAAAGATGAGAAATATTTAGCTCTTGACCAAAAATCAATTGTAATAGAGAGTATTTATAACTTATTGGCTTGATGCGTATAACACATAAATCAACATAATCTCATGTTGAAATAGGAAGTTTAGTTCTTATAAGTAACGGTTTAGATATTAATCAGAGGCGTTCAATCAGTAGCTTCTCTAAATTGTTATGCACATAAATAAGAAGCTTTTACAAAAGTTTTTCAAACTCAATCAATAAAAGACTGAGATATAAACTCATTAGCTTTAGCAATATGAATTGTCTTAATTGCATAATCTAAAATTAAATATTCAAATAAGCAATTTTGAAAATGACAGGTTGCAAGTTGATAACACATATGTATAAACTAAAGATTATTATTTAGTATGCTAATATTGAAAATATTTAACTACAAATGAAGTTAGGAAACTATTATTTGTCGTATTTTTAAATATTAATTAAAAATTAATATCAATTCGTGGAATTTCAAACCTCTACCGGTAATAAACCACATAAGAAATATTAAAGTCTACAAAAATAAAATAAAATATATTATTGATAAACCCTAATATGCTTTATTAGTATTCATTTTCAACATTTGGTTTCGATATTTAATTTCCTTGTATTATACTTTACTCTTCCTTTCCCCATGTTTTAAATGTTTATAATATAAAATATGCATAATGATTTATTTTATCCTTTAATTTTATAAAAAAAATTGACAACTCGATTTTAATTAATCTATGCTATTGAACCGTTGACTTGAAGTTAATTCTGTGTAAATTTATGTCAAGAATGAGCTTGCTAGTTCATTGGCTAAGCATCCGTCTATCCTATGGTCTCATGATCGAGTCTTTCTTTTTATTGTTCTTTCTCTTCCATTTTTTTTCCTCTTTTCTTCTTTTCTTTTTCCTTTTCTTCTCTTTCCTTGGGTTGTTGTTATAGTTTCGATGTGTGTAACATCCTAAATCGTCTCCGTCGTTGGATTAAGGTTACAGAGCATTTCTGTACAATCAGAAAGCATTTAACATCATAACATTTAATAAATTAAATATATCATAAATCATTCAATCGTATGCATGTTGTCTCTAAATTGAGCCTTCGAAGCCCTAAAAATAACTTAGAAGCAATTCGGGACTAATTTAAAACAAAAAAGAAGTTTTAAGAAAAAGATGCAAAAATTGAAAAATAGGGGTCAAACAGTCGTGTGGCCAAGCCGTGTGACATAGCCCAGGTCGTGTAACATTCAAACAAGGGACACACGACTGTGTCCTAGCCTGTGTCCTCACCCATGTAACTCACTGAGTAAGGTCACACGGTCATGTCGCAGGCCGAAAACCCAAGTTTTTGCAATTTTTGAATGCCGAAAAACATGGTTGTCGACGCCAAACAGTCATGTGGTAGGCCATGTGATAGCCGTGTGGTAGGTCATGTAACTCACTGTCTACCAAAAACGAGCCATACGCGCAAGATGACATGGGTGTGTGTCTAGACCATGTGTGGTCATGTTTGTACTGAGTTCACACGGGCCAAAGACATGAGCGTGTGTCCAAGCTGTGTAACTCATTGATTACAAGATAAGGATTACACGGGTTAGGGACACAGGCGCATGTCCAAGCCGTTTGACTCACTATTGCTATTAAAGACCATATGGGCCAGAGACACGAGCATGTGTTCAGGCCGTGTGACTCACTGTTTGCTATTTAGGACCACACTGGCAAACAACATGGGAGTGTTTCAAGCCGTGTGAGACACACGGTAGGCACACGGGTATGTGTCATGCTGTGTGGGATCATACGCAAGTTGTCTTGGCTATATGGAACCACACAGACGTGTGGGTCAGATCTAGAATTTATCTTTGAGGCTGTAAGCGTCGTCTAATGCAAACTTAGGCCTTCCGTAGAGTACTTATGATTTGAATTAGACCGTGTGAGTGATATCTGATGATATGAGACTGAGTTGTTGATTATATAAATGTATATTGATTGTGATGATTGTCGATGATATTGATCTATACCACCTGATTACGAATTGAATCTGAATGATTGTGTGTATGTTCTTGATATCTGTAATCTGCATTTGCATTGGATGAGAATTATGTAAAGGAGGAAGTGATCTATTCTAATTCAATGGCTAAGCCACAATTTATATGTGAATATAGCATTTTATCGCAATTTAATCTGGCAGCTGGTCTGCATCTCATTGAACGTGTCAGGGGTGTATGAGGCTAGATAGGTATTAAATTCCATTAACGATGTGTTGGGATAGTCGAAAATGGGGTGTAGCAGATGGGGATAGGAATAACTGCATCTATATCTGATCTATTATGTATCTGAACTGGAATTGTTCTACCATTTAACTGATATGTTAAAATTGTACAGGATATTCTCTGATTTTGATTGGAACTTGAGTTTAAGAATTTATTATTATAATTGTGCTTCTAACTGAATCTATATTGGTTATACATTGAGTTCTCAAGTCATTTTGTTGTTGACTAAATTTCAGGTAACTCACAGTCTTGATCGGGTAGGCGTAGTGGAAACTTGATCAATATGTTTTATCGCACTTTATTTATATTATTAGTAGTTTCAGTATTTCTTAGTATTATGACTTTCTAAGATTGTTGAATTATCGGCTGGATTTTATGATTGTTATAATTTGTCAAATAGTTTTTAACTGTGTTTATAAAAGTTGGTTTTCCTAATAATGTCAATGTAACTCTTCAAACTTGGTATTGATGCCTAGGCTGGGTTCGGGGTGTTACATTTCTTCTTCAAAAGGGGATTGCAACTTTGTAATAGGTTTGTTTTTCTATTAATAAAATAAGGTAAAAGGTTAAGTAAAAAATCCAAAAAATTAATTGGGTCTTTAGAGAAAAAGTACATCCAATTGAACTCTTATCATTAAAAAAACTAATAAAACTTTTCCATTAATAGAAACTGTAGTTGATTAGTTTATCCATTAACGATATTGATGTGGTCAACAAAATTGGCACATGGTATGTCACACGGAAAGTTACAGATGTGATATGCCATGCCAACAAGCATTTTAAAAATAAAAAAATCTTAAAATTTTATTAAAAAATTTACTAAAACATTTAGACCAGAATAAATATGGACAAATGGTTTTCAAATTCATTTGAACATGGATAACCATGTTGTCCAAGTGCATTCTTGACATAAATTTCGAATATAATAAAGTTATTAAAAAATATAAAATTATTAAGATTGTAAAAAATATAAATAAAAATAATTAATAAAAAATAAAAAATTATTTTTTGTAAAAATCATAGAACTTATAAAAATTACTAATTTATAAGCTCAGAATGAACTGGGTCAAATTGTTGTCCAAATTGATTTGAACCTGGATAATTTTTGTCTAGGTTCATTCTAGATGTAAATTTTGAATATTGTAAAAATTATTTAAAAATTATTAAAAATGATAAAAAAATTATGAATAATTATTAAAAAATTAATATATATATTACTTTTTATTGTTTAAATGATATGTGATAATATAATTTGGTAAAAAGGTGATTGTGTCTCGATTACCAAATTAAAAATTAAAATGATAGCACAACCAAAAAAAAAATGTTAGTATGATATTACATTAATACGTGACAAAATATACTAAATATTTAATTTCTTCATATGTACGTTCTTGTCAATGTATAAAACATTACACAAGTACAATTTTTTTTTATAATCTTTTAGATTGTTAATAAATATTTATATTTTTTACCATTTTAAAAAATTATAATTTTTAAATAATTTTTTGAAAATATTTGAAATTTATAAAATAATAATTTCTTTATAATTTTTAGGATTTTTATATTTTTTAAATTTAAGTTATTTTTATAATTATGTTTTATTATTTATATTTTTACCATTTTAACAATCTTTACGATTTTTTAATAATTTTTTACTATATTTCAATTTTATGCTTGAATGAGCTTGGGCAAATTTTGTTCAAGTTCAAATTTATGTAGATAACTATTTATCTAAGTTTATTCTAGATGTAAATGTTTTACTAACTTTTAAGTATTTTTTCAATATTTTCTGGCATAGCATGCCATATCTGCAACTTGTCCACTTGGAATGCCATATGTTAACTCTGTCAATCACAGCATTGTCAGTGACAATTAAATCAGTCAATTACTAATTTCTATTAATGAAAGGGTATAACTTTTTTATATAGTGTTTTTTATATGAAATGTTTAAATAAAATAGCTAAAAAATAAATTAACTTTAAATTAATAGGCATTTATTTATAACTACTTTATCATTCCGTTCGTGATTTAATTATTGAATATATTTTTAATATTAAGTTTTTCTTGTAATGTGACAAAAATTAATTTAATTTAATTTAAATGTTCTAATAGTAAATTCCACATGTTGTACCACCTCAAAACTCGACCCAGAAGTTTCGATCGAATCCCGAAGGTCACATTAGTAATCAAAATGGCTCAAAACAAAACAGAATTTTAAGTACAAAAACTTCTATCGAAAATCTTTTTCCTTTTTATATGTAACGAAAACCTGATATAAACTTAACTTACATGATAAAACAATGATTTTAATTGTCGTTAAAATTTAAAATGGATATTTTCTAAATCGTTTTGAACACATTTCAGATATAACGAATAGTCTTTCAAATTTTAAAGAAAACATGGCTAAAGATCTGTTGTTTGACTGTGATTCCAAAATTCGTAGATTTGACATTTCAAAATTAGAGCATTTAAAATATTACAGTCTCAAAAATTCATATTAGTACCATTTTCGTAAAAACCATGCATCAGCTTCCAAAATTTAGGATCAGTATAAAACTTGTAGTTTCTAAAGTCCAGTTCAAAAAATACTTTATGAGAGTCTAAAATAAAATTTATACTACAGTTCATATAAAATATTTACAACTCAATTACTGAAAATTGAAGAAAAACTTTATTAGATTAATTCAAAACTTATCAATTTGAGACCTCCAGTTGCCGAGTCTAGCCTCAAAACACGAAAATTACTTGAAAGGAATAAAAAACTAAGGGGATGAGCTACACAAGCTCAGTGTGAGTCCAAAACATTAGCAAATGACAAAAGGCGGAGTAACACAACGAATATTCTAGAAAAGTATATGTATACAAATAACATACGAAAATCTCAAATCGGTAATCCGATATACAAAATTTTTACATTAACAACAAAACAAAATTATATTATTCCAACATTCCCTTAGACAAACATATACTTAGTTATGTAATGAATGCAATGAACCAAAA
Organism: Gossypium hirsutum; assembly: GCF_007990345.1. NCBI lineage: Eukaryota > Viridiplantae > Streptophyta > Magnoliopsida > Malvales > Malvaceae > Gossypium > Gossypium hirsutum. Next base: position 2,938,337 of record NC_053427.1, read on the forward strand.
TCCCACCCAACCAACTAAACACCACTCAGACCACTCTGCACACAACAATTGGGCTATGGTAAGCCCATCCACCCTGCACATCACAAAGGCTATGGTAAGCCCATCCACCTTATACACCAAAATAATGGAACTAATCCACTCAAATGATAATATGCAATTGAGCTAACATATGCATATATACATTGCCGTATTATCGCTATAACAAAATTTTGCAGTTAAACTGTCGAATCAGACTTCTTTCTCTCCATAACCAAATCCCAAAATTTTCGTGCAAATGCAAAAATGCACACTACATGCAGACAAACATACAAAAATAGAAATACACATATTCAGTCAATCAAATTCAAAATCAGTTCTACTTGTATTCAATTACTAGATAATATCTCAAATCCATTTATCACATCACATTAATAGTTAAACAAACAATTAAATTTAATCCTATAATTAAAAATACACACACGAGTCCAAGCTGAAACAGAGTCCCAAACACATTTACAGAGGCCTCAACGAGTGTTGGATTACACAGGAATTAAAACGAGTCAGTTTACAAACAAAGAATAATAACTATAAAAACAGGGCGAAACCACACCAAAACTGGATGAAAATGGTGAAATCCAGTATCAATTCAATCTCTATATAATTTAGTTTCAGAAACACACCTTAGAACGCAATTCCAACACTAGAAACCAGTCAATTCGATTGAACTCAACCAATCTGAAACTCAATTTTGAAAACACACAATATCTTTAATAATTCCAATCCAAAACTAACAAAGAAATCAAAGAAAACAATTTAAATCACAAAAGAGACTATACTTACGCTAAACTGTTCCAACACTATGAGAAGAGAATAAATTGAAGAACTACTGAAAGCCGGAGAGACGACACAAAACTACCAAAAGGCCGAGAAAAACAACAGAGAAAATAAAGGAAGAAAACCAAAAACAAATTTACAAATGAGATGACCAAATGGACGCAAAAACAAGAAAGACCCCAAAAATCCAAATTGATAGAATAACACTAAAACTATCGTGAAAATGAGAGAAAGGACGTGAGAGAAAGAAAGCAAATGGGGAAAAACTTGGAAACAAATTTTGGGACATATAATTTTTTTTATTTTTAATTTAAAAATTAACTAACAAATAAATAAAAATAAGGAATTAATAACTTAGTTAATATCTAAAAAAACCAATCAAATTTATTTTTATGAATAAATAAAAAAAGGTACGTCTATAAATATTAAATCAACTTGCTATATGATTTAAATATTTTAAGATGGTCTTTGAAACACCCTAAACCCGACCTTGACATTATGGCCGAATCTGGAGATGTCACTTTGAATGGGTCTTGATATCAAACTCTACCTGTTAAAACCATTTCAGTTTTTAAAAAAAAACTCCTAATTGCGTTAGTCTAAAACGTTCATTCAATTAATTTACTAGTCTTAAATCGTGTTTAATAACTGAAGCTTACGAAAACATTGCATTTTAAGAATTTAGTCCGTATTTTAAGAAAAACCTTCGTTTAGATATCCAGCACAGATAAAATACTAAACATAAATCCAAACCCAAAGGAAAACCAGTCAAAAAGTCCAGAAAGTCCACGTGTTACAAAAATCCATAGGAAAATCTTTAAATTAAAACCATAAATGTAACCAATTTATAAATGCGTGGTCACTGAGAGGCTCCATCGTACCGATCCGCCTAAGTCTATTGATTACCTGACAAAACAGACAACATATGTGAGTTTACAAAAACTCAGTGTGTAACCCAACAGAAATAAGCATGCAATCATATAGAACTATATGCACAGTCAGGTACAAATACAGATTCAGATTTAGATGACAGATTCAGATATGCAAAGTCCTACCCCTATCCTCCACACACCATCTCCGACCATCCCAACACACTATGTGGGGTTTAAAACACACACCCAACCCTACACACCACGTTGTACCTTTAAGGCACTTATCAGAACATATGTAGCCAATCTGCCAGAAATGAGGCGATTAACGCCGAACAGAATACTTCCTCCATACATAGAAATCTCACCCCAATAACTGATATAGAATATTAGATTAACATGCTCAACATGCTTATAAACGGATATTGAAATAATCAGACATGCATAGTATTTTCACACTCAGAACAGAACACTAGACTATCAGATTCACAGTTTTAGGGTTTGGTTAGCCCTTACCGACCCTATGGTAGGCCCATGGTCGTTTGGAGTGACCCATGCGACCCTAGGGAAAATTTTAGAATTATGGGCCCACATGCTCATGTGGCTTGCCCGGGTGTGCCCACACGCCCAAGATTGGCCTTGCCCGTGGCCAATACGGCTTGGCCTAAGATCCACACGCCCGTATGGAATGCCTGTGTGGGCTCACACGCCCGTATAGCCCCCACACCCAACTTGGCCAAGCCCATGTGGCCCACACGGCCACACTCGAGCCTCATATGGTCATGTGCTACGCACGGCCATGCCTTCGTCAACCACACAGCTGTGTCTCACACAGCCATCCACACAGGCGACCACACGCCCATGTGGCATCGACAGATTCATTTTTTGGCTTTTGTCGATACCTCGTTTTCTGCATTTTGGGTACACACTTGGTATCAATTTGATGCGAAACCACACCCAAGCCTTCCAAAACCTACAATCGTCAATACCAAAGTCCGGATTTAGTAACACTAACGAAACTCAACCACGATTCTTTCAAAACCAAAACCTTACAACATTAATTAATGTATGTGAATACTTACCAATAATGAACAGAAGCCACGAACACTTAAACCGCTGCAAGAGCCCCAGCCAAAACTTGTCCTTCGCCTAAATCAAGAGTCACAAACACAAACTCTCCCGTTAAACACTTAGTCGAAACAATATTAAGATTCTAATAATACACAATTTACTAAACAAGCGAGATCAAACGTTGTACAAAAGAAGACGGATTGAAAAAGAAATCAAAAGGAAGAAGGAGATGGAATGGCAGATTTTCGGCAGAGGAGTAGAGAGAAAACAAAACATAAAAAAAGGGATTTTTGGAAAAAAAAAATTAAAATTAAAATCCTAATGGATGTTTTCCCAACTTCCCACTAACTACACAATCTCAACCACTTCAGTATTTAAGTCAAATTGAAACTCTATCAGTCAATCGAGCAAAAATAAATATCCTCGCTCCCACAAGGATTCGATCACAGGACCTCCAACTACCATCACCCTTACCACTCTAACCAACAAGCTCATTCTGATATGGTTTCACAAGAAATTTAATTTAAGCCCACCCAGAAAGGTAAAGCTTAATTCCAAAAATAACCAAAATTTACAAACATGGGACCTAAACCCAAGACCTCTCACACACACCCAGAACACTTAACCATTAAAGCAGATACACAATTGTGTCAAACTTTACAAAAGCAGAAATAAATAATTTGGGGCATTACATCCTTCTTTTTAAGTTTTGATTACATGTATTACATATTGTTTTAAGCATCACATTTGTTCATGATAGTGAATATTAACTGATTTATTTATATCGCTATGGTAGGTTTTATAATTAAATAACATATCTAATTAAAACATGTCTAGTATGCAAATTTATATTAACAAACCAATAAAATTTATGGTTATTTAGATTTGATTTAGTTCAATGAATGGTTAAAGGTAGTAGTTCATACGTTTTATATTATTCTATTTGTTAATTATTTAGATAAATAACATGAGCAATTGTAAATGAAAAGTTCTATGAGCTTAAATGGTTGGATTTTGAATTAAATTTCATGTATGTTTATGATGATGGTTATGAAAAAATATTGCTAGTTTTCATTACGTCATATTTTTATGTTTGAGATGTGACGTTTATTGATATATTTAGTATAGACTTGTTTTTATACATGACCTAGGCAGTTATTCTTGGTAGTTAATTAATTTTTTAAAACTCTTGTTAAAAGGGTTTTAAAAGTATTTTGAATCAAACTCAGCACTTCTCGCATTCGAAGTAAGAATCATACTACTAGACCAAATGTCTTGTATTTGAAGATTTTGGCATATTCCCTGAAGTGGATATTGCATATAATTATTTGAAAAGTATATTTATTGACTTAGTGGCATTATAGACTTCACATTGATTTAGAATTTCCAATGGTAAATGTCATAATAGTACTTGTCGAAACTATTTTTTTGAAAACGGGAAATCGACTTTTGAAAACTAAAAGTTGGGAGTCGCCACCAATCTTTTTTAATAGGGTGTGATTGGATCATCTCAAAACACGGTCTTTTTAATAAATAAATAAATTTTTCAAAACTACGATTTTGGTCTGCGAAAATAGAAAACCGGTTCGGGAGTCAGTTACGTACGAGGAAGGATTAGCACCCTCGACACGCCTAAAATTGGTACTTGATTGATTATTTAGTGTCTTAATATCGAAAATTAAAGATTTGGACAGAGTTCAAAAAGGTGATCCTCCTTTTATTGGCTTTTAAAACATTTAGGTAAGTCAAATGTGTATTAAAGACCATCTCACCTCAAGGTAAAACATTATATCCAGTACGTTAGGACACAACATTTTTTGACCCTCAATTGTGAGCTTGCCTTTAAAACGTGCGTTTTAGCCTTAAAAGGATATTTGAATATTCAAAACAAACAAAGAAAGCGAAACCCAGTACGTTAGGGCACGATTCTTCGAATTCTTTAAATACCGAACATTTCCTTTATTTTGAAAATTTTTTAGAGTGAACTGGTAAGAGGATATTCGAATATTCAAGACAAACAAAGAAAGCGAAACCCAGTACGTTAGGGCACGATTCTTCGAATTCTTTAAATACCGAACATTGCCTTTATTTTGAAAATTTTTGAAAGAAGATCAATGGATAAATGAATTAAGGACATAGATTTTTTTAAAATGATGATAATAGACATGAGAATAATGCTAACCATATATAAATAATAAAAATAATAATAATAGTAATTAATAGAAATAATTAATAGAACAACAGTAATAATAAATACAGTAATGTAATAAACATTGTGCTAATAGTATTAATAATAATATTAAAAACATGATGATAATAACAAAAAATATGTTGACGATAACATTAAATATAGGGGATAATAGTAAAAAAAATTGGAATAACAATGTTAAATTAGTAATAGTGAGAAATAGTAAATAGTAATAATTTGATATAAAAATGGTAACCGATAATAAAGAATGGTATAAAAAATAATATAATAAGTCTATGTATAATAGAAATTTATATTTAAAATAATTAACTTCGCTTAAAAATATATATATATACATAATAAATATATAATAAATAAATAAATAATATAATAATATGAAACATAATTCAAATTAATTAAATTAATAGAAAATAAAAAAAACAAATATAAAAATAATGAGAATAAAGCTCAAATTAATTAATTTAATAGTAAAATAACAAAAATAAAAAAGGGGTCAAATTGAATTAAAAAATGAAAACTTTGGGGCCAAATCAGAAAGGAAATAAAATCAGAGGTAAACTCCCTCTCTTTTCCCTTCTTTCGTTTGTGTACAGAAAAAATGTGAACGCCAAAGTAAACAAAATTGAATAATATAAAAAGTTACCTTAAAAATCTGATTTGTATTCTCTTTGATTTCGTATGTGTATTCTCTCAAAAAATTCCCCCTTACAACAGTTTTTCCATGGCTTTTATAGCCAAATTTTACAACTTATAACAAGTAGGGTGATGGAGTTAGTGGGGGTGATGGGAGGTAGTGGATGGTTTAGTAGGTTGATAGAGTTAGTGATCGGTTTAGTGGGGTGTTTAATTTGGGCTGGTTTGATTGGGCCCGGGTAGAAATTGGGCTCAACAGTTGCCCTTCTTTGCTCGTTGTCATGTAATAGGAACGAAGCAAAGATTACAAAGGCCAATTTTGCTCGGTCCTGTTAGATCTTGGCTTCTTGGTGTAACCTTATCGCAACCGACTGCATCCTATTGCTTCTAAATGAAGATACGTTTGTTGGAACTTTATTTGATCCGCTCTTGGTAAACGAAGATAAGATCTGCAATTTTAGCCTGTTACCCTACTGCTTAGGGGGTTAAGGCGAGTCTTCGACCTGCTCTACCACTGCTCGAAGAGCCAGGATCTGTAAATTTTAGCCTGTTACCCTACTGCTTAGGGGGTTAAGGTGAGTCTTTGACCTACTCCACCACTGCTCGGTGAGCCCAAGTCTGTAAACTTTAGCCTGTTACCCTACTGCTTTGGGGGTTAAGACGAGTCTTCGACCTATTCCACCACTGCTCGGCGAGCCCAGATCTGTAAATTTTAGCCTGTTACCCTACTGCTTAGGGGGTTAAGGCGAGTCTTCGACCTGCTCCGCCACTGCTCGGCGAGCCCAGATCTGTAAATTTTAGCCTGTTACCCTACTGCTTAGGGGGTTAAGGCGTGTATCTTTGATCTGCTCCAATATTGCTTAGGGAGATAAGATCTATAATCTTCAGCTTGTTACCCGATTGCTTAGGGAGTTAAAGCATGTATCTTTGATCTGCTCCACTATTACTTAGGGAGATAAGATCTATAATTTTCAGCTTGTTACCCTATTGCTTAAGGAGTTAAAGCCTGCTGAAATTTTAGTCAATCTTGCTATGTTGTCCACTGGGGAATCCACCTGTAAAAGTGATTTCCTGGGGCCTATGCTTATATCAAATGATTAGGATGTCATGATTAGAATGAATCAAATGCTCCTAACTAAATGTATTATGAATGTTTAGATGCAAGATGTCATGAGAATGATCCATTTTAACACTTGATTTGTCATTACTTGCTATTTGCTAAGGTAATATCCCTAACGTATGTTTTCTCGTTCAACTAATAGCAGAGAACCTGGAGAGATGGTCGGACCCTTATCTATCCTAAGTTTCCAGCCCTTTAAGCCTGGTGAATTCTAAATAATTGTCCTATTTCAGGTTCTTGTATTATTTAGAGACCTTTCAGAGTAATATGGAAAACTTCTTTTGTGAAAGCGTTATTAGTTCATTAATCATTATTTCAATATGAAATGCTTGAAAAAGATTATAGACATGGGTAAGACTGAAGTTTATTATGAACAAAATTCGTAAAGAATGGATTGAGCAAAGAAAGCAAATATTGTTAAAATACAAAGAATGAGAAAGTGAAACTGGTGTCCCATATATCTTAGCCTGAGCTTCTCTGTATGAACTTTTTGAATACCACTCTAAGTTCAACATGTGTCTGGGAGATCTGTAGTACTTTGTCGATGCCCTTAAGATGTAGCATATCTCATTATTGTTAATTCAAGTACAGGATGGCTAGCGCATGCCCCATTTCTCATCAAACGTTTGAATTTCCCTTTTATGGGTTTTCAATTCAAAGCCCCTTTGGTCTCAAAGCACCCTTTGCGGGTTTTCACCTTGGCCCCTTTCCTCCTCAGGCGAAGTACTTCTTGACTGAGTCCGCATTCACTGGGTTAAGCCGACTCTTGCCATCCATTTCAGCTAATAATAATGCTCCTCCAGAAAAGGCCTTTTTCACTACATAAGGTCCTTCCCAGTTTGGCATCCATTTTCCTCTGAAATCCTTTTGCATAGGGAGAATCTTTTTCAATACTAAGTCCCCCTCATGGAATACCTTGGGGCGAACTTTTTTGTTGTAAGCTCGCATCATTCTCTTTTGGTACATTTGACCATAATGAATAGCCTTCAGCCTCTTTCCTTCAATCAAGTTTAGTTGATCATAACGGGATTGGATTCATCCTGCTTTGTCTAATTTCAACTCTGATAAAACCCGAAGAGAAGGGATTTCGACTTCAATGGGTAAAACTGCCTCCATCCTATAAACCAATGAGAAAGGTGTTGCCCCCGTAGAAGTTCTAACAGAAGTTCGATAGGCAAAAAGGGAAAACGACAACTTTTCATGCCAATCTTTGTAGATTTCAGTCATTTTTCCCACAATTTTCTTGATATTTTTCTTAGCTGCTTCAACTGCGTAATTCATTTTTGGGCAGCATGGTGACGAGTTGTGGTGCTTAATGTTGAACTGGCTGCAAACTTCCACTATCGCGTTATTGTTCAAATTCAGTGCATTGTCAGATACGATTCTTTCCGGCATACCATAGCGACAGATGATCTCCTTCTTTAAGCACTCGCTAACTGCCGACTTTGTGACATTGGCGTATGAAGCGGCCTCAACCCATTTGGTAAAATAATCAATGACCACAAAAATAAATCGATGACCATTAGAAGCCTTTGGCAAAATTAGCCCAATGACGTCCATGCCCCACATTGAAAAAGGCCATGGGAAAGTCATAACATGGAGAGGTGAAGGAGGCACATGGATCTTGTCTCCATAAATTTGGCACTTATGGCATTTCTTGGCGTAACGGATGCAATCTCCCTCCATCGTGGACCAATAATACCCGAATCTCATGATTTGTCGGGCCATTGTAAAACCATTAGCATGCATCCCACAGACACCCTCATGGACTTCTTCTAGGATTTTCTTCACTTCGACAGCATCAACGTATCTTAACAACACCTGATCCTTCCTCCTTTTGTACAAGATCTCCCCATCTAAGACATAGTCATTGGCGAGCCTTCTCAACGTTCTCTTATCATTTTCAGTTGCTTGCTCTGGGTATTCACAGTTCTTTACATATTTTAGAATGTTATGATACCAAGGATGACCATCTCTCCCCTCTTCTTCATCTATATTGCAGCAATGAGCTGGAGACTCACAAATACTCATCTGGATTGGCTTCATATCCTCTTGTTCATTTATTCTAATCATAGAAGCTAATGTGGCCAGGGCATCGGCCATCTGGTTTTCATCACGTGGGAGATAAAAGAAGTTGATGTCATCAAACTGCTCAATTAACTCAAAAACTAACTTTTGATAACTAATCAGCTTGGGACCTCGCGTCTCTCATGCACCTTTAAGTTGATAAATCACCAATGCAGAGTCTCCATATACCTCTAGCACCCTGATTTTACGGACTATGGCTGCTCGAATTCCCATGATACATGCTTCGTATTCTGCCATATTGTTTGTGCAGTCAAAATCTAACTTATAAGTGAATGGATAATGATCTCCGTTTAGGGATATCAAGACTGCCCCAACTCCGTTACCAACGGCATTTGATACTCTATCGAAATTCCGTTTCCAAGAACGATCTTCGGGCGTGTCTTCTTCAGTAGTCGCTACATACATTAGATCATTATTGGGGAAATCAAATTTCAAGGGCTCATAGTCTTCTAGAGCTCTATTGGCTAGAAAATATGCTATTGCGCTCCCTTTCATAGCCTTCTGGTTGACATAGATTATGTCAAATTCAGATAGAAGAATTTGCCATTGGGCCATTCTCCCATTTAAGGCGGTTGACTCCATCATGTACTTGAGAGGGTCTACTTTCGAGATTAACCAAGTCGTGTGGTACAACATGTACTGCATCAACCTCCGAGTCGTCCAGACCAAGGCGTAACACAATCTCTCAATTGGCGAGTATCTCATTTGACACTCAGTAAATTTCTTGCTGAGGTAATATATCGTCTTTTCCTTCTTTCCTGTCGCATCATGTTAGCCCAACACACATCCCATTGAATTGTCAAACACGGTCAAATACAGAATCAAAGGCCTATCAGGACTGGTGGTACTAGCACCGGAGTATTAGCTAAGTACTGTTTAATTTTGTCAAAAGTCATTTGACATTCTTCGTCCCACACGCCTGGATTATGTTTCTTGAGAAGACGAAATACGGGATCACATTTTTCTGTCAACTGTGAAATAAACCGGGCGATATAGTTTAACCTTCCCAGGAAACCTCAAACTTCTCTCTGAGTGCGGGGTGGAGGCAGCTCTTGTATAGCCTTGACTTTATCTGGGTCGACCTCAATTCCCTTCTCACTGACCACAAAACCAAGTAGTTTTCTTGACCTGGCTCCGAAAGTGCGTTTGGTTGGATTAAGCTTTAGCTGAAATTTCCTCAATCTCGAGAATAATTTTCTCAAAACTTGAACGTGCTCCCACTCTGTTCGGGATGTTGCGATCATATCGTCTACATAGACCTCGATCTCTTTGTGCATCATGTCATGTAACAAGGTTACCATGGCTCTTTGGTATGTTGCTCCCGCATTCTTTAACCCAAAGGGCATCACCTTATAATAGAACGTTCCCCATAGAATTATGAACGTGGTTTTTCCCATGTCTTCAGGGTGCATCTTGATCTGATTGTATCCAAAAAACCCATCCACAAAAGAAAACAGTGAATACCCTATCGTATTGTCCACTAGGGTGTCAATGTGAGGCAATGAGAAATTGTCCTTTGGGCTAGCCTTGTTTAGATCTCTATAAACTACGCACATTCGCACTTTTCCATCCTTCTTAGGGACAGGGACAACATTGGCTACCCATTCTGAGTAGTTAACCATTTGTAAAAACCCAGCATCAAATTGTTTATTGACCTCTTCCCTTATCTTTACTGCCACATCAGGTCTCATCCTTCGAAGCTTTTGTTGAACTGGCTTACACTCCTCTCTTATGGGGATGCGATGCACCGCAATATCAATGCTTAACCTTGGCATGTCTTGATACGACCATGCAAAAATATCTCTGAATTCTTGCAATAGCTTAATGAGATTCTGCTTGGTTTCCTCTTTTATACAAGTGCCAATTTTCACCTCCTTCCCCACTTCCAAGGTCACAATCTCAATTGTCTCTTCGTGAGGCAAAATCTGATTTTCTTCTCGTTCCACAATCCTTAGCAAATCCAAAGATAAACCACTATCTTCGTCATCTTCAAAAACTTGTGATCCCTGTAGGCACATGTCTTGCTCGAAAGAGAATTCTGAATTCATAATAGTGTTGCTCATGACATCGACATCTGGGTACCTATTGTAGGTATGAAAGAATATCTAAGAACTTTATTTGTGTGGTATGAATGGAATGAAGAAGGAAAAAAAAAGAATAATTGCTTGAAGAGGTATGAAAAATGCATCTTTATTGAAAGCATAAATGATTTGAACATGGGTCTATTTCATAGAAGATTTCTTATTGTTCCTAGGCTAAAAAACAATAAGCGTGTTTTGAACATTACTCTGTATTGGTTCTAAAAACTACAGGAAGTTCCTCTACAGTCCAGTTGTTCAGAACACTTCCAGGCTCATAGGGGCGAACGCCCACTAGGTTTGCTTCTCTCGATCCTTCTTCTAATATGGCATTGATGCTCAGAATCTTCATCATTCCCTCAGCCGTTCCTTCATCTGTGAATTTTAATTTAGGATGGACAACTCCTCCTGCCACGAATGTACTAGATATATGGGGAAAGGTCATTGGCTCCCATTTGACCTCTGCCCTGCTTAATCTTGCTCTTCTATTTTCCTGCTTCCTCTCCAGCTCTTTCTTTCTCTGTTGTGCGTTTGGCTTATACCCCAAGCCAAAATGGTCCCACTTTCTTGCTAAAATCGGCACTTCCACTCGTCCGTGGAGATATTTCCCAAATCCCCTTCCGGGCAGCGCTCCTTTTCCTACTGTCAGTTATAAACTCATCCTCGTAGCTTTAGGGAGTCTAGGCACTGGGATCCTGCCTCCTTCTGTGATGAAGGTTGCATTCACGAACTCTAACGACCGAAACAAACATTCAACCCCTTCACTATCACTGTCAATGTACGGTGCATCACTAGCAACGGATACGATAATGTCCTCTTCAGCGTTTATTGTTATTAGCCGGCCCTCCGTCACCAACTTTAATTTTTGATGCAACAATGATGGTACTGCCCCTGCTGAATGAATCCACGGCCTCCCCAATAAACAATTATAGGAAGGTTTAATGTCCATTACTAGGAAATCTACCTCGTAAGTATTTGGCTCGATCAGAAGAGGTATCTCTATCCTTCCCATTACCTTCCTTTCAGTGCCGTCAAATGCTCTCACTATATTTTGGCATGTCTTCATATGAGAGCTATCTATAGGCAATCAGTTTAATATGGACAGAGGCAGGACGTTTAGTGTTGAACCATTGTCAATCAACATCGCTGGTAGCGTATACCCCTTGCAGCGAGTAGTAATGTGCAAAGCTTTGGTAGATCCCATGGCCCCCGGTGGTATTTCATCGTCACTAAAGGAAATGAAGTTGTCGGCGCTTATGTTGTTGACAAGACGGTCTAGTTTGTTTACCGAAATATCATCAGCGACATAAGTTTCGTTCAACACCTTCATCAGTGCCTCACGGCGCGTCTTCGAGCTCAAAAGCAAAGTCAATATTGATATGCAAGCCGGCTGCTTGTGTAATTGTTCCACAGCACTATACTCGCTGTGTCTCAGGAACTTCAAAAATTCTTGGGCTTCGTTCTCCATTACTGGTTCATTAACCAGTGGTTCTGTTATTTTTTCTCGTTGTCTGATCACAAAGGACTTCTTCTTTACAGGTTCGGCTTCCATGCTTAGTGTACGGACCGAACTCTCCTTTTCTGGAACTATCACACTACCGCTATAATTCCAAGGCACCCTTTTGCTATCCTTGAAATGGAAAGCCCTGGGCTTTTGGATAACGATTCTTGGTGCCACCCTTGCTTTAGCTTCACTGATTTTTGGCTGTGAAATGATGACCACTAGGTGACTAGCCTCACAAACCTTCTCTATCGACTTCTCCTCAGCAGCACATACGTCCTCTTCTCTGGTAAGCTCAAAGAACTCTAACTCTTTATTGTCCATTAAGCCCTGGACTAAGGCTCTGAATTTCTTGCAACTCTGGATTTCATGGCCCTTCTCACCATGAAATTCGCAATAGTCCTTCACTTCTCGGGAGTTTTTCCTTGAACTCTGCGTGATCAACCCCATTTCCAGCATTTTCTTCCAAACTTCCCTGAACGAAGTTTTTACTTCATCCGCGTTCAACTTAACTCTCCTCCCCACATTCTCGATTATTGCATTTACCCCACCATCAGCATGGTTGGGTAATGTGTTACCTACCACAAGTGTGTCATCGAACTTCACACACTCATGCTGATGAGCTTCTCGACTAACTTCTTAAACGAGAGCTTTCTATTGAATGCCCCACAGCCCCCGCATGGTATTCACACTTAGCATTTGCGTTATACAATTTGGGGTATAGGGGCTGCAATGGTTTTAGATAGGATGGTGCTACAACATCGGCATCGAACAAGCTTTTGTACAGCTCCTTATATGTCACTGGGATAGGGGTGAACTGTATCCTCTCTGTATCTCTCTTGGTGCTGGGCCCTTGCCTTGGTGAAGCTTGTTGGCCTGTGACTTCCATTCTCGATTGATTAATGGTGACAGGTTTTGAATAGCCTGAGCTCACATTGCTTACCTCGCTTTCCTTGTTCTTTGGGGCTGACCTTCTCGTGCTTTCCCCCGTTTCTATCTTCCCGTACCTTATTGCATTTTCTATCATTTCATCAGACATCACTATGTCTACGAAACTCTTAGTCGTGCTCCCCAACATATGATTAATGAAAGGTGCCTTCAAGGTATTAATAAACAGTATAGTCGTTTCTTTTTCCAACAGTAGTGGTTAGACTTGCGTAGTGACTTCCCTCCACCTCTGAGCATATTTCCTGAAGCTTTCACCTGACCTTTTCTCCATGTTCTGTAATGTAATCCTACCAGGCGCTATATCGGTCACATGGCCATACTGTTTCATGAAGGCTTGCGCCAAATCCTTCTATGATTTGACCTGAGCACGACTCAACTAATTGTACCATTTGGTTGCGGCCCCAGTCAAACTATCCTGAAAACAGTGAATCAACAATTGGTCATTGTTGACATATCCCATCATTCTCTGACAGAACATTGTAATGTGAGCCTCAGGGCAGCTGGTTTCATTATATCTTTCAAATTCTGGCATTTTGAACTTCGAAGGAAGTACTAAGTCCGAGACCAAACTGAGTTCTTTTGCGTCAACTCCGCAATAATGATCAGCACTTTCTAGCTCCTTGAACTTCTCATCTATCCATTTGCACCGATCCTCGAGCTACTTTAGGAGCTCCGCCCTTACTTTTTCCTCTTTAACCTCATCGAAATCAGGGATCGTAGGATTTGCCATATTGTCTCCAGGGTTAGAGCACGAGCCCGTTGGGAAGTTTACCGGTGCCGAAGTGTCGGCTTGATAAAGAGGTTTAACATTAACAGACACCCTTGGTGGTTGTGTTTGAATGTTTACTGGGGCAAAGCTTGTAGGACAAGTAGAGTCATCGTTTTCATTCCCAGTATCACCCATAGGGCCCTTTCCTTTGTCAGACCCTCCCTTCAGCAGCTGTGTCAACTGGCTCATCATGTTGTTCTGTGACTCCAGCATGTTTTTCTGGGACTCCAGCATTTGATCCCTCATCTCCTGTTGGATCCTAGCCAGCTGTTCTTGCATCTGAGCTTGCATTTGCTCCTGCATCTCCTTTTGCATTTGTTCTAATTTCTCTAACCTCTGATCCATATCCCTTGTTTTCCTCCGTGTACAATAACGATGTTCCAGGGTAACTAGATAAATTATCACTAATTAATAGGGTTCTTTTGTGCAACTTAATGTTTATGATGCTATGTAATGCAAATGCATGACATGAATGCAAAAAGGAGACATCGATTCAAATTCAATTCCATTTAGAAAACTTCATTGAAAAACAAAATCTTTTAGATAAAATGAATTACATATATGGTCTTGCCCTAACACCCAAAGCTTTTACTTTCCTAAGAAGGCAGGCTAACTCTCGCCCCCGATCTGACTCTAACTCATATTTAACTCCTAGCACATCTGCTTGGACCACCAAAGTCTGCAAATGATCAACCACCTCTCGTATCTGAGTTATAGCTTCGCCCATGAGGTAATCCCTATCTCGGACCTGATCCTGAGATCGGTGAAGTTGCTCCCCTAGTTGCTCATTATTTGCTTCGAATAATTCAATCTGATTCTCACAATTCTGAAGTGCAGTCTCAAGTTCTTCTACTTTCCCCTTCAAATTCTCGATCTTACTTGGGCTAGCCCTTAATTCAATCACTGAGTTACGACTCCAATATTGCTGTAGTGCCATTTCTAACTTTGCCACCCGAGCTCTTAACATCTGTTTTTCATTCTGGCTATCATCCAAACTCTTTTTACAAGTGACTTCTCGAGCTTGAGCATCATGAAACTTTTTCTCCGACCAATCAGCCTTAGCCTTTTCCTCTTGGATTTCTTGCCTCCACTGTTCAGACGTTTTACCCAAGCCAGCATTTCTCATTGACTTATATAGCTGCTTGTAATCAGTCTTCAGACTATCTAGGTCCACCTCAACCTCTCTCTTTCTCTTCTTTAAATTCTCAGCCTCGGATTTTTGAACATCAACATCCAGCTTTAAGTACACTTTTTCCTCCTCCAACTGATCTATTTTCCTTTTTAACTCCGAGGTTTTCTTTTCGAAGTCTTGCTTTATGATTTCCAATTCGGAGGGGACCATTCGCAAATATTCCTCTATCGGTCGAGCTTCTTCTAAATTTGGCCTCGGGATATTGTCGTTAACCCTTCTACCCCATCATTCATTATATTCAAGAGTCGCCATTGGATTCACAGTAACTCCCTTTATCCGGCAGGTTTGATTCCAAGCATTATAAATCTCGCGGCTCTTTTTCTTGGAGTCTTTCTCCCCATACGAGAACCCACTCTGAGCTAGTCCATGCGTCATCGGTATAAATTATCTCGATCTATATTGCCTCAATACAAGCAAAGGGGGGTATCTAACGGCTCCCCAAATCCCCAACAAAGGGACCCAATCATAACTTCCACATTGGTAAAGAATCTCATCGGAAACCATCCAAGGGGCCTTCCATTCGATATCCTCCTCTTGGAGATTCTGAAGTATCGCCATCCATTTTCCTCTGTTATGTCATCTCTTCTCGATATGGTTACTATCTCCTTCAAAGGTGAGTAATCTCCGAGAAAAGGTCGGTAAGAGGCCTTTTCTACCCTCCAAAAGTGGCTATGAAACCATACTAACAAGAGTTGTGCACACCCAATAAATCTACCTTCACCTGCCCTCCGACATGCACTCAAAGATCTGAAAGCCTCAGCCAAGATTGCAGGAACAGGAGTGACTCCTTTACCAAATCGGTCAAATAGATCGGCGACTGCTTCATCTACATACCTTAAAGCCTTAGGGAAAATAACCAAACCATAGACGCTCAAGGCGAAGACATCAACTCTTTTCTTCATATCAGGGTGTGTCAAGATCAGATCTCTCAAATTTTCCCAAGGGATGCACTTTCCATTGCCTTTCTACTGGACTCGAGCTGCAACCCACTGCTCACTCATCCCAGTAATGTTCATCAACCTCTTTACAAAGGTTGGGGTATTGACAGCTCTAGAATAAATCTTATCAACTTGAAACCTCAGACAACGAAGCAAGGCTGTATATTCCTTGACAATAGATACTACATCCACCTTTCCGAAAGAAAAACAACTGTAGGCGAAATTCCAAAATTGAGCCATGGCACGAAACAAATACTTATCTACCTTAACATCGAGGAGATAAGGAAGATCACCATAATTACAGTAGAGTAGCTACGTCATCTCCTCATCCCAGCGACTCCATAATTCTTTCAACTCCTGAAGATCATTCTGAACCACACTAATACGGGTAAAGTCCCATAACTCCGACGTGTACCCCTCTGTCAAACTGTCACCTTTCTCTAACTGTGCATTCTCCGACCATCTTTGGACAAACGCGTTATCTTTCACTTTATAAAGGAATTCGTTCTTCATGGCAAAACTTTCTATTAGTAACCGAACCGTATATCGACACCTCCTTTTATGATGAAAATGTTATGCAATCACTATTAAAGAAAGAAGGAAAAACACAAGTCAGAATTATGCATAAAAATAGAAATCAAAGCAATCAAGAAATTATCAAACGCCTATTCGGGAAACCACTAGGGCTAGGTGTAATTCTACCTAAGGCGGGTTCCTACAGCTTACTATATGTCGTTTAGTTCTAGAGTAAAGGTACCTGAACCAGCAGATTCCTCAATCCTCGCCCATTATAGGTTCATATGGATCAAGTTCGGTTCAGGGGAATACATTTCCCTATGCCTAAGTGGAGGTGAAAACCTCACGAAGACATAAGTACGGATGTATTCTGGAAGCGATCCCCTAGCCCATGCGAAGGTGAAAATCTCACGAAAGCATAGTTTCTCACTCACACTTAAAAGGTGTGACCACAACGGTCATGCGATATGATACGAGAGTATATAAAGAAATTCAACGAAACAACAAACTCAACAAGAACACAGGAAATGCAAAGCGAGGATCGTGTATTTTTAGAAAAACCAAATTTCTAACTCTTGACAAGAAGATAGAAAAAAATCAATTTTCAGCTCGACTCTCTTATTGGTCCCCAGTGGAGTCGCCAAGCTGTCGAAACCATTTTTTGAAAACGAGAAATCGACTTTTGAAAACGAAAACTTGGGAGTCGCCACCATTCGTTTTTATTAAGGTGTGATTAGATCACCTCAAAACATGATCGTTTTTAATAAATAAATAAAATTTTCAAAACGACGACTTTGGTCTGCGAAAATAAAAAACCGGTTCGGGAGTCAGTTACGTACGAGGAAGATTTGGTACTTGATTGGTACTTGATTGATTATTTAGTGTCTTAATGTCGAAAATTAAAGATTTGGACAGAGTTCAAAATGCGATCCTCCTTTTATTGGCTTTTAAAACATTTAGGTAAGTCAAATGTGTATTAAATACCATCTCACCTCAAGGTAAAACATTATATCCAGTACGTTAGGACACAATATTTTTTGACCCTCAATTGTGAGCTTGCCTTTAAAACGTGCGTTTTAGCCTTAAAAGGATATTCGAATATTCAAAACAAACAAAGAGAGCGAAACCCAGTACGTTAGGGCACGATTCTTCGAATTCTTTAAATACCAAACATTGCCTTTATTTTAAAAATTTTTGAGAGTGAACTGGTAAGAGGATCTTCGAATATTCAAGACAAACAAAGAAAGCGAAACCCAGTACGTTAGGGCACGATTCTTCGAATTCTTTAAATACCGAACATTGCCTTTATTTTGAAAAATTTTGAGAGAAGATCAATGGATAAATGAATTAAGGACATAGATTTTTTTTAAAATGATGATAATTGACATGAGAATAATGCTAACCATATATAAATAATAAAAATAATAATAATAGTAATTAATAGAAATAATTAATAGAACAACAGTAATAATAAATACAATAATGTAATAAACATTGTGCTAATAGTATTAATAATAATATTAAAAACATGATGATAATAACAAAAAAAATGTTGACGATAACATTAAATATGGGGGATAATAGTAAAAAAAAATTGGAATAAAAATGTTAAATTAGTAATAGTGAGAAATAGTAAATAGTAATAATTTGATATAAAAATGGTAACTGATAATAAACAATGGTATAAAAAATAATATAATAAGTCTATGTATAATAGAAATTTATATTTAAAATAAATAACTTCGCTTAAAAAAATATATATTTACATAATAAATATATAATAATAAATAATTAATATAATAATATGAAACATAACTCAAATTAATTAAATTAATAGAAAATAATAAAAAAACAAATGTAAAAATAATGAGAATAAAGCTCAATTAATTAATTTAACAGTAAAATAACAAAAATAAAAAAGGGGTTAAATTGAATTAAAAAATGAAAACTTTGGGGCCAAATCAGAAAGGAAATAAAATCAGAGGTAAACTCCCTCTCTTTTCCCTTCTTTCGTTTGTGTACAGAAAAAATGTGAACGCCAAAATAAACAAAATTGAATAATATAAAAAGTTACCTTAAAAATCTTATTTGTATTCTCTTTAATTTCGTATGTGTATTCTCTCAAAAAATCCCCCCCCTTACAATAGTTTTTCCATGGGTTTTATATCCAAATTTTACAACTTATAACAAGTAGGGTGATGGAGTTAGTGGGGGTGATGGAGGTAGTGGATGGTTTAGTAGGGTGATGGAGTTAGTGATCGATTTAGTGGGGTGTTTAATTTGGGCTGATTTGATTGGGCCCGGGTAGAAATTGGGCTCAACAGTACTTATATGTAGATACAAAGTAAAAGGAATGATAGTAAAATTATCAATTTGTTACAATTTAGTACAATTGAAATGCATGTTAAAGTAAACCAGAAGTTTACTCATACAAATGCATTTACTACTTGGCGTGACCAATTAGACCATCATTGATCATAAATGATGTAAAAATTAATTGAAAATTCATATGGACATTCATTAAAGAACCTGAAGATTCTTTAATTTAAGGAATTCTCATTTGTTACTTGTTCTCAATTAAAATTGATTGTTAGAAACTCACTAACTAAAGTTGATATTTAATGGCTTGCATTTCTGGAATGAATATGGGCTCATTCATCCACCATGTGGATGGTTTTTGTAGACACTCAATTTTGCCCGGCCCATTTCAGTATTTAAAATAATAAACCCCCAAAAAATAAAAATAAAACAAAGTCCAAGTCCAGTACAAAATTGCAAACATATAATTTGGCCCAATCGGAATGGCCCATTACTTGAAAAGATTTAAGGTCCATCTATAAGCTTGACGCATATGGAAATATAATCTTTAAGGATATGTAATCTTAAATATGATATGCAATCTTAGATATGATACAATCTTAGATATGATATGCAATCTTAGATATGATATGCAATCTTGAAGATATGATCTTGTAATCTTGGAGATTTAATTTGTAGATATCCTTTAATCTTAACCGTTGATGTAATTGATCTGTACCGTTGGATTTGGGGAGGCTCAACTATAAATAGAGGCCTCTCCCTTCATTGTAAATCACTTGAGTTTTGGGAAGCAATAAGAATTCTTGAGAGCATTCACTCAAATTTCTCTCCCTCTTGCGTTCTTACTCTCTATGGTTTGTTCTTATTTTATTCTTCGTCTATCTTAGTTTTTCAAAATTTTTTATTTTAATTTCTTCATTTTTCAAATATGTATATTTATTCTTATCTTTTATACATTTGATTATGTATTTTATATATTATAATATTTAACCTTTTCATATAGTTTATTTTCAAATATATATTTTCTATGCATGTATATATATTATATTATATATCATGTATATCGTATATCATCTATTATATTATTTATGTTTCACATTATTCATTCTATTATTTATAATTCTAAAATTTGTAAATTATCATCATTAAATATCATATTTTTTTGTATTGTATGTATATTTTGTTAACAATTACTCACTTTATTTTATATTTTTTATATATACTAATTCTTTTATATATTTTTATATTGTATATATCATTTATGTATTAAATGTTATTTTACAATTATTATGTGATGTTATATTTTATGAACATGTACATTGATATTATATTACTATTTTTTTTATATATCATGCATCATTTGTTAAATTAATTATTACTTTGTATGTTTGTATGTTTTGCTTATTCATCTTCAATATATGCTATGTATAGCTTTGTACGTATATTGTTAAGATTTGCTATATTTATTATATGTATGTATCTAACGTATGATTTTTATGTTATTGCTAACATATTGTTTAGATGCATGTTTTATTATTGCAATATTCTTTCTTATATGTTACAATGTGTATGATTCTTTACATATCAATAAAAAAGAGATTCCAAAGTTTTCAAATAAAAAAGGCAATGCTTGGTATTTGGAAGCTTCGAGAAAGGTGGTGCCCTAACTTATTGGGTTGCAGCTTTTCTCGTTGAGTTCGAATAGTCAAGCACCCTTTTAAGTTTTTAAGGTTTTCAAAATACGAGCAACTGTCTTGGAATTTCAAAGCGTTGTGTCCTAACTTACTGGACATGGCATTTTGTTGTTTCAAGATAGGATTTTCAAAAAAGGCTAGCTGAGTTTCGAATGTCTTAAAAATATTGCATCCTAACTTATTGGATGTGATATTTTGATTCATTTGATACAAGTGAACTGTAATTTTTTTAAGGGGATTACATCTTGAAACTTTCAAATTTCCGACATTAAAGACACTTGATAATCAATTAGGTACCAATTTTTGGGCGTTACGAGGGTGCTAACCCTTCCTCGTACGTAACCGACTCCCGAATCCGTTTTCTCGACTTTCGTAGACCAAAACTAATGATTGTAAAACAAAATGTTTTAAAGGTGATCCAATCACACCGAAAAGATTGGTGGCGACTCCTGTTCTCGTTTTTCTTAAAGTCAATTCCCATTTTTCCAAAACTCGATTTAAAAATGGTTTCGACAGCTTGGCGACTCCACTGGGGACTAATAAGAGAGTCAAGTCGTGTAATTGATTATCTCTTGTCTTAATGTCGGAAATTAAAAATTTTAAAATTTAATCCTCTTTGCATTACATGTGTTTGTATTATTACATGTGTTGCTATATTCTGATACACATTGCATTTGCATGACCGTTGTGGTCACACCCTTAAGTGGGAGTGAGAAGCTACGCCTTCGTGAGGTTTTCGCCTCCGTGCAGGATAGTAGATCACTTTCGGGATATATCCGTACCTATGGTTTCGTGAGATTTTCACCTCTGTGTAGCCATAAGGAAATGTATTCCCCTGAACTGAACTCGATTCAAATGAGCCTATAACGGGTGAGGATTGAGGAATCTACTAGTTCGGGTACCTCAAACTTTAGAAACAAACCACATATAGAAAAACTGTAAGAGCTCAATATAGATAGAATTATACTTAGGTTATCTTTGTGTTTATTAATATCATATGATACTGACTGTTTTCTTTCTTTTGTGCATGTCATTTTGCATTTAAAAGGTATCGATTCACGGTCAGTTTCTAAGTTAGAAAGTTTTATTATGGAGAATGGACTTCTTGATAGAATGGAGGGCAACGCTAACGTCCATAAATGGTCAAAGGAAACGCTGAAGGATACACATCAGAATTTTGGGGTTACACTCGCATCAGCGTGGCACAAAATAATCTCTAAGAGTTAAAGGAAATATGGGATCAATGGCGTAATGAAGCCAAGTAGTTGTTCTACAATAACTAAGGGGACTTGCAGTATTTGCTTGACAGGAGGATAGATGAGCAATTCAAAGTGAGTGCGGGTGTATTGATGGAAACTTCTACCATTATAGCATTTCTCTTTCATATGAAGACAGTTGCCATGTGGATGGTAAGGGTATTGGAAGGAATGTGATTGATAGAGTGCATGAGACCTACAAAAATGAGTTGGATGGAAAGAATTTTGCCTATGATGGTAAAAAGCTCATTTACTATAGGACCGCTACCAAACAACAAGCTTGAGTTTACTGTTGTACTTATCAGAAACAATGGAAATGCAAGCCCCGATGGCCTAGATAGCTCAATTAAGCGTGAAAGACAGCGATTAAAGAAGACCATATCATACAAAGACCTTTAGAGATTAGCTGTGCTGCGAAGGTACCGAGGCAGGATGCTCTGCGTGGGTAGAAATCTGAAAGCTCTTAAGAAACATTGAGGATATAGGATATTATTTTAAGGTAGCACACTGCAGAACCGGATACCTACCTGTTCGTTAATCTATCTCAAAATAATCAGAACAACTTCACAGGTATTGGAGGAGGTGCCCTTAGCTGCACGGATTACCCCACAGGTAAGGTCGTAGCTCAAACTTAGGAGGCAGCTAATTATTTACAGACATTGGCGGCACAGGCTGACATATTGAGCACCAATATGAGCTACAATCTAATCGTGGCCAAGAGTTTGTTTTGTTGTTAAAACTTTAGGCATTAAGGCGAAAGCGTATTTGTAATCTATTTATATGTAAAGATATTCTTTTTCTAAATAAAGTTTTCTAAATGAGATTGAGTCGAGATCGATACTTTTTGCATTCATTTGCATCTTATAGCATTTCATTGCATCATTTGCATTCAAAATTATAAAAAGACACTAATTAGTTAAAGTTATTAAAAAGAGAAAGAAAAAGAGAGAGAGAGAAGAGGGTCACGGCTGAGTGAAAAAGAAGTTGAATGGGAATTAATGACGTTCCCTTACATATCCCCGACTTTTGTGTCAGGAGGAATAGCTTACCCGGAGAAAGGGGTGTTTGGAAATGAAAATCATCCCATCAATGTCATACATGAGGAAGGTACTGAACAAAGAAACCTTGAGGGCATTCGCCCTTACGAACCAGGAAGTTCTTTAAACAATTGAACAAAGAAACCTTGAGGGCATTCACCCTTCCTGTAATCTTTAGGAATTTTACGGAGTAATATTCAAAACACTCTTGTTGCTCTAAAGCCTAGGAGTAATGAGATTTCTTTTGAGAAGTGGGCTCATGTTCAGACATTTTTATTTTCAATAAAACATACTTTTATTATTTATCCGAGTAAATATTCTTTCATTCTTATTCTTTTGAACTTTAATATTCTTTATAAATTTTCATTGCATTCATAACATGTAAATAGTCATTCTTGAATTCATTTATTCCTTGTATATTTTTTTGTGTGCCTATCATAGATCCCTAGATATCAATGACACGGGTAACAATACTACAGATTTAGAGTTCCTTTTGAGTGCGATATGTGTTTAGAGGAATCTCAGTACTTTGAAGGTGACAAAAATTGTGACTTGTTTCTGAATTTGTTGAAAATGGTTTTTACCCCATGAAGTGGTGCTAGGAAATATAGCCTTACAGGAAGGAAAGATTGCGAAATTGGAATTAGTTGAGGAGACAAAACAAGACCTTGTTGAGACTATTATAGGAATTCAAAAACATGGTCCAAAGATGCATGCAGGAGGATTTGCAATTGCCAGGATAAACATGAGGTTTTGGGGCACTGTTGGTCCACTATGGAAAGAGATCGCATCAGTTGTACAATGAATGTCAAATTTAAAGGAGTCAAGACTTATGAGGCATGTATGTTATGGGCCCGAGCTCGTCAAAAGTTTCAAGCTGACAATGACTCATCTTTGTGGACGTCAACTACTCCATTAAGAGGGGGAGATAGCTTCATATGCCAATATTACAAAGTCAAAAGTCATCCATTTCCAAAAAAAAAAGATTATATATAACTGCACAATGCCAAAAGTTTGCAGTCTTTTCAAAGATAATGCACCATACCACAGTACAACAAAGGTTGCCAAAAGAAAAGAAAAAGAAGAAAAAAATTACAGAAGATGACCGAGACTGGTAAAAATTGGAATAAGAAACTACCGCCCACTTTCTATGCTTACGCTGGGGCAAACACCTTTAATTCCAGTTGTTTCAAAGGTTCCAACCATCATCCTTGGAATGGGTGCATTGTTTGGCTTTCCTGAGTAGTCTGATGTGCCGTCAACAGCTGCGATGGTTAGCTCCAGGCGGTGGCCATTGATTTCCAACTATGGGGCATCAGGCCGTACACAGTCCCTGAAGCTTAAAATGATAGATTCTTTCTTCAAAATCAGTTTCTGACAAAGTGGATGACGGTATCATGAAGGAAGCTCTCTTAGACTTCTATACAAGTTCAGAGAAGAGGAAACCTGATCAAATTATTATTTTCAGGGATGGAGTTAGCGAGTCTCAATTCAATCAAGTTTGGATCAAGTTATTGAGGCTTGCATATTCCTTGACGAGAAGTAGGACCCTAAAGATTATGGTACAAAAAACCATCATACCAAGTTTTTTCAGCAAGGATCTCCTGACAATGTGCTACATGGTATTTTCATTGACAACAAAGTATGCCATCCAAAGAACAATGATTTTTACCTTGGTACCCATGCTGGAATGATTAGAATCACGAGGCAGACCCGCTATCATGTTCTCTTAGACCAGGCTGGGTTTTCGGCTGATGATCTACAAGAGTTTGTTTATTCTCTATCCTATATGTATCAAAGAAGCACCACAGCCATATTTGTTGTGGCTCCTATTTGTTACGCTTATTTGGGAGCTTCACAATTGAGGGAAATTTATGAAGATTAGGGATACTTCAGAAACATCATCGAGTCATGGTGGGATATATGCTCCGGGAGTAATCTCTATACCTCAGCTTTCCAGGTTGAAGGATAAAGTCAGCAACTTCATTCTTGTCTACTGAGAATCATTGAACCATCTTTTTGTAGGGTTTGACAAACAACGGCAAGAACTGCTACTGGGGCAATCATTTTCTCATGGGTTTATGAATCAAGATTTTTCCTCCAAGCTTTGATGGAATCAAGAATTGAATACCTCTAGTAAACTTAACTTGAAAGTATTCATCCTAAGCAAATGTACCAAGAATGGATGACACAGACTTATGACAAAGAAGGTTCGTCCAAAAGAATTTCATAAAGGAAACCTTATGCTGAAAGAGATCCTTCCCATGGATGCCGAATTGGGAAGGGCCATATGTTGCGAAGAGGGCTTTCTCTAGAAGTGCACTAATTTTGACAAGAAATGAATAGGAAGAATTTATCTGATCTAGTGAATTCGGACTCGGTCAAGGAGTACTTTGTCTGAAGGAGAAGGGAAGCCAAGGTGAAAACCCGCAAAGGGCACTTTGGGACTTCTATTTCAAAAAAAAAGAAAAAAGAAAAGAAAAAGAAAAAAATAATAATAAAAATAAAAAAGAGAAAAAAGAAAAATGGAGAGGCCAAGGTGAAAACCAACAAAGGGCGCCTTGAGACCAAAGGGGTTTTGAGTTGAAAACCCGAAAAGGCAGCTCAAATTTGGAAAGTCATGCAGTGACCTTGCTATACCAGATTCGAAGAGAAGTGAAGTATATCTAGGCATCAACAAATTACTTTGGATCTTTTAAACACATGTTGAACTCAAGAAAGTCTTCATGGAGCTGGTGTATAGACGCTCAAGCGGCGATATCTGGGGCATCTAATTTCTGTCCTATTTACTATCTTTGGATTCTTTTTCTTCGCAAAGATATGTTCTCAAGTTAATCTTTTTGTATTCCTTCCAATAATTTGTCCAAATCTAATTATCATCAGGATCAATTTATTTGTCTCCCATTATTCATAAAGCATGTTGCATTGAAATAATGATAGATGAACTAAATTATCTTCACAAATGAAGTTTTGCATATTACTCTGGAAATTTCTAGATAATACAAGAAACTGAAACAAGACAATTGTTTAAGGAATTCCCATATGTGAGGGTCGGATGTACTCGGGGAAACTAAAATTTCTTCTTCAGTCTAAATGATGATTGAACAAATCAAACGATTCGATCCTAGGAGAGGATCATCTTATAGACATTTTCAGCGGGTCATAGCATTTGAAGAATGGTACAAACCCACAAGTTGAGTTGGAATGAGACTTCGAGAGAAGTAAGGATAAACTTTGATGAAGAAATGAGTGATCCGAAATAGGAATCATTTTCATAACATTTTGCATTATAACATGTCTAATTAGGAGAATTTAACTCACTTCGATCATAGCATCCTAATTATTAGGCATGAACTCATATGCATTCTACAGGTTATGTCTTTTATGGGACAATGTAGATCAAAGAAACAAGATTTGGCATCCCTGTGTTTATAGGGAACAGATCGAAGATAGCAGATCTGACATTCCTGTGCTTACAGCGAAGCAGATCGAAGATTTCAGCATGGTATCCCTGTATTTATAGGGAACAAGTTGAAGATAGCAGATTTGGCATCCCTGTGTTTATAGGGAACAGATCGAAGATAACAGATCTGACACTTCTGTGCTTACAGCAAAGCAGATGGCATCCCTGTGTTTATAGGGAACAAGTTGAAGATAGCAGATTTGGTATCCCTGTGTTTATAGGGAACAGATCGAAGATAACAGATCTGACACTTCTGTGCTTACAGTGAAGCAGATCGAGGATTTCAGCATGGCATCCCTGTGTTTATAGGGAACAAGTTAAAGATAGCAGATTTGGCATCTCTGTATTGTCAGAGAGTAGATCGAAGATACCAGATTTGGCATCTCTGTATTGGAGGAGAGCAGATCGAAGACATAGCTGATTTGGCTTTCACGTGTTTACGTTGAAGCAAATCTAAGATGATTTGGCATCTTTGTATTGTCAGAGAACAAATCAAAGTCTGGCATCTCCACTTCGACGGAGGGCAGACACATAGCAGATCCAACCTTCAGATGTTTATACTAAGTAGATCCAAGATGGTTTGGCATCCTTGTGCTTACAAGGAGCAAATCAAAGACATAACTGATTTGGCTTTCACGTGCTTACGTTGAAACAAATCTATGATGATTTGGCATCTCTGTATTGTCAGAGAACAAATCAAAGTCTGGCATCTCCACTTCGACGGAGAGCAACACATAGCAGATCCAAACTTTAGATGTTTATACTGAAGTAGATCCAAGATGGTTTGGCATCCTTGTGCTTACAAGGAGCAAATTGAAGACATAGCTGATTTGGCTTTCACGTGCTTACGTTGAAGCAAATCTAAGATGATTTGGCATCTCTGTATTATCAGAGAACAAATCGAAGTCTAGCATCTCCACTTCGATGGAGGGCAGACACATAGCAGATCCAACCTTCAGATGTTTATACTGAAGCAGATCCAAGATGGTTTGGCATCCTTGTGCTTACAAGGAGCAAATCAAAGACATAGCTGATTTGGCTTTCACGTGCTTACGTTAAAGCAAATCTAAGATGATTTGGCATCTCTGTATTGTCAGGGAACAAATCGAAGCAGCAGATTTGGCGTCTTTGTGTTCGACGGAGAGCAAATCGAGGATATCAACATGATAGTCATGAGTTTGCAATGAGCAGATTAAAGAAGCAAATTTAGCGTCTTTGTATTAGACGGTGAGCAGATCGAAGATAACAGATTTGGCGTCTCTGTATTAGCCGGGAAGTAGATCAAAGATAGCAGATATCGCCTTCCTGAGTTGCAGTGAAGCAGATTGAAGCCGTCAAGAGGCCATTTAAAGAAGACCAAGGATCAAGAACTCAAGACTTGGCGAGCCCGGGCAAAATTGGTCCTTTTATAGTCTTTGCTCTATTCCTGTTACACATCAATGAGCAAAGAGGGGCAGCTGTAGACACTCAATTTTGCCCGGCCCATTTCAGTATTTAAAATAATAAACCCCAAAAAAATAAAAATAAAACAAAGTCCAAGTCCAGTACAAAATTACAAACATATAATTTGGCCCAATCGGAATGGCCCATTACTTGAAAAGATTTAAGGTCCATCTATAAGCTTGACTCATATGAAAATATAATGTTTAAGGATATGCAATCTTAGATATGATATGCAATCTTAGATATGATACAATCTTAGATATGATATGCAATCTTGAAGATATGATCTTGTAATCTTGGAGATTTAATTTGTAGATATCCTTTAATCTTAACCGTTGATGTAATTGATATGTACCGTTGGATTTGGGGAGGTTCAACTATAAATAGAGGCCTCTCCCTTCATTGTAAATCACTTGAGTTTTGGGAAGCAGTAAGAATTATTGAGAGCATTCACTCAAATTTCTCTCCCTCTTATGTTCTTACTCTCTGTGGTTTGTTCTTATTTTATTCTTCGTCTATCTTAGTTTTTCAAAAATTTTTATTTTAATTTCTTCATTTTTCAAATATGTATATTTATTCCTATCTTTTATACATTTGATTATGTATTTTATATATTATAATATTTAACCTTTTTATATAGTTTATTTTCAAATATATATTTTCTATGCATGTATATATATTATATTATATATCATGTATATCGTATATCATCTATTATATTTTTTATGTTTCACATTATTCATTCTATTATTTATAATTCTAAAATTTGTAAATTATCATTATTAAATATCATATTTTTTGTATTGTATGTATATTTTGTTAACAATTACTCACTTTATTTTATAT
Source organism: Gossypium hirsutum (assembly GCF_007990345.1). Taxonomy (NCBI): domain Eukaryota; kingdom Viridiplantae; phylum Streptophyta; class Magnoliopsida; order Malvales; family Malvaceae; genus Gossypium; species Gossypium hirsutum. Next base: position 2,967,140 of record NC_053427.1, read on the forward strand.
TTTTTATATATACTAATTCTTTTATATATTTTTATATTGCATATATCATTTATGTATTAAATGTTATTTTACAATTATTATGTGATGTTGTATTTTATGAACAAGTACATTGATATTATATTACTATTTTTTTATATATCATGCATCATTTTTTAAATTAATTATTACTTTGTATGTTTGTATGTTTTGCTTATTCATCTTCAATATATGCTATGTATAGCTTTGTACGTATATTGTTAAGATTTGCTATATTTATTATATGTATGTATCTAACGTATGATTTTTATGTTATTGCTAACATATTGTTTAGATGCATGTTTTATTATTGCAATATTCTTTCTTATATGTTACAATGTGTATGATTCTTTACATATCAATAAAAAAGAGATTCCAAAGTTTTCAAATAAAAAAGGCAATGCTTGGTATTTGGAAGCTTCGAGAAAGGTGGTGCCCTAACTTATTGGGTTGCAGCTTTTCTCGTTGAGTTCGAATAGTCAAGCACCCTTCTAAGTTTTTAAGGTTTTCAAAATACGAGCAACTGTCTTGGAATTTCAAAGCGTTGTGTCCTAACTTACTGGATATGGCGTTTTGTTGTTTCAAGATAGGATTTTCAAAAAAGGCTAGCTGAGTTTCGAATGTCTTAAAAATATTGCGTCCTAACTTATTGGATGTGATATTTTGATTCATTTGATACAAGTGAACTGTAATTTTTTTAAGGGGATTACATCTTAAAACTTTCAAATTTTGGACATTAAAGACACTTGATAATCAATTAGGTACCAATTTTTGGGCGTTACGAGGGTGCTAACCCTTCCTCGTACGTAACCGACTCCCGAATCCGTTTTCTCGACTTTCGTAGACCAAAACTAATGATTTTAAAACAAAATGTTTTAAAGGTGATCCAATCACACATAAAAGATTGGTGGCGACTCCCGTTCTCGTTTTTCTTAAAGTCGATTCCCATTTTCCAAAACTCGATTTAAAAATGGTTTTGACAGTTTTGATATTATATGATTTTGGTAGATGCATCTACAAAATAATCACATATGTGTTATCAACTTGCAACATGTCATTTGTAAGATTGTTGGTTTAAATAATTAATTTCATATCATGCAATTAAGACAATTCATCTTGTTAATACTGATGAGTTTATATCTCAGTCTTTTATTGATTGAGTTTGAAAAACTTTTGTAAAATTTTGTTATTTATGCGCATAATGGTTTAAAGAAATTATTGATTGAACGCTTCTAATTAATGTTTAAACCATTACTTATGAGAACTGAACTTCCTAATTCAACATGAGATTTATCTGTTATATGCATCAAGCCAATAAGTTATAAATACTCCTCATTACAACTAGTTTGTGATCAAGTGTTAAATATTTCTCATCTTTGAATTTTTGTATGTGTGTATATGTTCCAATTGCTCTACCACAATGCACAAAGATGAGTAAATCCTCAAAGAAAGTTGAAAATATATATTAATTACAATTCTCTTTATTTTATTAGATATTTTGAATGTATTGGAGATTCAATTATGACATGATTTGTGATTACAATTTTGATTCAACAGTTTTCTCGACATTAAGGGGAGAGAAATAATAACTTGTAATGAGTTAGGGGGAGAGTAATTTGAACCAGAAGTTCAACAAGGATAACTCATTACTAGTTAACTGTCAGATGTATTTGCAAACTTAATGAGAATAACCAAGTTAATATTTTAATTTGAATCAAAATCCCAGTAAGACAAACAGTTAGAATAAATAATAGATTGATTGATTCCAAAGATGATAATTCTTCTAGATGGTCATATAGTGGAGTCGAGTGCTCCAGAAGAGACCCAAGACATAACTAATAAGTAAAACTCCAGAAGAAATTCAGGTACCTGAAACTAAATTTTAAAATAATGAAAAGATCTCGATAAGTTATGTCAATTCGAGAAAATATGGAATTGAATAATAAAACTGGTCTACAATGATTTTGCATGCAATTTTATTATTGAAATAATGAAATAAAAGGAGGATTTTGAATAAATCTATTGAGAAATATAGATATGGAACAAATTAATCAAAATAGAAAAATACAACTTAAGTACAATTAAATTCGTGGAGTTTTTGGACCAGTAGTCCAAATATCTAAAGGTAAAAAGCCAGTAAGGGTGCAAATGAAGTAGTTTTACAAAAGCGGAATAAAAATATGAAGTTTTTCGCTAAGTCCTAGCATTGATTATAAAAAGATATAATATTCTTTTGTGGTGGATGCAATAACCTTTAGATATATTATTTTGACAATTCATAAAAGATTGAACTCGCGTCTAATGGTTGTTGTTACAACATTTTATGAACCACTATTTAGTAAAGTTTATATTAAAATCTTTGAAGGATTTAGGATGTTAGAAACATATTGAAATTCTCGAGAAATTGTTCATTTATATGAATTGAAATAATTTGAACATATGTGGTAAATAGTAGTTACAGGAGGATTATAAAATGATCCAAAATACCTATTTGTGTTTTTATAGAAGAATCGTGATTAAAGTTTGCTATGATTATTGTTGAAACTCCTGAAGTGATCAAAATATATTTCCCCAAAATTTTCCCTCACTCATGACTTTCAAAAGAATTGTGATATAAATGCTTAGCGAATACATTCAAATAGTCATTTGAAAGACTAGTATTCAAGATTGAATACGTAGAATATGAGAAAGTATGTGATGTTTTCATGAGAGGGAATAAATATGTGTTGTACTCTTTTTTCCTTAACCGAGATTTTGACCTATTGGATTTTCCTAATAAGGTTTTTGATGAGGTAACATATTGCGCGTATTATAGATATGTGTACTCTTTTTTCTTTCACTAGGAAATTTTTTCCCACAAGGTTTTTATCTTAGTAAGGTTTTAGCGAGGCACATTATCTACCAATGGATATCTAATGGGGAGTTTTATGAATATCTTATTAAGTGGATGTCCATCAAGATCAATATAAGTTTTGATGTACTTTAAATCCTAATAATCATTAGAAGTAGTATTTCTACTTCATTTATATTTCTTATGTCTATAAATAGAGATTTTAGAGAAGCTTTGTAAATATTTTGATTGATCAATAAAATACACTCTCTCTTTGCTCTCCCATTCTCTTTGTTATTTATTTTTTATCTTTTATTTTATAACAATTATTACTATTAAAATAGATTTAAAAACAAAATAATCAATATCCAACTTGTTAAAACCCCTTTCAAAATTTAACTAGGAAAAATATATATATAAAAAAAATAATTCTCACATTGCATACATGTGGACTCAAACTCGAGACCAAAAATAAGCTACCAAAGAGTTAGCCATTAAATCAACAAACTCATTATTCTCTTAAAATGTGAAAACAAACTTAAGAGCCCCACCAACCACTGATCCAACCATTACTAACCTGAATAATTCTAATTCTCGGGTGATTGCACATGTTGAATCGCATTGGTCAACAGATAGACTATTGTGGCTAATAAATGACATACCAAAAAAAATAAAAAAGAAAAGAACAAACAACTCAAAAACCGATATCTCCCTCCGCTATTATTTTAAGGTTGTATTCTTTTGACTTAAAAAAACTTAATTGAAGCTAAAACTAAAAATATTTCAATAATTTTATCATGTTATTGATAAATATAATATTTTTAGGAAGTATAAAATTTTTTTTTTAATTTCATAAAGATAATATACATATGTAACTCTTCAAGGACAATTTAATTGTCAACTTCCGAGAAGTTTTTGCAATCAATAAGTTGTTTTCACTAAATTCAAGATAATAAAGTATATGTCATTCTATTATTATTATTTAATTGGAGGAGACTTTTTATTCTTTTATATTTATGATTTTATTTTTTAAAAATAAATTTGCAATTTTAAGTAATATATATGGAAAATTCTGTCGTATGTGTATATATATATATGTGGAAACCACAAATTTAGAATACAAATGTATGACTAAAAATAATATACAATAGATAATGAAACTTGTGGTTTGAAATTAATTAATGTACATTATTAGAATAAGAAAATTAGATTAAATTGTTTATCATGTTGTTGTCATCAACTTGAGTCCTTGTCAAGTTAACTTGTGACACAAATTTATCTATATTATTATTTAAATTCTTGACTAAGTCGGTGTCACTAGTCAACTGAACACCAACTTGGTTTAGAAATTATGAGAATGCCCTTTTATAATTAAAAAAATAATATTATTCAAGGGTATTTTAGTCTTTTAACTTTAAAAAACCAATAAAAACAAGCATATGGTATGATTCAAACCCACAAGTTGCTTTAATAAAACTTTTAATTTACCACTCAACTAAAGCTTTATTTTAATATTTCTATACACTTTAGTTTTATTATACACACCCTATTACTTCTATAAGTTGTATATCTATACTTATTATTATTAAACTCCAGAATAAGTTGGTGTCATCCTCAATCGAATCACCAACTCGGTTAAAAAATTACGAGAATGCCTTTCTATAATTAAAATAAGTAATATTATTTGAGGGTATTTTAGTTTTGCCACTTAAAAAACTAATAAAAAGATGTATATTGTGGGATTTGAACCCACACCAATTGCATTAGTAAAACTTTTAATTTACGACTCAACTAAAGCTTTATTTTAATATTTGGTATACATTTTAATTTATGACGAATTTAGAACATATATGTGTTTAAAATATTGGTTATAAAATGACAAAATATTCTTAATAATTAATTATTGGTTATAAAATGAAAAAATATATATATTTATGGTTGTATAAATTTATAATTTATTAAATATTTTTAAATAAATCTATTAACCGTTATCTATTTATAATTTAAAATATTTGTATTAAATATATAAAATATCTATATAGTTGTATAAATTTATAATTTATATTAAACATATAAAATAAGTTACTCCTTAAAATTAATAAATTAATAAAATATAATTTTTATATTTTTTGTAATTAAATTAAAATAAAATATTTTTGAAATTGATTTATATTTCTACCAAGCTAGGTTGGGTTGACTCAAGGACAAGAAGGGACAAGCTAGGCCAACTTGGTTGATGGATCACCCAACCCACGAATAGTTATACTTGTTATATGAGGTTGCTGGGTGAGGATAAAAGTGGGAAAAATAATAATTGACGTTGAGTAAAGAGAAGTGATATTTAAAACACACCTTCATATAGGTGAAAGAAATCGCCCAACTTGAGTGAAAATGTTAAATGATCTTGTTATTTATCAACGCTACTAAATGCTTTATTATTTGAAACTCATGTCATGGTTACGCAATAAATCAACTATCACAATTTAAAAAGTGCTTTATTATTTTAAGAATCATTTCATCTCAAGTGAAAACGCAAATAACTTCTTAGGAACAAATCAAACTCTACTTTCATGTTGCTCTTCTATTGCTTTTTCTTTTCATGTTTTTTTTTACATCCGATTTATCATAATCTTTTTCAGCATCTTTTTCCTATTTTGAGAGAACAAATTTCAAATTTTCTTATTTTTTTGCATCTGATACAAGATCCCTCTTCACCTATGGATTCTTCTTCTTCTTGATTACGATTCTCTAATCCAATAATCTTTTTTTCATTTGGTGCGGTAAGGGTGTTCATTTCTAGTTTCAAGCAAACCAAAGTTGACTTTATTTTTCAAAACCTTACATTTAAAGTAAATTATTTTCTCATTTCTTAAACATTTTAAAAATTCTAATTTTATCTTTAAAAAACTATTCAAAGTAAAATAAATAATACCATATTATTGTGACCAAAATACTATTACTCAAAAATGTTGAAAATTTTTTATATTTACCAGAGTAGGACGATTTTTGGAATAATTATAGGAATAGGCCAATTTAGGGAAAAATATTTACAGCTGGAAGCATTTTCAGGTCAAAGGCAGAAAAAGGCTTCTAGTTAGAAGCGCTTTTCGCGTGATACCAACTGGAAGCATTTTACTGCATTTCACCTGAAAAAGCTTCCAGCTGAAAGTGTTTTCCCCCGTGTTATATTAGGGTTCAAGGTTTTTTTAAGGTTTGTTTAGGGGTTTTTAGGGTTTTTTAGTGTCTAAGTTTTTGGGATTAGGGTTTTTAACTAGGGTTAATTATGGGTTTTGGGTTTTAAATAGATAAAATATTTAAAATAATAATTGTAATTATTGAATTCAATATTTAAAATATTTGTATTTATACCAATAGTATATTCGAATTTCATTTTGTAAATCGATTTAAAATCAAAACTCGGAGTACTCGATTTGGATGCAAAACTAGTTCTAAAAATTTTTGCATTTTTTTAATCTTATTTTGATATGATTTTTTAGTAAAATACTTATCCAGTGCATTATTTTTTACGAAATGGGTTTTGAAAATATATCCCAGGAATCTTGGGATATTTAAAATATGATGTGAAATTCCTCGATTAGTGGGGGTTGACATTTGTAGAGACAAAACGCTTCAAGTAGGACGCATTGTCTGTAGAAGTACTGAAAGCGTGTCCAACTAGAAGCGTTTTTTGTAGCGCGTCCAACTAGAAGCGTTTTTTGCTAGGTTGGCAATGAAAATGCTTCCAATTGGACATGCTTTATACTTCTACTGATAGTGCGTCCTGCTTGGAGCATTTTGTCCCTACAAATTTCAACCCCTCACTATCCAAGGATATTTTTCAGAATCAAATAGGAGGTCATGCCATGTGCTATAAATGTAACATATTTCAACCTCCGGTGGCATAAGCCATTTACAAGGAAATAAATTTTTTAGAAGTTTAGAATAATAGAAGTTTACAGAGAAGTCATAAGTTGGAGCAACGATACTATTTGTATAAAAAGTAAGCATAAGCATTGATTTTTGTTGTTAATATTTATTTTAAGCATTATCTTTTTTTTGCATAATTTTTTTTGTTTCAAACTTCTCTCAATAGATAATTTGGTTCAAAATGAGTAGACGGATTAATGCTATTGTTTATTACGATGATAAGGTCCGTGACATCGAAAATAACGTATTTTTTTGTCGGATTGTCATTTAACCGGAACATACAGTTGTCAAAACTCTGGACAAGAGTTAGGTGAAAAATTGTTGGATCCAACCAAATGAGAGTATCGTCTATTAGGTATCAATTTTGTGCTTCGATCGACCTTGTGAGATATGACGCTTTCGATATCAAAGTTGCTAGGGGCTTAGAGGCGATGGTGTAGACGCATATTGACCGTAGGTAATCTTTTCTCGAGTTATATATGGAATTTTCAAGCCCAGATGAAGGCATTTGGATGTTGACATTTGTTCCTTTTCAAGAGGCCAGAACGGTTGAAAATGCCGATAGTCCAATGACATAGTTGTGTGATGGGTTCACCACTTTGTTAGAAAGTTCTCATTATGATATCCCAGAATCATCAATGGGAAGACACTCATCCGTCATGGCCTCAGATTTTAACCGTAGAAGGTAGAACATCGAACAATTAGGTTTTGGTGGTAGAACGGAATACACAACCCCTGCACGACACTTAATTAATGGGTTAGACATGAACTTCGGTTAGTCGATGTTCAACGTTGGGAATACTTACTGGGAAATGGCATCAACTTCCAACAGTTGGCAATCGACAAATGATTCTGGACACTTCGACAACTACATTAGAAGTGATGATGTACTCCCTACGATGTCCACCAGTGAGGGGATATTCAACACGACAGATGTTAGTGGGTCAGGGAATGAAGATGTCAATGAATCGATGTCGATCCAGTCCAGAAGCCCAGTGCCAACTATTTAGAAATTGCATTATTTTCTGAACTGAAGCTTGTTCCAACTTAACCAAAAGACAATGAAAATGGTGAAGAAGAAGAAGAAGATCAATGATTCACGGGATACTCGCCTCCAACCCACATACATAATGTTGACCTATCGGTAAATGATGGTTAGAGTTTGCAAAACTACCACACAGGAGGTCGGGCCATGCAAGTTCTTCGTTGGATTAGGTAATTTAGAAGTAGGCAAGGAGTTTTCCACTAAAGATGGTTTTGTCGATGCAGTGAAACGATACAACATTAAGAACGGGGTTAACTTCCACGCGGTTAGATCTTGATCTAAGAAGTTCGAGAGTGTGCAATGTGAGACAGTAGATGTACATGGAAAATCATGGCTTCTGTTAAGAAGAAGACGGGGTTGTGGATGATAAAGAAGACTGTATAAATATCGATATATATTATGACATAGTTGAATTACCAAATTTAACGTACTCGTGGTGTTGTAGGTATTTCACGAGATCATTCAAAGTTGGATTCAGAAATGATTGTGGGCGTAATACTACCCATGGTAAAAACGAGTCCTAGGATTGTTGTATTAGTCTTAATTGCAAATATTTGTAGCTAATTCAATTACACACCTTCGTACCATAAGACGTGGATAGTAAAGTAGAAGGCATTGGAAAATATGCATAGTGGGCGGGATACGTCATACAACAAGGTATAGAAATGGTGTCAGGTGCTAGAGAGGTACTGTAATAGCCCAAATTTGACCGGGCTTAAATAAAACAAAAGAAAATAAATAAATAAATAAATATTTATTTTAAACAGTCTATTAAAGGTTCAGGTTACAAAGCCCAAAACAATGGGGCCCAACGTCTAAACATAATGGACTGACCCAAACCCCACATCAGACCCAAGTCCTAAGACACTACTGGCCCAAAATAGCCTGGACCCGTTATACACACACCCAAACAGACCGGTTACACCCTACCTAGCCCAGGACTAAACCAGACCCAAATAACAGAGGCCCAAAACTTAAAATTACCAGCTAGGGTTTCCAACCTTAGCTCTTTCTCCTCGCATCATAAACAGAAGATTCCAGAAGCCATCCCAACGGACGCGTTTGCTCACGTCGTTCCAGTGGCCCTCCATCAGCGCCGGGACTCTACCTCCGTAATCAGCGCGCGAATCCACACCAGCACATTCGCTGTCAGATTCTTTATTGATACCTGCAAAAGAAGGAAAGAACCATAGCAGCAAACAAGACAAATATGGAAGGAAAGATTTCTTTCCAAAAATATGTAATAACAACAGTGGCTATAAAGCCCGAATGCTTTCATTGTACAAGGGACGGATTTTTTGACAGAATAGAAATATACTTACATATATTCATTCAGAGAAATACAAGCAGTTTCTAAAAAAGGTGATTTAATCGTGTATCTTGTTCTTTATTTTTGAACGCATATATATGAATTGTTTTAGCAAAAAAATTGTTGATGTTTAAAAGGAAAATGGATTACCTGGGTTTTGCTTGAGAGGATGAAGGTTTTAACCTTCAGATCATCGCAAAATGACGACACGTGAAACGCGTGCGCCAATGCAACCCGGTGGCCGAAAGCTAGAGCCGGGGTCTCTCTCTTCCCCTCTGCAGAGTGTTTTAAGTTTTTTTTAAGACCGGTGTAAAAAATGATTTTAAAGCTTTAAATGTGACTTATATAGCATAAATGAAACGGCACCGTTTTGGCTTAATCCAATAAGTGTAAAACGACGTCGTTTCTAGGCATAGGATCCGCGTGTTTTTGAGGATTGGGTTAATTACTCAATCGGTCCTTCCACTTTTCTTTGTGTTTATAATTACGCTTTATTTTATTTATGATTTGGCCCTATTATTTTGTTTTAGTTTTAATTTAGTCCCTGCAATAGCTGTTTAAAGACCTAGATTAAAACGCTGCCGTTTTGGGAATAGGGCGATTTGCCCAATGAGTCCTTTTCGATTTACGCGTGTTTTAATTAGGACCTTAATTCAGCTTTTTTTTTTAAATTCGCCCCTTGTAATTTTATTGAACTTCAAATCTAACCCTATATATATTTATTTCTATTATTATTATATATATATAAATTTTTATATTGTTATTTGTTTATATAGTTATTTTATTATGTATTATTTATATTATTATATTATTATTTTTCACTAATTATTATTATTTTACATTATTATTTATATATTATTGTTATATTTTTACTTGTATTATATATTTATTAATTATTTATATGTATTATATATATTCACATATATACTTTCATATTATATATTATAATTATTTTATATTATTATGTCATTTTTTTATACTATTATATTTTTTATCTTATTATCATTTAAGTTTTAGCTTGTATTATATACTTATTTTTATTTATATGTTAATAATTACTTTACTTATATTCTATTATTATACATTTTGAAGATATTAAATATAATAATTAGTGTAATACGTATATTTTATCATTAATTCCTTATTTCATATTATTCTAAACTTATATTTATATATTATACAATTATTTTATTGCAAATATAAATTCTTTCACATATTTGATATTTTATACATTATTTTTCTAAACCATTATATTTTATATTTTTATATAATTATTATTCTTATAAATATATTTTTATATATTATATCATTAAATATCACATTTTTTATATGCTCATTCTATTTTTCAACCGTTTGTATTATACATATATTCTTTTTTTTCAAAAAAACTTATGTTTTTTATTATTATACAATATTTGCTTTTACTTTAGAAATAATGTATTATTGCTATGTTATGTATTTTATATGTTATGTAATATCTTAGACCTTTATAATTTATTTTCAAATGCATTTTTTATATATGTGTTAAAATTGTATATCATGTATCATTTGTGTTTAAATATATGTTGAATTATATGTTTAGGGATTTTTACCTACTCTTCTTAAATATGCATTGTGTTTTATGTATAGTTTTTCTTATTTAAAAATTGTCATGTTTTATTTCTTATATATGTGTTGGTTTGTGTATGATATTTATGCTATTATGCTTTTACTTACCTATTATTATAACATGTTATCTCGTATGTTATGTTAATATGCTCCTTCATGCATCGGTTTTAAAAACGATACTTCAAAGTTTTCAAAAATAAAAAGGTAATGCTTAGTGTTTGGAAGCTTCGAGAAAAGTAGTGCCCTAACTTATTGGGTTGCAACTTTTCTCATTGAGTTCGAATAGTCAAGTACCCTTCTAAGTTTTTTAAGATTTTCAAAAAACGAGCAACTGTCTTGGAATTCCAAAGCGTTGTGTCCTAACTTACTGGATGTGGCGTTTTGTCATTTCGAGATAGGGATTTCCAAAAAGGCTAACTTAGTATCAATATTTTGATACAAGTGAATCCCAATTTTCAAAATCAAAATATTTTAAAGAGGATTGTATCTTAAAATTTTTAAATTCCCGACCTTAAAGACATTTGATAATTAATTAGGTACCAATTTTTGGGCGTTACGAGGGTACTAATCCTTCCTTGTACGTAACCGACGCCCGAACCTGTTCTTTTTATTACGTAGACCAAAACTAATGATTTTAAAACAAAATGTTTTAAAGGTGATCCAATCACACCTAAAAAGATTGGTGGCGACTCCTGTTTTTGTTTTTTAAAGTCGATTCTCATTTTCCAAAACTCGATTTAAAAAAATGGTTTCGACAGGTACATCACAGGTTGCGTAACTGATCTGGAAACAAAGCTCGTGTACTACAACAATCACTTTCTTCATGGATGTTGAGTATTCCACTATTTGTTTTAGACCTTTAAGCAATGCTCCCAAGTATTCTAGTACTGCAAGCCATTAGTACAAATAGACAGTATCTTTATATATAGTAGATATACCCATCAGTTGTAGTTGGCCATGACACAGGATGGCAATCAGACAATCCTTCCAATTGCGTTGGAGTCAGCAGATGACTGGGATTTCTTTCTATTTAGGTTGAGGAGGCATGTTATGAAACATCTGTAAAAATCCCTAACAACCTTGAGCTAGAGGAAGTATTTTCTGTGATTAATGTAGGTCGAAAAATTAAATTCAAAGAGTGGAATAAGTGTAAGAAGGTGGAAAGGCATGATGGATACTGGACGAACATTGATAGAAACAAAACAGAGAAAGCATCCCCAGGCACACTAATTGAGTTGACATATGAATCTGGTAGCAAAACTTGATAGTTTTAATTAAATTTTAATTTTATGTATATTATTGTATATTTAATTAACTGATTAGTTTAAACTTTAACTATTGTTAAATTTATGATTGAATAGAACCCAAGGCACTTTGAAAATTGGAAATTTGGGTTAAAGCAAAGTTGGTGTTGCAACACGACACCCTCGTGTCGCAGCACCACGTTCAAAACTAAATAAATTGAGAAAACCATCTTGATATTGCGACACAACACCTTTGTGTCGCAACAAGGAAGACAGTATACCTAAAATTCTAAAATTTCAGAGTGTGTCACGAAATCGAACCCCGATATCATGACAACGGTAAACTAATATGGGTGTCACGACATCGCTATAATTTTTTTAGAGTCGACCTGGTGGCGCAACCCGACTAATTAAACCTAATTTTAACTAGTTTTAAACATCAAAACCTTCTTTTTTAAACTAGTTTTAAACGTCAAAACCCTCTTTTTTAAACATAATAACTCTTTTAACTATTACTAAAAAAATTTAAACTCTAAATCCTCTCAAAATCTCTTAAATACTTTAACCCTTAAAACCCTAAAATCCCCCAAACCATCCTTTTTCGTTCTCATATTTTGCTATAGATCTCATTGCACACACACTTGTTACAAGTCATACTCTACAGAGGAATAAGTAAATGTAACACCCCTTACCCGTATCCAACACCGGAATAGGGTACGAGGCATTACCAAAACACATACACTTGTAAACGTATTTAACCAAGTTATAAAATTTCATCAAAATTAAAACTTCCAAAATAATTAACATGTTTCTATAACTTTTCACAATATATCCTCAAAATATTATAATCATAATAATTAGGGCCCGCGAGACCCGATACATACTCATGCAATTTAATGCTTCATTTCCATTTCATTCAATTCGCAATTTCTCATGCTCATAATTTAAATCATATCACTAGCAATTTCCATATAATTCACGTGCAATTCAATGACATCAAATTCAAAACTAATACGTATTTACCATTTAACTCAATGTTTATTGATTATAACATTCAATAACACATTTATGAAATTCTCAATTTAGCAATGAAAATATCACTTTAGTTTGAATAACAACATCGTCCTGATATAAATACACTACCACTTATCCATTTACTTTAATTCTTTTGGGCCCATTTGTCACTTACCATCCTTAATCAAATTAGGGAACGGTCACGGAAAATTGAGTACTTCACTTTCACTTTGCCATAGTATAACTATGGTCTTACGTATGATCACTTATCACTTGTCCCTAATCAGATAAGTGTAGCCACCTATCACTTTGTTTCTTGATCAGATAAGTGTAGCCACCTATCACTTTGTTTCTTGATCAGATAAGTGTAGCCACTTATCACTTTGTTTCTTGGTCAGATAAGTGTAGCCACTTATCACTTGTCTCTTGATCAGATAAGTATAGCTAAAGCTATCACTTATCACTTTTCACTTGTCACTTGATCAGATAAGTGTAGCCGAAGCTATCACTTATCACTTTGTCACTTGATCAGATAAGTATAGCCGAAGCTATTACTTATCACTTTCCACTTGTCACTTGATCAGATAAGTGTAGCTAAAGCTACCACTTATCACTTTGTCACTTGATCAGATAAGTATAGCCGAAGCTATTACTTATCACTTTCCACTTGTCACTTGATCAGATAAGTATAGCCGAAGCTATTACTTATCACTTTCCACTTGTCACTTGATCAGATAAGTGTAGCTAAAGCTACCACTTATCACTTTGTCACTTGATCAGAAGTACTCAAATCCGGCGTTCCGCTCAATTTGATCATTTATTCATATATCAGGCTTACCAACATGTGTTAATTCATAAACCATTCATGGTATTATTTCATGCCAAATCATATACTGAATATACCATACACACATACTATGAAACTTTATTTTCACACATGAGCTTAAACCATGACCAATAATGCACAAAAATAAGCATCATTCATATTTCATCGTTTATGAGTTATAATCAAACATATGACCATTTATACACGAATCATTCATATATTTCCCAATTTTCCTCCTCCTCCTCTCCATTCCACATCCTTAATGTGTATAACACACTTAAACAACATTAACCATAATTTCAATATTCACTAACATGTATATTCAAAGCTGTTTATCCGAGTCAGAGTCACTAAATTATTTTTATCTGGAGCTACAGAGCTCCAAATTAAGATCCGTTAATTTTCCCTGAAACTAGACTCACATATCTTCATACCATAAAATTTTCATAATTTTTGGTTCAGCCAAATAGTACAGTTTATTCTTTAAATTTTCCCCTGTTTCGCTGTCTGACAGTTCCGACCACTCTTCACTAAAAATTAATTATCTCATTGTACAGAATTCGGATGATGTTTTAGCTTGTTTCTTCTAAAAATAGACTCATTAAGGATTCTAACCATATAAACTATAACTCATAATAATTTTTGTACAATTTTTAATGATTTTCCAAAGTCAGAACAGGGGAACCCGAATTCATTCTGACCTTGTCTCACAAAATCTATTATATCTCATGATTTACAATTCCATTGCTCACATCATTTCTTTTATAAGAAACTAGACTCAATAAGCTTTAGTTTCATATTTTATTCATCCTCTAATTCAATCTCTACAATTTTTGGTGATTTTTCAAAGTTACACTACTGCTGCTGTCCAAAACTGCTTTAGTGCAAAATGTTGATTTCCATTTTGCCCCAAATTTCACAGTTTATACAATTCGGTCCTTTCTCAATTAACCCCTCAATTAATCTAATTTTCTCAATTAGTACTTTACTAGACATTATAAGTTGTTACACAACTATTGAAATTCAGAATTTCCACATATAACTCTATCTTCAAACTCTTTTACTATTAGGTCCCAAACATTCACTTTCTATTCAATTCTTTCAATAAAATCAGCATATGAACAGTTTAAAGCTCTAATTTCATGCTAAATCATCATATACTTCCAGCACATATTCATATCAACTTTCAACTTCTTTCATAAAATCAAAAAACTAATGGATTTAACAAGTGGGCCTAGTTGTAAAAGTCATAAAAATACAAAAATTTCAAGAAATAGTCAAGAATTGAACTTACTTGTAATAAAAATATGAAGAACCAGCTTGAAGAAGCCCTTCCATGGTGTTTTAGCTGATGAGAATTCAGAAAAATGAAGAGAAATCTAGATAATTCCACTTGGGTCCTAACTTTATTAAGCAAATTTTGTAATTTTCCAATTTTGCCCTTAATTCTCCTTACTTTCTTGCTGATTTCATGCCTCTGCCGTCCAGCCCAAATAGACCTTGGGTCTATTTCCTTTAAAGCCCTCTTCCTTTTATCATTTAAGCTATTTAATCATTTCCCAAAATTTTGCATTTGTTACAATTTAGTCCTTTTTGTTCAATTAATTATCGGAACTTTAAAATTTCTTAACGAAACTTTAATACTAACTTTTTAACACTCCATGAATATTTATAAAAATATTTATGGCTCAGTTTAAAATCCCCGAGGTCTTGATACCTCATTTCGATTCTAATTATTTTAATATTTATTTCTAGTGCACTATTCACTATTTCAAAAATTTTCCTAACTTCATATTTAACTTATACTTACTAAATTAATAATATTTTCTACCCATTTGTCGAATTTAGTGATCTCGAATCACCGTTCCGACACCTCTGAAAATTCAAGTCATTACATTTTTTTTTTCGTCGGATTTGTGGTCCCGAAACCACTGTTCCGACTAAGCCTAAAATCGGGCTATTACATTATCATAAGGAATTCAACCGTGTAAATTGAGGTTAAGAGTTCATAATTCATATTCTTATTGTTTCATTGAAAATATTGCTTGCTATTTTATTAGTTCCTAGCATAAAATACCATTGAATAGCCTCTAAGGAAAGTTAGGGGAACTAACGAACCATAATCGTTGACGGTTCCAAACCCCTTTAATTTACCGAATCAAAATGTCAAAAAATATATTTTAGAACATCAGGGGAAAACATTTATTCAAGAGCGGAGATTTGAACACTTAATAACCCTCTGTTAAGAAATTTGGCCCTTGGTCCGATACCACAGATGAAAACGTTTTTGTGTGATCTCGAAAGACTCTGGTGTTGTTCCAGTAGTTCAGGAATTTTACACATCTTTTAGGGACATAAACATTACGCAAAAAAAAATATTTCAAATAAATATTAACCAAAAAAATTTATACAAATAGTATCATTGCTCCATCTTATGCCTTCCCTGCGAACTTCTATTCTTCTGAACTTCTAAAAATTTTATTTTTTCGTAAATGGCTTATGCCACCAAAGGTTGAAAATATGTTACACTTATAGCCCATGGCATGACCTCCTATTTGATTTTGAAAAAAATCCCTGGATAATGGGGGGTTGAAATTTGTAGATACAAAACGCTCCAAGCAGGACGTATTGTCAACAGAAGTACTAAAAGTGCTCATAGTTGAAGGATTTTCAGTGCCAACTCAATAAAAAACGCTTCCAGCTGGATGCATTTTTAGTATTTCTGCTGACAGTGTATCCTACTTGGAGTGTTTTGTCTCTACAAATTTCAACCCCACTAACTAGGGAATTTCACATCATATTTCAGATATTCCAGGATTCCCAGAATATATTTTCAGAACTGATCTCGTTAAAAATAATGTACTTAATAAGTATTTTACTGAAATATCAGATCAAACTAAGATTAAAAAAAGGCAAAAAAATTAAAATTAGTTTTGCATCCGAATCGAGTACTTCGAGTTTCAATTTTAAATCGATTTGCAGAATAAAATTGGAATATATGGTTGGTGTAAATACGAATATTTTAAATATCGAATTCAATAATTATAATTACTATTATTTTAAATATTTTATCAATTTAAAATTTAAACCCCAAAACCCTAAACTAACCTTAAACACAATCCTATTTTAAAACCCTAATCTCAAAACCTTAAACACTAAAAACCCTAAAAACCCTAAACCCTAATATAACACGAGGGGAAATGCTTCCAACTGGAAGCTTTTTCTAGTGAAATGTAGAAAAACACTTTCACCTAGAAACGTTTTATTGGTACCACAAGGAAAGTGCTTCTAGCTGAAAGCGCTTTCTCTAAATCAGCTTATTCTCGTAATTATTCCAACAATCCGCTTACTTTGATAAATATAAAAAAAAATCAGCATTTTTGAGTAATAAAATCCGATTAAATTATAAAATAATAAATTTTTAAAAAACAAGATTTACTATTATTAAATAAAATAATATATTCCATGTTTAATTTTTACTAATATATCAAATAGTTTTATGATATGAATTTAGTAATTATAAAATTCAGTCGTATGGGATTTGGTATGAGGCTAGAAACTAAAAAAATGTCATAAGTTAAAATGTATACTTCATTCCTAGCTATACATTCAGTTGCTCTCTATATTTAACTCCATTTCTTCTGCATTCGATCGTTGAAAACAAATATGACCAACTTATACAACAAGCACGCAGTTCTTGCTTGCGAAGGCTTGTCATGGGGCTGCCGTGCCCCTGAATTCGCTCCTCGTATGGCGGGGGCACTAGTAATTTTCTGCTGTGCATGGTGGTGGTGGGGTATGAAGCTCACCAAAATAAACCCACCTCTACCACCTGGTCCTTTAGGCTTGCCTATAATAGGAAACCTCCCCTTCATTAAACCCGAATTGCACCGTTACTTTTCAGACCTCTCTCGGATCTATGGTCCCATCTTCAAACTTCGAATGGGAAGCGTGTTTGCAATAGTCATAAACTCGCCTTCACTTGCCAACGAGGTCCTCAAAGTTCAGGATGCCATCTTCGCTAACCGTGACGTTCCAGCAGCCGCTGTGGTCGGCACATTTGGTGGACTCAACATCTTATGGAGACCCAACGGTCCTAGATGCAACCAGCTGCGTAAGCTTGTTATTTGCGAAATAATGAGCAAACAAAGCTTGGATGCTTGCTACGTGCTTCGTCAACGGGAGGTTAGACGAATGGTGAAGGAGATCCACGGAAAAGTTGGTTCCTCAGTTAACATATATAAACAATTATCAGCAACCGCTCTACGAGTGATGATGAGCACGCTATGGGGTGATGATCCATCGCAAGATTTGATTGAGTTTAGGAAACGATTGGATGAATTTATAGTAACATCTGCAACACCGAATGTTTCTGATCTTTTCCCAATTCTGGCTCCATTTGATTTACAAGGAATACAATCCAAAGCGAAGGAGCAGTTGTCGTGGTTTTATGGGGTTTTTGAATCAATGATGAAGAACCGAAGAAACAGTAGAGATGATGGAAAAGAAAAGGAGAAAATTAGCAAGGATTTTATGCAGCAATTGTTGGAGCTGCACTGGCGAGGAGATGATAAAAACTCTTTATCCATCAACGAAGTGAAAGCTTTGCTTCTGGTAAATAACTTCAACATAATAACATCCACATAAGTGTTGATATTTTCCAATTTACAATATTTATCTCTATATCTCATAGGATTTGATGATCGCCGGTACGGATACAATACCCACTACTGTAGAGTGGGCAATGACCGAACTATTATGCCATTGGGATAAAATGAAGAAACTCGTAGAGGAATTAGATACGGTGGTCGGAAACCAGAACACGGTGAAAGACTCTCATATACCTCAACTTGTCTACTTGGATGCTGTCATAAAGGAGACACTTCGTCTTCACCCGGTTGCTCCATTGCTAATTCCTCATGTGCCCAGTGAGACCGCTGTTATTGGTGGATTTACCATCCCTAAAGGTTGCACAGTTTTCATTAATACATGGGTCATGCAAAGGGACCCTGGGTTGTGGGATGATCCTCTTCGGTTTCAGCCTGAGAGATTCTTGGAAACCGACATAAGCTATCGAGGCAACAATTTCGGGTTTTTTCCATTTGGTTCAGGGAGGAGGATGTGTGTTGGGGTTTCTCTGGCGGAGAAGATGGTGGCACTGCTCTTGGGCTCTTTGGTGCACTCTTTTGAATGGGGATTACCAGAGGGGACTAAGCCTAGTTTAGAAGATAAATTTGGGATTTTTTTGAAGAAAACGGAATCACTTGTTGCTATACCCGTTGCACGACTTCCTAATTTGGAGCAATACCGACGAATATCTTCAGTTTTTGCCTACTCATAAACTACATGATATGTATGTTAAATAATTGTTACTACGTAAGAAAAAAGTAACTACTTAAAAAAATAATGATAGAAAGCATGGCAACACAACTTACATCAGTATAATTACATATAATTAATGTAAAAATAACAATGATGATGAGATTAAATACTATAATACAAGATAAAAAAAGATAAACGCACCGCATTAAATGTAAATATTCATCCAAAGAGGCCATTAAACTACTTCAATCTAGGTGCACATTAACTAGGCTAGTGAGCTTCTGTCCAGTCCTACAACAATTGATGGGCCACAATAATAATGTCATTTTTAGTCCTTATAATTTTTAAATTTCAAAATTTTAATTTAATTAATACAATAATTGTAAAACTTATTTATTAAAATAATGTTATTTTTATGTATCATGTAAAAATAATAAATTTACATGAAATTACTTATATAATAATATATTTTATTCATAAAATTTTAAAAATAATAAATTTTAAATTATCGAAATTAATATAGATTTGCTCATTATATAGGGTGTAGATAGATATCCTGGATATAAATATTTTCAATAAAATAATTGACTAGTATGCATTAACTTGATCAAAATTTTGGTCACACCTTATTCCATGGCATTTACTTGAGATTCCTTTTCGTTATTCTTAAGTAAGTCCCCGGGAGAGCTTAGTTGATCCATAGTATATCAAATAGTTTTATAAAATGGAATACGTCTATTTTAGTCTTATTTCCAATTTCTCAATTTTTTTCTTGTACGAGATTTGGTATGGGGGAAGGAAAAGTCAATAATATATACAAGAAATTTTATTTGTATACGTGAAAATTACATATTTAGAATAAAAAATGTGTTTAAAAATAACATATAATAAATAATGAAACAAATTATTTGAAACCAAATAAATGATAGGGGGAGTATTTGATATATTGGTAATATACTTTTTTTTTATTCCATAAGCATGTTAAAAATTTAAAATGTGTTTTTTTTTAATATTTATTTTTTAATATTTTATTATACTCTTATAGGACACTTGTCAACCCCATGGCCCTGCTTGTGGAGTCTAAAATCTCCATTGGCATTGTACTAAATAAATTTCTTTAATAATAATATATGAAATATGTACAATTTTAAAATGAAAAAAATATATATATTAGATGTGAGTAAAACAAATTTTAAATATGTATACAATACCCTCACAAAGTTAATATTTTATTGCCGTCAAATAATGTAACTTATTTAATCACAAATGGATATTTTTGTAATGTAACGTCTCATTTAATCACAAAAGGATATTTTTGTAATGTAACGCCTCGAAATTTTAAAGTTTAGTTTTATTAAATTTTAATTTAATTTAGTTGAGTGATTAAGCTTTTAATATATCTGTTTAAGGTTTTATGTTCGAGTTTCTGTATGCATAAAAAATATTTTTATTTTTTTTATCAAGTTGGTTGATGAGGTTAAATTAAATTTAAACTCTTTTTCAAATCATTGATAGGTATTAGGATAATATTTGTAGCCTATGTTTAGTAAATAACCTAGATATGGTTATTTTTATTTTTAATTTGTTTAAAAAAAACACAACAAACCCATGTTTCTTTTAAAAATAAAGATATTATTTTATTTTATTTTATTTTTAAAGATTTCCTGATTCCCACGTTGAAATTGTTTTGGTTAGTTTTAATTTTTCTTTTTCTTTTTCCCTATTCTTTTCTTTTCTTTCTTTTCGCGTCTGTTCTTTATTTTGTTCTTTTTCTCTTTTTCGTTCTCTTTTTGTTCTTTTCGCAATCATTCTATTTGTTTTTTTTGGCGATCTTTCCTTGTTTTGATCTGGTTGGTTTCTATTGCTTTTTTTTTCTTGAACGTGTTTTTTGGGCGTCTAGAGATTTCTAGAAACTTCGTGGTTATGGTGGTGATTCAAGTGTGTGTCATTTAATTAATTCGGTTTGTTTTAGGGGACGTTCGTGAGATAATTGGTGATCCTCCCGTCGACCTAAATCTCGTGTAATTGTTGTTCTTTGAAGTGGTAAGGGTTTCAAAGGTGTTTTGGAATGTTTTAATTAGTCATTTGTGAGCAACTTTTGTTTAGATTCGCAAATCGTTATTAATTTAGGTTGTGTTAATTGCTAATTTAGGTGTGGGAGTACTCAATTGTTGGTTTCACATAAAAAAACCTTTAGGTGTGTAATGAGAAATTGAAAATCAGTGAACAACGAAAGCAAAAAAAACAATACTATCGACACCACTAGGCCGTGTGTGGCACACGGCCGTGTGACAGACCGTGTGCTGGACCGTGTGTGACACACGGTTTGGGCTATTTTGGGTCGTGTGGGCCATACGAGTGTGTGGGCTCAAAATTTAGGATTTTTTCTTAGGACCGTACACATTGTCCAGAACGACCGTGGACTTTTCGTAGGGTCGGTATGAGACTAAATATATTGTAACACATGAAATCTGGACATCTGTTGGTACAAATTCTACTATCCGTAAGAATAATGGAAATGCTAATGAGTAATAAATCTGAATACGTATGATAAGAATGTGGTTTGTATCTGTTATGTTGTGTATGTAAAGTTATGTCACGTTTAATTTCTACTCTGAATATATATTATATTTTCTTACTCTGTATTTGCATCTGGGTTGGGTTGTACATACCATGTGAAGGAAGTGATTCTGTAAAAGGCGGTAAATCGCCTATTGATCCGGCAGCTCAGCTGCAACTATTCTGTAAAGTGTCCATAGGGGTGTGTAGGGATGGATGAGTGTTTTATACTCATATGGTGTGTTGGGATGGACGGAGTTGATGTGTAGCGGTTGAGGGTAGGATTATGTATTGTATCTACTCTGCTCTGCTATAAATATGTTTCTAATAGATCTATCTGATATGTATTTTACTGTGTTAAGTTTATTGTTATACACTGAGTTTCAAAATTCACTCTCGGTTTAATTGATATTTTCAAGTAATCTTCAGACTTAGGCGGGTCGGTCCGATGGAAGTTTGGTTATATTAGTATTTCGTTTTTTTTAACTATTTTAAATTGGGTTAAGTGTTTTGTGAAATTTGGACTGTTTTGGACATTTTAGGACTATCTTATTTTTGGATTTTATTTTCAATTTACGCATGACACTAACAAAACGATTTATCGAAAACGACTATTTTCCTACAGACTATCGAATTCAAGAAACAAACTTGGTTTCCAAAATATAATGATATAAGATTTTCACTACAAAGTATTTGTTTTATTCAGTAAATGTAAATAAACAACATTTTCATTTAAATAGTTATGTCAAATACGCTTTCTAATAAAACAGGTTTTTAGGTAACAAAATTTTACAATGTTTTTAAAGTATATGCGAATCGGATTTACAACTATTTTACGTAGCATCTTCAGATCTAGTCATAATGTCTAGGCCGATTTTAGGGTGTTATACGTAATTTTTAAACTGAGTTGGTACTTAGTTGACTTGTGATACTAACTCAACGTAAGTATAGATAAATACAATTTGTTGAGGTAAAATTAATGTTTTATTGAAATAAATTGCATAAGTTTTGTATTCTTTTGAAATTTAAATTTAGTTCTTATATTTTAATTTTGAAACATTAAGTCCTTATTTTTTTTTATTTGAAAATCTTTGTCACTGTCTAATTTTGCCATTAAAGTTAAAAATAACTTTTTTAGCCCTCAACATTTATACTTTTTTTGTCAATTTGATCACTACCCTTTAAAAGTACATAAAAATAATTTTTCCATACTTTAAATAAAACATAATAAATTTAAAAATTATATTTTTTTCTAAAAAATGAAAAAAAAACTCTTTAAAATTTAAAAAAGGATTTTTAAATATAAAAAATTCCAAAATTCAATGTACTTAAACTAGACCGGACCACTAGTTGGACTTGTTGGACTGGGAATTGGCTGGGGTATCGATCATGAATCGAATTAAATTTTATAATTCAAATAATTCGAATATATAATTGGTGTAAATACAATGCTCCTAAATACCGAATTAAATAATTATTAAAAAACTAAAAGATATATAAAAAACTTAAAAAATATAAAAAAAAAACTCTAAACTCTACACAAAACTGACTCTAAATTTTAAAATTCACAAAACTCTAACCCTACTTTAAAAAAAACAAAACCTTAATCTTAAAAAACTGGATGAGAATGAATTTTGTTTACAAAAAAAACAGCCTAATCCAATAATTATTTTTAAAAATTAGGATTTTTATTAAATTCAATCTAATCCTTGCCTTTAAAATAAAATAAAATGGTTTTGATTTTATTTTATTTATTTATTTATTTTTTGAATGGTGAAATTTACCGATTAAAGTCAACATTTTAAGTTAAAAATTTATTTTTATTTCTAATTTTCTTAATCTTATAAACACGAGAAAAGATTATATGAAATAGTAATATTATTTATTTTCAATAATTTAATGTCATATCAATAATTTTATCTTAAATTTTAATATTTTCATTTAAATTTAATTTTCTTCAAAATAAAAATATTAAAATTGAAGATAAAATTATTGATTTAATATTAAATTATGAAAAAAATATTTTCATAAAATTCTTTCCCTATTAACACTACAGATAATAAAAACTTCAAACCGAAGTACAGAAAAGAAAATCCTTCGTCAGCAATGTGAACTAAAATATCTTTGTCCAAAGTTCAGAATACCAATATTGGTACGTGGCAAACAACCATTGGTTTTTGAAAAATTGGTAGGGAGACAGCTTTTACTGCAACATGATTGGTATTTGTTGACTGGTCTGACATATTACAAAAGACAAATACTTTTCGCAAAAAAAAGAAAAGAAGAAAAAGTTGGATTTCAAAAACAAAGAAGATTAGATATGGTTTTGAAGGTGACATAATAAACAAACACACCGATCTTCGTCCAGAAAACATGAAAAATTCGGTGGGTTTTGTTTTATTTTTTTTTTCATAGTTTAGTTCCACTTTTTTTTTGTTGTTTTGGGGTTCAGATTCAATTCAATCTGTTGCTGAGTTCACCCTTCAATGTTGCTTGGTATATAAAGTGGCAAGCTTTAAATTTCCGTCATTTATGTAATTGTGGAATGATTGCTGGTTGTTGGTAAGTTCTATGATTGAATCTCTTTAAAAAGTTGGGTTTTTTTTTTGAGGATTTGGTGCTGTTTCTGCTTGATTCTTGATAGGATTAATGAATTTTCATTGTTCATTTTAGTTTATGATTTTGATTTTATATTGGGTTTTGATTCAAAATCTGGAAAACTTGGTTTAAATATGAAACTGTTTTAAGTGGTTGATTCATAATCATAATCTGCAGTTTCATATTCATATTTCATGAGCTGAACTGAAATTGTTTTAATTGTGATAAGCAAATATATTGAGGATGTTTGCATGAATCAACTGGATTAAGTTATTTCGTTCTTCAATTAGCTAACATATGTCTATCTGTTTGTTGAAATTCCTCAATGGGTACTCAAATATGTTGAAAAGAGTAAAAAGCACGATGGATGCTACTAAGAGTTAGATTATACTTTATCCCTCTATAAAAAAAATAGATAAAATAGTTTTTGTATATCAGATTAAAGAGTAAGTTAATTATTTATATTAAAAATTTTATAAGTTAATTATTTATATTAAAAATTTTATGCATATGTATCATTAAAAATTAATGTAACTGACAGAATAATCAGACAGTGACACCTGCCGTTAAAAAGATTAGTATAGTTTTCATATGTTTGATTCATTTTTGTTGTTGGATAACAGCCTTTAGGAGAGGAATCATCAAACATGGCTCATAAACTGGAAGCTATCCATGGCGGTGGTGGATCAATTAAGGTGGGGACTAAAGGGACAATTAGTTCCCTTATGACCGAGGAACTAGACTCCATTAAAACACCAAGGCAAACACCACCTAGACACAAATCTCAGGGGATTCCAGCATCCGTTGCCTGTTCTTCAACGACTCTAAAACGATTACAACCAAGAAAATCATTGGATGGAGCCGGCACCAGCAGGGGTCGCAACAGCACCAGTTATAAAAGCCCCCAAAGTACTAAAAATGTCCATCAGATGCCAATACTTGGCTCTGAAAATGTTGCATTAGAAAGAACACCTATTAGACAAAAAAGTGACAAGAAAGTAGTATCAAACATTGTTGAAGTAGTGGACATAAAATGTGGGAATTCGGATAGGGCATGGTCGACCCCTATAACGAATCGTCTCAAGAAGCTTGGATTCTCCAAGCTTTCTGAGACCATAGTCTAGATTTCCAACTTCTTTGAATCCGATTTCAGGTTCCTAAATCCGGAACCCGAAACCCCGACCGGCCTATTCTCCGAAACTTCCACCATAGAACAAATGCTTGCTACAAGTTTGCTGGCTCCTCTTTTTTTCTTCTTTTCAGCTGCCACAACTGGTCCAACAATAGGCCTACCATGTGGCTTCTTCGAGCTTTCTCGGCTGCTTAATTCAAGCTCGAGCATGTTGAAGTACTCGATCTCTTGCATTACCAAGGATCCCACAGTGCCTTTGGTGCCTATTTCAATAGAATGATGTGCAGCCATATCAACTGCAACATTTTGACCACTGGATTTTGATCTTTGCATGCTTTACTTTTGGTGTTTCCACTGGTTTTAGTTCTTTGCCTCTTTATTTAAAATGAACTGCACTGAACATTTAAGCTTCTAACTAAAAGTGTCTGTTTTGTTTTAACTACATTACATTGGTTTTATTTTAATGTTGTTTGGTGCCATAGTATTGTCAGTTAACTACTGTTCATCAGCATTGTATAACTGAATTATGTTTGCTAATCTCATTCGAAATTTGTTAGTTTATTTTCTGTTAATCATATATCGCTGTCATATGAGTATATTCTAATTAAAATTTTAAGTTGACAAATTTTGACAAAAAAATACTTACAATTTTAAGATTGAACTGAAATTTTTAAATAAAAAAATGTAAAAAAAAACTTATAATTTTTAACCTCTTTAAGTATAGGGATTAAATCTTAAATTTTGTTAAAATATAGGGACTAATAGTGTATCTTAATCTTTTGGTTCCTATGGTTTGAACTATAACTTATATTTAAATGCTCAAATCAAAGACTAATTTAATGGGTTTATTGTAGGGTCAAAATTTTCAAAATGATAATGATAAAAATCTATAAAAATGGTCAAATAGGATCAAATCTAACTTTTTATGGGTTGTTTGGGGAAAAGTTAAATATTTTAAAATGGTCATAAAATGATAAAACCTTTATGAAAAGTGTTCAATCGAAAGTCTAAGTTTTTTGAAATTGTCAAACTTTTTTTGAAGTGTTGAAATAAAAACCCTTATACAAGTACTTTCATAAGGATTTAGCTGGTATACAATTATTTTGGATGGTCAGACACTTATATGAATAACTTCAGTAAAGTAATATGGAAACAGGAGTCGAATTACATTTTACCTTATCTACTCAAATGATAAATAAATTAGTTCTTATACGTTAAATAAGAGAGTAAACATGTCATTCTATTAAAAATTCAACTTATACGTTAAATAAGAGAGTAAACATGTCATTCTATTAAAAATTCATCTATTTTTACTATTAAAAACTAGTCTTGTATGTCGGCATGAGGTATACGTGGCATATTTCATGTAACTATAAGGTTATTTCGTTAACCATACCAGTTTTTGACAGTACAAATAAATAAAATTTTGTATAATAAAAACTGATTTACTTTTTAATTTAACGTGTAATGACTATTTTACTCATTTAATATCTAAAAAGCAAATCCAATACATTTAGACATAAATAAAACTATGAAACCTAGTGGGTGAGGATGATAATATCTTGCATATTGGTCCAATGAACACAACTAAAGTACTTTTTAGGTAGAGAGGTAATTGTGGGGGTTGAGTTCTTTTACTCCTTTTGATCGTATCAATCTCTGTGGTCTTATAATATTAAAAATGGTTAGATATAATGTTGTAAAACAGGAAAGAGAGAGGGGACAAGGGGCAAAACATGGGAGTTTCATATGCCTAATAAATTTAATAAAGTCTTGGTTAGGTGAAGTGAAGTGAACTGAAATGTTAAAATGTCTGACTTTCTCACCACTGCCAAATCTTCCTGCTTTATTCACCAATTGCACCTAATTTAGGTTTTTTCCCTTTAATGCAAAATCAGAAAAATATTAAATTAATTAAATTAAGATATTTTATTTTATTAATTTCAATTTTAAATTTGATTAAATAAAATAAAATAAATAAAATTAAAATTGAGTTAAGTGAACTAAATTTATCTTAATTTTAATAAATATTCAATCATACTAGAACAAGTCTTAATTACAACTTAAGATGTACGATTTGAAGTGGAAGATCATTTAATATAAAGAAAAAAAGCCCACCAACCGTAATCACAATACTACAATTTTTTTAATTATATAATTCTATTACGGTTGATATTAATATTATTGACAATATAATAGAATGCGAATTCGAGCAGGTTAAGTGCGTTGCTTCTCATATTTAAGGGTTAGTAAGAAACTATTGATAGTTTTAAGAATTGTCTAAAAAAATATTAATGTAATTTGAGTTAATATATATTTTGCCTCCTAAACATGTCAATTAGTACCTATTTTGTTTTACTTAATTAATACTTGAACTTGTATTCCGTCACACAGTTTGATACATTTGCAATAATGTCGTTAGCTTGTGCTAATTGATACTAATAGCCAATCCAAAGATGACACGTGGTACATATATATAAAACTATTTAATATATATAAATTAATAAAAACCATTTTTTTCACATAAAAAGAACCTGGACAAATGATAGCCTAGATACATTTGAATCTGGGCACCTTTTTATATCTAGATTCATTCCAGATGTGTTTTTTAGTAAGATTATATATTTATGTGAAATAGGATAACCTTTTGTCCAAGTTCATTTTAATGTGAAAAAAAAATATTTTTATTAATTTATATGTTTTTAAAGATTTTTTAATTTTTTATTGGCTAAAGGGGTATATAAGCCCCTGAACTTTTGCGAAAAAATTAAATAAGTCTCTCTACGAAAAACGCACTCAATTAAACCCTCAAACTCTCAAATTGCATCAATTAAGCCCTTTGACCAACATTTTCACTCTTTGATCATTACAATGCTAATGTGGTCGTTAAGGGCATTGACATGGTGCTCCATGTCAGCGATAGTTGTTGGTGTGACAGTGCTACATCAGCTGCCATGTCGACAAAAAATAAAATTAAAAAATAAAAAAATATTTTTTATTTTTTATTTTTTTACTAGAATTTACTTGAACAAATAACTATCCTGATTCATTTATTTCAAAACTTAAATTGTTTTAAAATCTTAATTTTTTTAAAAATATATAAATTTGTAAAAACATTATTAATTATTAAAATATTAAATAAAATATAAGTAGCTACTATTTTGTTGTTAATGTTTGGATACCGTATAACACTTGTTTTACTGTTAATTTTGCTACTATTTTAAAGGCATTTGCTTATTAAGTTGCACTTATTTTAGTGTTATTTAAGTATAAAAACTTTTTTTAAATTTATTTTCAATTTGTTGGAAAACATTTATTTTAATATTTTTAGAATATTTGATGTATTTTATTTTTAAATTTTTATATAAAAATAAAATTAAAAAAATTAATACGGGTCA
Source organism: Gossypium hirsutum (assembly GCF_007990345.1). Taxonomy (NCBI): domain Eukaryota; kingdom Viridiplantae; phylum Streptophyta; class Magnoliopsida; order Malvales; family Malvaceae; genus Gossypium; species Gossypium hirsutum. The sequence goes on from NC_053427.1 coordinate 2,995,967, forward strand.
GGCTTGAGCCTAAAATTTTATTAGGACCTGACTCAACCATAGACAACTCTAGTTGTACTCCTATTACTAGAAATAACAAAGTTTTTCAATTAATTAATAATAGTTTAATTTTAAATAAATATTTTTGAATAATAGAATGGGGGGAATTTTAATATTCTAATTGTAATAATATTGATAATTGATATTTCTTTAATTATTAAAATTAAATTAATGTTAATTATTTATAGTTGAATGGAATTAAGTTGATTAAAGTGAATATGTAAGTTAATATTTTAAATATATTATTTGAAAATTAAAAATAATTTATTTTTAACTTTTTTTTCATGCAAGCTGAATGCATGTTTAAAATTGATCTAAGTCAACATGTAGAGACTGATTATTTTGATGATTTTTTTATATTTTTCTTATTATTTTGTATGATTTTTAAGGGGGTAATTTATAGTATAGGTATTTTAATTTGAGTATCAATTTTCATCTAAATTAAAAATTATTATTTATATATTTATTTATTTACTAAAATAATTTTTGTTATTTTTAAAGGTACCAATAGAATTAAAAATTTGATACACATATCATATTTTTAAGGAAAAATAAATTTTAATATTTTTTAAATTTATGTAATTTAGAAAAAATTATCTTTAATGAATCTAGATATCTCTTTGTCCAGGTTCACATTGAATCTGGACGACAATTTGTCAAGATTTATTCTGGACTTTAACTTTTAAATGGTTGTTTTATTAATTTTAATTTTTTTAACTTTATTTAATATCTTAATAAATTTTAACAATGTTTTTACAAATTTATAAAATTTTTAAAATATATTTTTAATTTTTTAAAAAATAAGTTTTGAAATAAATGAATTGCCCATGTTGATTCCGGTAAAAAATAAAATATTTCTTTTAATTATTTCATTATTATTATTATTATTATTATTATTATTTTTGCTAATGTGACAGCTAATGTGGTATTACCATGCTAGCAGCTATTGATGTCATGGAGTGCTATGTTAACGTTGTAACGATCAAAGACAAAAAAGTTGGTCAAAGGGCTTAATTGATGCAATTTGAGAGTTGGAAAGCTTAATTCAATGAATTTTTCGCGAAGTGGCTCAATTGATTTTTTCGTGAAAGTTTAGGGGATTATATACCGCTTTAACCTTTTTTCTTTTTTATGTTTGTCACGTGACACATTGAAAGGTTGTCACATGCCATCTTTGAATTAGCTATCAGTGTGATGTTAGTATAAATAAATGACGTTAATGCAACGGTACCAAACTATGTGGCAGAATAAGTTCAAGTACCAACTAGTTAAAAAAAATAGACACCAACTAAGTACAAATGGACAAGTTCAGGGGCAAAATATTTATTAACCCATGTAATTTTTGTCCATTTTGGTAATTGTACTTATTTTGGTCCGTTTTGGTACTTGAACTTGACAAATTTTTCATTTTGGTCACTAAACCTGAATTTTGTAAAAGTATGATGACATGTCACTATAAAATTGTGTCATATCATCACTTGAAACTTTAAAAAATATTTTTCAAATTTTTTTAAGTTATAAGTGATGATGTAGTATAATTTCAAAGTGTTATGTCATCATACTTTTATGGAATCCAAATTTAGGTATCAAAATAGACTTAATTACCAAATTCAATACCAACATTTACATATCCTCTGGCCATTCTGATTTAATTAATCAAACCATGATGACCACCCAATCGATAATTTGATCAATAAAGTGCATAATAATAAATTATAGTTATTTATTAAATTATTCGAGTTATTTTAATAATTTAAGTTGTGGATTTTAAGTCTGAGCTAAATTATATAATCCAAAGTTAACTTAAAAAAACAACTTAAAACACCTCAAATTATTTATTTTTGATATTGTATAGTTTAATTAATTTTTTCAAATTGAGTGAAATTTGATTCGAGTGTATCATTGGATTTGTTTTCACTGCATACAGGAATTTGGACTGTGGATTTTCTTTCTTAGGATCCAATGTCCTTGCATGAAATTGGTTGCCTATTGGGTACTGCTAGCGGTCTGTATTGCTCTCTTTTCGTAGGCCTATTGGGCCACCCTAACTTTCATCAATTTGTTTAGTGATGTTTATGGGCCAAGATGAATTGAGTTTAGATCGAGTTTATGTATACATTAATATATTTTATGTTTGTCAAAGTTTGATACAATTTAAATTGTGTTAAAATTTACCTAAACTCATCATATTTATAAATGATTAACCTAAATTTATCTATATATATTTTCAAAATACATATATTATTTTTAATTTAATAATTCAAATGATTTTTTTCTTTTATTAAAATTTTAACTTTAGACAAATTCACATAGTTTTAATGTTTACTTAATAGTGTATTATTATATATTTAATTTTATGTGATAAATTATATAATATATAAAAATAAAATAAAAATATAAAACGGGTTCAATTTAGTTAGGTTGGACTTAAGCTTTTTTTTTTCTTTTAATGTAGGACTCAAACCTTAAATGTTAAAACTTAAACCCAACTCATGTTTCAAAATGAACTCAATTTTTTTACTTAAACTCATTTTACAGGTTTCGTATTTTTGTTCAAACCACAATTAAGCAAGTGCTAAAAACTCAATTTTTTTAGTGCATGTAAACTTATATTTTTATTGTATGATATAAAATAAATTTATGCTTATTTTAGTTAATATTATTGATTTTTAAAAATAAAATTTTACATATGCAACTTTACTTATATTTGAAAATTAACTTTTATTTTATTAAAAAAATTGATTTTTTTTATATTTTTAAAATTTTTATAAGAATTGGCAACATTTTTATCATTCGACCATTTAACAAATTTGCTAGCTTCATCGTTTAATTTGACCATCAATGATAACAAATAGTCAAACAGATCAATGGACGACGACACTCATGCAACATAACATTCAATAAAACAAAAACACCAGAACATTTCTTCTCCAAGACAAATGAGTGGATAATGTTTGAAGCTTATACAAAACCACATTCATATCTCACAAAAAATTAAAAATTCAAAAGAATCAATGGCTTCGATCCCATGTATTTTCCAAATACGCTTTACTTCAAAACCCAAAATCCTTCATTTCCGTCTTTGCCAACATTCAGTTCTAAGTTTCTGGGTCCTCAAAACTCACTATCCTGTTTAAGACCTTCAAATATTGGACCCTCTAATGGTTCAAGAACACAATGCTGGTTCAAGTTTGGCAAGAATGGTGTTGATGCTGAAGGTGCTGGCATTTATGGTAGTCAAAAAAGAGATGATTTTGACAAAGATGATGTTGAACAGGTTCTTTCTTTATATACTTTTTTTTTTTGGCTTATCGTTGTTGCCCATGTTGTTCTCAAGTTTGAGATTGGACTGTGTTTGTTTAAATGTCCCAACGAATATGACATTTCATTTCTAGTTCTTTTTGAGAAGTTTTAGTATGATCACGAAATCATTACAAACATGTATATAGGGTTAGACATTAATGAACTTGTTGGATTGTTTTTAACAAATCATATTATCATCACCGTAGAAGAGAAAACGTGGATGTTGTTCTTTTTTGTACAAAAGAGATTGCAGCTCGGGATAAGAGACGGATTTGTAGATGTTGGGATGTGAACCTTAAACATTGTGAAAACATGACTTCATGAACCAACTAGGCTAAGCTTCGGTTCCGATGTTTATAGATGAATCTCAATTGTTTCATAGGCTTCTTCTATGGTACTCGTTTGATTTTATTTAGATTTATTATCATTGACCTAAATTATTATAGATGAACCTAGTCAAGATATGAGTTTGGAAATCATAACCCTTTATGTATTTAAATAGATAGCCTACTAAGGACAGAACTAGATTTCTTTGTCAAAAATAGTTGAAACATCTCCCAAATGTTGATAGGAAATGTTAATTGAATGTATGTTTGACTAGGTTGACAACTAGAACCATTGTAAGAAATTAAAACAAGCAAGAACTCTTTACGCAGTTTGGACTTAACTTATGTTTGCGGAGTCTTGCTCTGATAATCAATCCACTAAAATTCACTTAATATAAGAAAACTCAAAGATTTAAGCTCAACCCCATCACTCAAATTGAAGCCTCACCTTTTCACATCTTAGTATGATTCTCGCACTTTACCATCTCAAATATCCTCTCTCACTATAATTTTTGCCGAGTCATTTTGAGTTTTATAGAAATGTTCTTCTTTTTATCAACTTGACCCCTTTTCTTCAATGTCAAAGGCGCTGCTCACTCTTCATTCAAATTGTCGTTCATTCTTCCCTATTTCTGTTTCGAGATAATGCCTAAGTCTTCAAAAAACATGAGATTTTTCTTTGGTTTTATCCTTTGAACGAAACACTCTTATTGTGTTGATCTTTGTGTAGTCTTTATATATTTCGAAGTATATACTTTTTTTTCTACGTTTTTACATGATAGAAAAATGGAAAAATTGCCAACAGAAAAAATCATGTTGTAGCACCCAAGTGCGGTTCTTTTTGTTGGCTCAGGACAAGCTAGACCTTCCCTGGCAACATGTATTCCTAATACCATGAAATATGTAAAGCACTTTGCTATTTCGATGCATGAATTGTTAGATTGCTAAAGATACTTGTTTCCTCTATTCAAGGAGCTAAATTTGATTTTGCAGTACTTCAACTATATGGGGATGCTTGCTGTTGAAGGGTCCTATGATAAAATGGAAGGTCTATTGAACCAAAACATTCACCCAGTAGACAGCTTGTTAATGCTGGCTGCATCAGAAGGTGACAAGCCCAAAATTGAAGAGCTACTGAGAGCTGGAGCTATTTATGATGTCAAAGATGCTGATGGCCGTACCGCCATTGATAGGGCTGTCAATGAAGAAATCAAAGACTTCATTCTTGGTTTTTCTGTCCAGAAGGCTTGATCTTGATTAGGGTGTTGATAAAAACAGGGTTTTTGTGCTTGTAAGTAACTCGGGTCTGGTTTGGAAAAAAACTTGAATTCGATTTGATTATCATCGAGCTTGAATAGTTCAAGCGATCGGATGAGTTCAGGTATCCTAATGTTTGACGACTTGAGTTGCTTGTATTATAAGTTTTTTTTTTCACCTTTAATGTATTTTTTATTTATTTCTAGTTAGTATTGAAAATGTTCTATGATTAAACTTAATTTAATAAGTTTCAACGATTCCATTTATATTTCAGATTGATCAAAACCAAACTCTAAAAGTTTTGAATTTTGATTGAAATTTAAACTTGAGTAGTTCAAGAAGATTGAAATATGAAATTTAATTGATTTTTGTTTAATTATTATTACTTTTTTAATTAAAAAATAATATTATTTACTTTTTATTAAGTTAATATTTTTAAAATTTTATGTTTAAACATAGTTATTTAGATAAATGATAATTTTTTAAAAATGGATTTATCCACTTAGTTTACCTTAAATAAATTATCCAGATATCTTTGTAGAAGAACTACCGTCTAATACCCAAAAATCGGGTTTAGAAGTTTTAAAGGTATTTTAGGAATTTTAGCTTATATGTTCTTGGAATTTCGTAAGTTTAGTAACCGGTAATATTTTCGACCATGGCTATCAGACAATTAAATTAATTTCTGAAAATAAATTTTAAAGACCTTAATTTTGAAAATGGGAATGATTTGTAAAGGAACCAAAACTTAGAGTTTTTATAAAGCAATTTAACAATTTTCTTCCCCCACCCACGACAATTCAAGTTAAAACAACCAAAAAGTTTATGTTTGTTGTCCCTTGGTTTCCCTTACTGTTACAATCAATTTTGATCTCCAAATCTTAATACCTATTGATTTCCAACATCCCTTGAACCATAAATCTCCATTAAAATAAAGAGCCCAAAAACCTCATTAATTTCATCATTTTCTGCAAGAGTGGATTTTCTTAGATTTGCGTCAAAGGTTGTTTTTCTTCCATCAAAAGGTAACCATTCATCTTTCTATTAGTTCTAAATGATATTTGGTCTCTGAAGTTGAATTTTTAGCCATTAAAACGCTTGTTTTAAATAAAAGTCGAAAGTTGGGTCGTTAATGGTGAATTTCAGGATTGTGGACTAAAATGTTGTTTCAAAGTATTTTTCAAATTGTTTTAACATGATTAAAAAGTTTTCTAAAGTTATTTTAAAGTTTCGTTAAGGATTTCTCAAGTTTTAATGAATTTTCATCATACTGGCAAAAACTCGTTGAAAAATGTCGATACCATGAATTGAGTAGTTTTGTGTAAATTAAAGATTGTAAATTAGTCATAGATGAATATGTAGATGAATGGAATTCATTTCGTGAGAAAAGATTAAGTGTAGACCTAGATATTCGAATTTTAAGTTTTCTATGTTGAAGGTTTTGTGATACGAGTCACAAAAGCCCAAATTCTTGAAGGCGAGGCCCAATAAGCAAATTCCCAGCCTAATCAAGAAATCCATCCATACTTAGTTGAAAATCAGGCCAAATTGTCAAAGTGGCCCAAGTTGTAAAGTTTTATTTTTATTTTTATTTATTTATTTACTTAGTTTAAATTTTTATGTCAATATTCAGTCCAAGAGTCCCAGATAAAATGACCTTTGACCGAATTTCCATATTAAAATAATTAGGAGTTTTTTTATTTTAGTTTTCTAATTAGATTAGGACTAGTTATAAGGCCTATTTAAAGGCATGGCTGTCCACCTTGTTAAACACTTATCATTATTATTAAAATTTCAGATTTGTTGAGAGCAGAATTTTCTTTGAGTTTTCTCCAAGATTTCTCTATTGAGTTTTCTTTAGAAGTTGTTTTAACAATCTTGTGATTGTGGGAGCCATCTTCAACCTTCTTCTTGCCATTGATATTCTTTGGAGGGGAGATTAGAGCCGTTTGAAGGGAGTTGTGAGATCTTTCGAGATTTCAAGGCTTCTTAGGACTTATCTTTTAATTTCTTACTGTCAATTCTTTCTTTATTTCTGCTTGTGCCGAATCTTTATCTAATTTATTTTCTGTTCTTATTGTGTTTTCAGCCTTTTTCTATCTTAAGGAATTAGCCCAAAAATCCCCAATTTCTAGGGTTCTTGCCGATTCGTCCATACTCTTTTTTGGGAGAAATTAGATTGCCAAAATTTGGGGAAAACTATCTGGGTGTTCAATTGGGCAGAATCGCAATCTCTTCTAGGGTTTCAAGATTCCTTATTAACACTTATTTCTATTCTCTATTTGATTCTTTACTGTTTTGGGGATTTTATTTCAGATCTGAAAATTCAAAAATCTAATCTTTTAATTTTCTGTTTCGTTTCAGATCTAATTGTTTAGGGTTTTCGTAGGAGTTTCTCGTGACTTGGCAACTCGATCTTGGTCCGCGCGCAACCCCGTATCATTTAGTATCAAATTTTGGGCGTTTTGGGTGTTCTTGGTTGATTTCTAAACTGATCTCTATTTTTTAAATTACAAACAGCAGTTTTACCTAGAAAAATTTTTAAAAAAATTCATTTGAGTGGGTAAACGTTTTCTGATTGATCTGAAATTTTACATACATATTTTTGGCACTGTTATTGAATATACAAAAATATTTCCCGCAAAAAAAAATAAGTCGAAAAAGTCAAAAAATTGAAAAAATACGAAATCCAATAAAAAATTAAAAAAATATTCAGCGGGTTGAATTTGGTGCCCAAAATTTCCAGATCAAAAATTCAATATATAAAGACACTCCAGATTTAATTTCGTGATTTTTGGAGATCGGGAACACCTCGAACGAAGTTGTCAAGTTACTCCACAGTTTTTCGGGTTTTCTGTTTTCAGCATTTTTTATTGATTCTTAGCTGTAGGTTTTCATTTGTTTGCTTTTTATTATCCTTTTAAAATATCTAACACCTTCTTGTTTCTTGTGTTAGTAGGATTTAAACGTGTGCACAATCCTTCCTCGGTGCAACACGAATCACTTGGTGTCTCGTCAGTTTTTGGCATCCTAGTGCAAATTAGGATTCTTTGGTAGTTTGGTTCACACTCTCTAATTGGTTGATATAAACTCTGATAAAGAACTCACAAGATTGAATTCGACCTCATTGAGAATTTGATTTTTCTTTTTGAGTGATTAATGGTGAGGTTTGCTAACTTTTATTTTTGAGTGTTGAGTGTTTATTTTTTACAGGTCTTGAAGATGTCTAAAGGTGATAATAATGATGCACTTATGAAAGTCCAACAACAGTTAGACAGACACACTGCTGCAATCACACAAATAAATGCTACACTTCAAGCATTGAATACTACTTTGAATGAGGTACGAGTGAATCAAAAACCTCAATATCGAAATCCAATCAAAGAAGATAGGAATAACCAGCCCCATAGGCGCAACCTTCAACGTGTCCCTAGAATGGATGATGATTGTCATGATCATGGACAATCATCTTTGGCAAAACCAAAGAGCGAGCAGCAACGAGAACATCTCTTTCATACTCGCTGCCACGTACAAGGTAAGCTTTGTAGAGTTATTATTGATGGTGAAAGTTGCTCGAACATAGCCAGCACGACGATGGTGGAAAAGCTTTGCTTAACCACTACCAAGAATCCACAACCTTATCAACTACAAGGGCTTAGCAACGAAGGCCAATTTAGGGTCACTCAACAAGTGCGCATCGCCTTTTCTATCGGTAAGTATCAAGACGAAGTTGTGTGCGACGTAATGCCTATTCAAGCCTGCCATTTGTTGCTAGGAGAACCGTGGCAACTGGATCGAAAAGTCACTCACGATGGTCGTACCAATAGGTATTCTTTCAAGCATCAAGGAAAGAAACTCACCTTAGTACCGCTCACTCTGGAACAAGTCCATGAGGACCAAATCAAACTGAAAAATTCTGTTAAAACAAGTGAGGAAAAAGAGAAAGAGAATGAAAAAGAGCAAAAAGAGATTGAGAGTGAAAAAGAAATTGAAGAAAGAAGAGAAAATGAATTAGAAAAAGAAACAAAAGAAAAAGACGTGGAAAGGGTAGTGAGAAATGTTTCCACTAACCAAGATATGAATTTTTCTTGTGTTGCTACTTTTCAGGTTCCCGAAAGATCGAAAGATAACTTTCAACTTCAATACCTCTCAAATGAAAGACGCTTTCATACGATCAACTTAGGCAAATATGAAATCACACTACATGATCCCGAAGGTAAGCGAGGTAAGGAGATTTTAGAAACCGAGTCCAGTGCAGATTTGAAAACTATTGATAAAACTTTTGGTGACTTAGTTCTTAAAAGATCCCCTCATTTTGATCTGATTAATTGTTACTCTTCGATTGTGGTTGATAAAGTCATTACGAAAAGAAGCGTGATTTGTTATTCTCTTGATTTACCTTGTGTAAAATCCTCGAATTTGTCCAAATCTGTTTTGGAGAATAAGGTAATGAAATTTTCCAAATTTGTTTTCAATTTATATTCGTGCCTTAAACAGTTTATGTGGTTGTACATGAAGTTTGAGTTCCATTTGACAAAGGTTAACTCAACAACGGAGATTCGACTACACTATGCCCCCGATGAGCGAAGGTTTGTTTTAAATGAAAAAGGTAAAATCGACCCTTATTCTTCTGCTTATCGAGGTAAGATGCTTGAAACCTTTGAAACACTTTTGTACTCCTCGGATAGTGATAAAGATCGTGTTGATGAACACTTAGATCGAAACGTGCTTGACTGTCCTATTTTATTTATTGATGATCTATCTGTTTTGATGGTTGATAAAAAGATTCTTGTTTTTGATAATGCATGTGTGAGTGAATCTATAGACCGTCGATTAATGCATGGTATGATTATGCAACTATGTGAACCATGTGAATCTTTTCAAATACCTACTTGTGACGATTATGTTTACCATTTGATTTATTACTCGCAATTTATTCATGGTTTGTGGGAACAATGTGAGACGACTGAATGCCTTAAAACATGTCCATCTTTGTTTCAAATATTTGACGAGGCAGTGGTGAGTAAATTAGATTGTTTGCATGGTAATCTGAATCTGTCCATTCACATACGTTATACCTGTTCTGTTATGCTTATGATTGGACTACAAGCTTGTTTCCGTTGCTATTTACTATCTCATGGCTATTCTTTTTAGTGGACTCAATTGCCATTAGTCCCGTTCGATAGAGGAAAGTCGAGTTCATTTGATTTTTCAGATTCGAGGACGAATCTTTTTGAGGAAGGGGGGAATGATACGAGTCACAAAAGCCCAAATTCTTGAAGGCGAGGCCCAATAAGCAAATTCCCAGCCCAATCAAGAAATCCATCCATACTTAGTTGAAAATCAGGCCAAATTGTCAAAGTGGCCCAAGTTGTAAAGTTTTATTTTTATTTTTATTTATTTATTTATTTATTTACTTAGTTTAAATTTTTATGTCAATATTCAGTCCAAGAGTCCCAGATAAAATGACCTTTGACCGAATTTCCATATTAAAATAATTAGGAGTTTTTTTATTTTAGTTTTCTAATTAGATTAGGACTAGTTATAAGGCCTATTTAAAGGCATGGCTGTCCACCTTGTTAAACACTTATCATTATTATTAAAATTTCAGATTTGTTGAGAGCAGAATTTTCTTTGAGTTTTCTCCAAGATTTCTCTCTTGAGTTTTCTTTAGAAGTTGTTTTAACAATCTTGTGATTGTGGGAGCCATCTTCAACCTTCTTCTTGCCATTGATATTCTTTGGAGGGGAGATTAGAGCCGTTTGAAAGGAGTTGTGAGATCTTTCGAGATTTCAAGGCTTCTTAGGACTTATCTTTTAATTTCTTACTGTCAATTCTTTCTTTATTTCTGCTTGTGCCGAATCTTTATCTAATTTATTTTCTGTTCTTATTGTGTTTTCAGCCTTTTTCTATCTTAAGGAATTAGCCCAAAAATACCCAATTTCTAGGGTTCTTGCCGATTCATCCATACTCTTTTTTGGGAGAAATTAGATTGCCAAAATTTGGGGAAAACTATCTGGGTGTTCAATTGGGCAGAATCGCAATCTCTTCTAGGGTTTCAAGATTCCTTATTAACACTTATTTCTATTCTCTATTTGATTCTTTACTGTTTTGGGGATTTTATTTCAGATCTGAAAATTCAAAAATCTAATCTTTTAATTTTCTGTTTCGTTTCAGATCTAATTGTTTAGGGTTTTCGTAGGAGTTTCTCGTGACTTGGCAACTCGATCTTGGTTCGCGCGCAACCCCGTATCATTTTGGTTAAAAGAGAACATAGTTTAGGCTTATGCTTGTGACTGTTTAAGGCTAGTTGATGGCTAATTGTTGACTCTATATTTGTTTGGTTTGCCTTGTTGAAGCGTCGGAGTTAATAGGACCTTCAACAAGTAGAGGTAAAGGTAAAGAAATGCTTGTCTAAGCTTTCGGCTTTTCGGTGAAAGCAATAATTTTGGTGAGTGTTTTGGAATCACTGCTTGTAGATGATTCATTGTGTAATTGAGAATTTAGAGGTAGCCTAAACCCCTACTCTAAATTCGGAATGTAAGTGTTATCACACTTATGACTAAATGTGATACATGTATGCTTGTGAAATTGTGAAATTATAAACATATATGAAATGTTATGACATATGCTATAAGCTTATGATGATTGATGTGAAAGTGAATACGAGGGTGTGTTGTTCATTCCATGTGACAGTAAATATATAGGCATGTTATTCATGTCATGTGACAGTGATTATATTGTGTTACTAATGTGAATATGCTGTGAATATGTGTGGAAAATTGGTAAGTAAATATGTAATAATAATGTGGATATTTTGGCTTTGCGATCTTATGAGACCATTGGATATAGTTGGCATGCCATATGATTGTGAGTACTCATCTTTGTGTTGTGATATATTGGGAATTAAGGCCTAGGGACAATTTTTCGAGAGATAAGGGAATGTGAGCTAAGCTTCATTCACCGAGATATGTGTTTTTGGTGTGCTGGAGAGTATTAGTTATAAGCTTCACTTATGGGACATGTTTGACACTTTGAGTCATTTTGGTGTGTTGGAGATCTGTGTATCCGATGTGTGGTGATAGAGTCTACTTTATGTTACATAATCTCAAGAGCCAAACTATCATAAAATGTGTCTGAAAGTGATTAAATGTGATTAATATGTGTTGTAGTATATGCTTAAACACTCATGTGATTAATGTGTAAATATTCATGAAAGATGATTAAATGTGTAAAATATGACATAAGAGTAGGATATGTTATGATTATGTTGCATGTCAACTTTATGGATGCATAATGGCTTGTTTACGTAGTGGTTATTCTGAGTATTCACTAAAACTTGTTAAGCTCACCCACTCATTTTTAATCATTGCAGATACAAAGTGACGGTGTGAGCGGTGTGGTTTCGAGGGGTGATCCAAGTCAAACTTTTAGTTTCTATTATTAGGTGTTATTTGCTTTTTTTTTGGGAAATAAAAGGCAATGTGATAGATTTTATGTCGGTTTTGCTATGATCTTTACTTGATTGTATGCTTATTAATCTTGATGATTTGTGGACTTAAAATATGATGTTTAGGACTACTATTTAGGACATTTTGGTGTTTATTTTATGAGGTAATTGATGCATGACATTTAGAACTATTTTGGTATAATTTATGTGCTGATATATGTTATGTTTTTAAGGTCTGGTACAGAGGTATCGATATTCGAGTTTTAAAAATGATACCTCTAAAATTTTTGAAGTGCAGGAAGTCAGTTTACTAGTTGGTATTGATATTTTATAATGAGTAGGTGGAATTATTTATACCTATTCTGTAGTGCCGATATTTTCCAATAGTTGGGTTTTCAAAACGAGAAATAATAAGCTAGTTTGGTATCGATTTTCCAAGCGATATCGATATCACTTGAGAGAGTTATTGATACCTCATTTTCAGTATAGGTACCTATGTAATAGTTTTGAGAAATTTTGTTAAGTGGTCCTAATGCAAGTGTAAGACTTATTTTATGTTTATTTAATGAATGCTTGACATATTTTATCGATAAAAAATAAATGTATGACTTACAATTCATGTGAATGCTATGTTAATAATAATAAAAAAAGATGCATATGTAATAACGTGATGATTTGATATGAACATGATGCGAGATGGTGGTGTAGCATCCTAGTATTCAGGCTTGACGACCGGGTTGGGTATAGGGTGTTGCATACCAGAGATTCCGCCAAACAAAGATGTGGAGTTCCCTATTGATGTGACGTTGGGGACTACTCCCATATCAAGTGTGTCATATAGAATGACTCTAGTAGAGGTGAAGGAGTTCAAAGCTCAGCTGCAAGAACTGTTGATAAGGGGTTCATCATACCAAGTGTTTTGGGTTAGGGTGCGTCAATATTGTTTGTTAAGAAATAAGGATGGGACCCTTCGATTATGTATTGATTATAGATAATTGAACAAGGTAACCATTAAGAATAAGTATTCGTTGCCCAGGATTGAGGACTTGTTTGATAAGCTAAGTGGAGCTAGAGTGTTCTTAAAGATTGATCTATAGGTGGGGTATTATCAAGTTAAGATAAAAGGAGATGATATTCCTAAGACTACATTTCACACACGCTACGAGCATTATGAATTTCTAGTGATGCCTTTTGGCTTGACTAATGCACCAACAGTGTTCATGGATTTGATGAACGTAATATTTCAACCCTACCTCGATAGTTGTGTAGTCGTATTCATAGATGATATTTTGGTTTACTCGAAGAGTGAGGCGGAGCATGAGGAACACTTGTAGGTAGTTTTGAATGTTCTCAGAAAAAACAAACTATACGCCAAATTTCGTAAGTGTGAGTTTTGGTTGAAGAAAGTTTACTTCTTGGGCCATGTCATCTTCATGGATAGGATTAAGGTAGATCCCGAGAAGATTCAGGTTGTATTAGAATGGAATCCACCGAAGAATTTTATAGAGATATGCAATTTTCTTATTTGGCTGGGTATTATAGAAGGTTTTTGAAAGTGTTCTCCATGATTGCGACATCATTGACGCTGTTGTAGAGGAAAATGAGAAGTTTTCCTTTTTTGAAAAGTTTAACGTAGTTTCGATGAGTTGAAGAAAACATTAAATGAAGCCTCAATATTGAGTCAATTAGAATTGAACACAAAATACGTGGAGTCCACAAATGCATCTTTCAATAGATTAGGGTGTGTGCTCATGTAGAAAGAAAGGGTGATTGCTTATACCTCACGATAGCTCAAGCCTCATGAGAAGAATTATCCAACTTATGATCTAGAATTGGCTGTCATGGTGTTGGCTTTGAAGATTTGGAGACACTATCTCTATAGGGAGAAATGTAATATTATCAATGTAACATCCCGATTTAGACCCTAGTCAGAATAGTGGTTTTGAGACCACAAATCTGAGTTAGAAAAATATTTTAATATTATTTTCCGTGTTTACAGTATGTGGTTAAGCATGTGTGAAAGTTTTATATGAAAATTCAATCATTTGTGTGCTTAATTTACAAAAAAGGATTAAATCGCAGAAAATGCAAAATTGTCCTTCTATTTGAATAATGGCTGAATTGATGTGTAGTTATTATTAAGAGGTCCTTATATGGTTATTTGACCATGACATGCATGAAATAACTTAGATGACATTAGATAATGGTTTATTAATGTTATAATGCTAGGGTAAAATGGTAAACTAGTTAATAATATAGATTAAATAAAAAAATGTATGAAATGAGGCCATTAGTGTTCATCTTTGCCAAAAATACAAAGAAAAAGAAAATAAAAATAGTTACTTAGGGTTCGACAAGCTCAAGCATCAATTTGGTATGTGTTTTTCGTCGGTTTTTGATAATTTTTATGTTTTTGAGATTGTTGCTTTGTAATCTATCAAGCCGATGTCTCAATTTCTGAACTTGATGATGAATTTGAGTTATGCCATTGATGAAATTGTGAGCTTTATGATGTTAGTTGATGGAAAATGAAAGACATGTGTTGGGTCAATATGTTTTGTATTTGAATTTTTGATGAATTTGAGTAATTTGGGCTAATTTATGAAAATGAGAAATTGAGGGGCTAAAATGTGAAATAAATGAAATATGCGGGCTTATATGAGCTAAGGGAAAATTTGGCTAAGCATGTGTATATATAGATTTTGTATATTTTGTGATTTTTGTGACTAAGGACTAAAGTGTTAAAATGTGAAAATATGAGGGCTAATTTATAAAATGCCCTAAATATGTGAAAATGGATTGAATTGAATGATTTGGTGAATAATAGATTTAAATTTGAATGTGTTCAGATCAAGAACCAAAGAAAACAGAATTAGATTGGGGGAAAACGAAGGTAGTTGAATAGTCGTTCGTTTCTGTTCATTCTTGTATGAGGTAAGTCGATATACAAATAAATGTGTTAAATTGAATTATTATTGTTTATATGATATTTTAATTGTGGTGAATGGTTATGAGAGCTAAATATGTGAAATTTGAGAAAGTTCCAACAATGTGACGACGTCCGAAAAGCCCCATACGAACCATAGGAATAGTTAAGATACATATGTCATGACATAGGACTCCGATATGAGTTGTCGGGTAAGACCACGTTTGGGATGTTGGCGTCGATTTGAGATTTACATGTAAGACCATGCCTGGGACGTAGGCATCGTATTTGATTTCGTGTAAGACTCTGTCTATGACAGTGGTATCAATACTGATTACATGTAAGATCACATCTGGGACATTGGCATTGTACGAGCTTTCCAAGCTATTTGAGTATCTTATTTGATTCCGAACAGTTCAACGGTCACTTCGAGAAATGAATGATTATGTGAAATGTTCATCCGAATCCTGGTATGTATAAAAGGTATACCAAATTTATGAATGAAAGGTAGTAAATGTGTATATGTGACAGCCCTAATTTGACCCTAGTCGGAAAGTGGTTTCGAGACCACAAAACCGAGTCAAAAAAATAATTAACCATTATATTCTATGCTTATTATATGTGTAAATGCATGTGTGAAAGTTTCATGCTTTGATTTTGTCATTTTTATGTGAAATTTATTAAATAGGACTTATGTGAGACATTTTGAAATGTGATAAGTTAAATTATAATGATCTATTAATGCATGTTATAAAAAGAATGGACTTGCATGTCAAATTATCCATTTTTAGATAGTGGCCGGCCATGTTGTTATTTAATATATAATATATGTATTTTCTGTTAGCATTATTTCAATTAAATGGCTTTATATTATAGAATAATGATTATTAAAAATAGAAAATGGGTGAAGAAAACAAGGTGTTCATCTTTGTTTTCTTCTAAGCCGAATGTAAAGAGAAAAAAAGGGAGAAAACACCATTCGGTCATCTTAGGCTTGAATTAAGGTAAGAAATTCATGTTAGTTCTTGAAATTTTAGTTAATTTTAAGTTAGTTACCAAGTTCTTTATTTAACCCATGTTAAAATTTTAATTTTTTTGGGGATGATTTGAGCTTTCGGTCATGGTAAATAATGAAGGCGATAGATGGTTGTCTTCAAGTTTTAATGAATAATTACAAATGAATGATGTTTGAGATAGTTTAATGTTCATGTAAGTAGTTTAGATGATAAAAAAAATCAGCTTGTGTATTTGTGTAATTGCCGAATTTGAACTAAGGATATCTTTGAGTAATGCTTGTGTTTAAATGATGAAATGGAGTGAATGCTTTGAATATGTTATGCAAAAAAAATAAAAATAAAATTACAAGTTGGATTAAAGGTGTGTTATATTGCCTTTGTCATTGCCGAAAATGTGCTTGGTTAAAGAAATTGGGTGTTGGCTGTTTAAATGATATTATTTTTGTATTAAGTTGAATTGGATGATTTATAAATGTGTTAAAGATGACTCAAGACTTATATAAGCATTCGGCAATAGCTAAGGAGTGGGAATTTTTGATAGTTGATGTATATGTGTAATGAGTAGTGTTATATATATGTGATTTTTTTTGGTAATAGAAAGTTTGGCTAAAATAATTAGGGTGTTTCTTGATAAAATATTTGTGGTGGTTAAATTTGTGTATAAGAAAGCAAGATAAGCTATGTGAGTTTTGCTTGTGTATGCGAACTAGGTATAAGTTGAATAATCAGTCATTAGGGTTATATGATCATTTTGTGCATGAGCTAAAAGTGATTTTCATGGCTTGATAAGTTCTTGCCGTCTTCGGTTATAAATAAATATGAAAATTGAATCATGGCATATTTATATAAATTATAATACATATTGAATTTGATATGTGATTGCCGAATGTGATTAATAAGTAAATAATATTGGTTAAGTAATTAAACAAATCTATTTGTTTTAATTAAGCTCAAGAGCAAGGAGGATCAAAGTTGGATAGAGGAAAAGAGAAAGTAATAGAGTATCCAATCCGCGACCGTTCGAATATACCGAAGTAAGTTTTGAGTAATCACATTTATTATATAATTGATGATGTCATGAGATAAGTATGATAGATGAATTGCGACCTATTGTCTCTACTTGAATGAGGTTGTTTGATAAATAAATTGAGTATATGGCATGTAACCGAATGGTTATTAGGAGTTAAGTTGAGATAGTGAAATGGTTATGTGTTCTTGTGTATGAATATTAAACCGAAAGTTATGTTGAAGGTGTATTTTTTTGTGTGCTTATATTCGAGTGAAGAAATTGAACTAGTAATGTGATATGTGAATTGAGTTATCATGTGAGTAAATATGCTTAGCACCCGATATATATCCGGGTTAAGTCCTGCAGGCTTCGTGCTGGTAATATATCTGGGTTAAGTCCCGCAGGCTTCGTGCTGGTAATATATCCGGGTTAAATCCCACAGGCTTCGTGCTGGTAATATATCCAGGTTAAATCCCACAGGCTTAGTGCTGGTATTATATCCGAGCTTAAAGTCCCACAGGCTTTGTGCTGGTGACTGGATTCGGGTTTTAAACCTAGCAGGTTTAACGCAGGTGATTCGAGTAAGATTATGAATTCAAAAGTTCGAGGTAAACTACTATTGATTATGTATGATACATTATGATGGTCAGGTACGTATTATGTACTCATATATGAATTGATTTTTAAAGTGAATTATTATTATCAAAGAATGATATATGTGTGTGGATGATTACTATATCTACGAATAAGAGAATGACCTATTCGGTTGATGTCTGTCATTATATAAAAGTATGTGACTTAAATTAATTGTATGAGCTATAAAGTAAAGTAAAGTCTGTGCTGAAATTTCTTTGTGTATTCATATATATACATATATATTCGGCCAATAGGCTTTATAATTGGAGTACTTGTGTATATTCGGCCAAGTGATTTGTAATTAGAATACTAGTTTTGTGATACTACATGCTCGATTTAAATGACAAGTTTTAATTGTTTGTATTGCTTAAAACTTACTAAGCTTTGAAAGCTTACTCTGTTCTTTATTTCCCTGTTTTATAGATTGTTGATTTTGGCCACCGACTCGGGGATCGTCAACAGTTCATCACACTATCGATCTTTTTGGGTACAGTTATATTTTGGACTCGATATGGCATGTATAGGTTAGGCTGATGATAACGATGTTTTGAAATTGTAAATATTTTGGCCATACGAAAATGGCGTATAACTTAAATATCAGTATGTATTTCAGCTTGATCTCTATTTATGTTTATTTACAATGTGAATGAGATTATTAAATGTTTAGTTCGGTAATACCTCTTAGCCTTAATCCGACAATCTGATTCAGGTTAGGGGTGTTACAGTATATGTGTATTTATGATGTAAGTATAAGTTATATGATAATAAGATATGCTTATTACTAGAGAACTATGGTCAAATGATGTTATATGAGAAATATGGACTTGTGATTGTGTGTAGCCATGAGCTAATTGAATGAATTTGATTATAAATGTGCTATGTGATAAGTTTATTTGTATATGGCTTACTAAGCTTATGAAAGCTTACTTTGTGTGTGTTTGTATTGTTTTATAGATATCAAAGCTACTAGAAGCTCAGGGATCGTCGAGGATCATCACCACACTATTGAACTTTATTTTTGGTACCTTTTGAAAATGTATATATATCAAAGTATGGCATGTATAGGCTAGGACTAATGTGGTATGTTTTCATATGGGTATATCATGCCATGAGATATGGCTTGATTATGGTTAAACTTATGGTTTGATTTTGGTATATGATATGTGATGCAAAAATGGTATGATTCATGATTGATTTGGTAAGGTTGTTATGATCTTGAAATGGTTATAAACGTGATATGAAGCATATGTTCATAGTATGAATTAAGTGCATGGAATTAGTATGTTTGAGTTGGAATTATGTATGGAAATGATTAATGATATTGAAGCATGAATGATGCTTGATTTAGTAATGTTTTGGTTGTTTATTGGGTTATGAAATGTGGTCTTAAAAGCTTAAGTTTATAGGGTGGAAAATGGCTTTACAAATAGCCTATTATAGTCCACACGGGTAGAGACATGGGCATGTGTCTCAGCCATGTGCGACACACGGTTATGTTACATGGCCATATGTCCCCTGGGGTACCCTTTCGAATTAAAGCAGTATACCCTCCAGTTTTGACACGGGCTAGACACACGGGCGTATGGCCGGCCGTGTGACCCAAGTCAGTTTTGAGCACGGCTTAGACACACTGGTGTGTCCTTGGCCATATGGTACAAGTTAGTATGTATGCCTTGTTTTCACACGGCCTACGCCATGGGCGTGTTTGGTGGTTGTGTGAGGCACACGGCTTGTTCACACGGGCGTGTAACCTGTAATTGCATGAAATTTTTCTAAGTGTCTGGAAACTTTTATACGAATCAGTTTAGTCTCGAACCTTGTCTAACGCATGTTTAATGTCTCGTAGACCTATTTAAGGGACATTGTGAATATGATTGAATGTGATTTGTTAATGTGTAAACTATGTATGTGATATGTTATGTATGGTTCAGTAATGCCTCTTAACCCTAATCCGACGATGGATACGGGTTAGGAGTGGTACAATTAGACTATAAAGGCATGAAGTATCTGCCCAATAAAAAGGAGATGAACCTACACCAGCAAAGATGGATCAAGTTGTTAAAGGATTATGACTTTACCATTGAGTATCATCCGGGAAAAGCAAAAGTGGTGGTTGATGCATTAAATAGGAAGACTATTTCTACTCTAGCTTACCTAAAGGCAAGAATTTTTCTGGTGAATAATGGGTCACTTCTAGCCGAGTTAAGGGTGCAACCTGTTTTCCTTTCCCAAATATTGAAGTCTCAACTTAAGGATACCTGATGTAATGAGATCAAGGGACGTTTTAAGTTTGACGATGCAAGGGATTTCATCCTGGGAATGAGGGAGAACTACGCTTTATGGAAAGACTGTATGTTCCAAATGAAAAAGTTTTGAGGCAGAAGATCATGAAAGAAGTGCAATAAAGACCCTGTTCACTTCATCTAGAGAGTGTAAAGATGTATCGAGATTTAAGGAGCTTATTCTAGTGGCCAAGGATGAAAAGAGAGAAATAAAAATTTGTAATGAAATGCTTAACTTGTCAGCGAGTCAAGGCTAAAAATTAGGTTCCCTTCGGTAAATTGTGTTCATTGAAGATCCTAAAATGGAAGTGGGACAGGGTCAAAATGGATTTTGTTTCGGGGTTGCCCTTTAGTGCATCAAAGAAGAACATCAGTATGGGTGATCATGGATAGGTCAACAAAGTTACCTCACTTTGTAGTAGTGCATACAAACTACTTATTGTAAAAGTTGGCTAAGCTATACATTTCATAAATAGTTTGCCTGCACGGTATTCCATCTTCAATTGTATCTGACCGTGATCCCAGATTCATATCAAAGTTCTAGAAGTAGTTGCAAAAGTCTTTTGGAACCAAGCTTCGGTTCAGCATTGCTTTCCATCCTCAAATTGATGAAAAATTAGAAAAGGGAGATCCAAGTATTGAAAGATATGCTCAGAAATTGTGTGATCAACTTTAGGATGAACAAGGAGAAGTATCTGCCATTGACAGAGTTCGCGTATAAATGCAATTATCACATCAATTTGGGCATGTCACCTTTTGAGGCGCTGTATGAGAGGAAGTTTTGATTAACAGTTTTCTAGTTGGAACCTAGTGGGAAGAAGTTGGTTGGCCCATACCTAGTCTACGAAGTAAAATAGAAAGTAATGGTCTCAAAAACCACTTAAGGCTTGCCTAAGATTGCCAGAAAGCATACGCGCAAAGGAACTGGAAAGATGTATATTATGAAGTTGGTGACTAAGTGTTTCTTAAGGTCTCACCTTGTAAGAATATTCGTTTTGGGTTAAAGAAGAAACTTAACCCAAGATTCATCAGACCTTATGAAATTTTGGATCGAATAGGGCCAGAAGCACACTGATTGCCTCTTCTACATAAATTATCCAAAATCCACAATGTATTGTGTGTGTCGATACTGTAAAGGTGTCCATAGATCCAAACCATGTGGTACAGTTAGAGGCGTTGAAGGTGGAACCAAATTTGTCTTAC
The DNA here is from genome assembly GCF_007990345.1 of Gossypium hirsutum. Lineage (NCBI taxonomy): Eukaryota > Viridiplantae > Streptophyta > Magnoliopsida > Malvales > Malvaceae > Gossypium > Gossypium hirsutum. The sequence goes on from NC_053427.1 coordinate 3,017,414, forward strand.
GAAGAAGAACTCGTCTGTGTCCTGGATAAAGAAATCAATACACTCCAAAATAAGGAAATTTCCTTAGTTAAAGCATTATGGCGGAACCATAAAGTCGAAGAGGCTATGTGGGAGATGGAACACCCAATAAAAGAATAATATCCTCATCTCTTTGTAAGTACAAACTTTTAATAAGGGTGGGAACGTTTTCACACCTTCATTTGGCGAGCTGGTATTGTTTAAGAGATTATAACGGCAAAGCTTGCCTAAGTAGCGAGACTGAGATAGGATAAGGTTGGTAACTTCATGGCGAAGTACTTCGCTATACATCACCGATATTGCGGAGTTCCACTCCACAGACTGGCAAGTTCTTTTTTATGGTGAAAATGTTATTAGACGAACTTTCCCACTAATAAATCTACCATCCGTGTTTTTTTTGTCTCTACTAATGTAAGGGCGGTAGTTAGTGGGACATCTTTAAGTCATCTAGCATTTTAGTGGAGGTAACGTATCAGTAATTAGGACACTTGGAGAGCATTGTAGGATGTGATTAATTAGTGGAAGTGTGTGAGAACAACTATTGATTAGAGTTAATCCTAAGTGGGATTTGGATTTGAGCTAGCTATAAATAGGGTAACCTTGCAGTGGAGAGAAGATTTCTATCTTATCTTCTATGGTAGTTCTTGTTATCATTGAAGAAAACTAGAAGGGTTCTTCGTCGTTAAGAAATGTGTTGTCTGTTAAGTTTTTGGGAGTTTCTGTCGTAAGTTATCAGCTGATAAACTTTTAAAGCTTTTTTTTTTAAGTTTTACCAGATAGAAAGAAGTTATTGTAAGAGCGGTTCAGTGGGGATTTCATTTGGATACTAGATAGGAAGGAAACTTCTATTCAAAAATTGTTTGAATGTCTACAGATTCATGTTATTTTATAATTTTTTTTATTTTTATTTTATGTCTAAAGAAGTCGTTTTATTGTTTTAGCTAAAGAAACAAGAAAAGGTCCTAGTTCTAAAGGGAAGGAACTCATAGAGTAGAAAAGCTCTGAGTAAATATTTCTTGTGAGTTCCTTCGTACCTTGAGTTTGTTATCTACGTTATTTGGTTTAAATTTTATCACTATACTTCTAGATAAGTGGCTTTAACTTTTGGTCCTGATACTTGTGTCTAAAGAGATTGTCTAAGGAGTCTATGCATGCAAGGGTACAAACAGTTAAACATACCTAGAAGTCTAGTATATACATGGTATAAATACTCATTCCTTGGTGCACAAGCTTCGTATCTAGACTGGTGTAAGGAGGATGTATCACCTCAAACCCGGCCTAGATGTTATGGCCGAATCTGCGATGTCACATTGAAGTATTTTCGAAAAATATAATTTCGTTCAAAAACCCATTCTATATAAAACCTCTTTGTGATCTTAATGAAAATTTAGGATATCTTGTTTATTGTTAAAACTCAAGTCATTTAAGCAAAATGTTAACCATATTAGGTTGTTATTACATTTTAAAACAATGTTTGTTGCAGAAGCTTTTAAAACATGTTGCATAATCGTGGTGTTTTGAAAAGCATTTATCTTTTTGAAAATTCGCGGCCCATTACTAATAGATATGAATCAAGGTAAATAAATCCCAAATTAAAATAGACACTTAAAGAGGCCTTATTACAAAACAAATACCCAAATTAAATTACTCATAAATTAAATATAAAAATTGGAAGCAAATGCGGTTGTGTGGCCACCTTCGAGTCCCTCGCAGCACCGATCCGTCTAAGAGTTACCTGCGCAGAAAAGAAAAATGGTGAGTTTATGTGACAGCCCAAAATTGACCCTAGTCGGGAAGTGGTTTCGGGACCACTAAACCGAGTCATAAAAATAATTAACCGTCATAATTGATGCTCATTATATGTACATGTGCATGTGTGAAAATTTCGTGTTTGAATTTTGTTAATTGTAAGTGAATTTTATCAAATAGGACTTATGTGAGAAAATTTTGAAATGTGATAGGTCAAAGCATAAGGGCCTATTAGTGCATGTTGAAAAAGGGGGGACTTGCATGTCAATTTCCCCCCTATTAGTAGTGGCCAGCCATGACAAGCATGGTAGACCAAGTGTGATGGGCAAGACATGTCATAGACATGTTGTGTTGGTGCATCATGGGTGGAAAAAAATAAAATAATGAGCATGGAAATTAAATAATGAAAGGGAATATGATGAAAACAAAAAAAAAGTGTGTGGTTGTTTCTCCCCCCCCATTTTGCCGAAACTAGAAAGAAAAACAAAAAAAAAAGGTGTTCATCCTTTGGTTCATCCTTGGCCAAAAATTTTAAGGAGGAAGGAAGAAGAAAGGTTGAAAAGGTTCGGCCATGCATGTAACTAGGCTAAGGTATGTTTGATGATGTTCCATGAGATGCATGCATGTTTTAGTTGTTAGCTTGAGTTCTACCTAGCCCATGGTCTAAATCTTGCTATGTGATGGAAATGACACTCGGCCATGGATGCATCATTCTTGGTTGATGTTTGATGTTGTGGTGATGAGGCATGAAGATGAGTTAAGTTTCGGCTAAGGTGGATTTGTGTTGATGTCATTTGCATGCTAAGTGTAAAGCTTTGTAATGATACATGTGATGGTGATTGATGACTCTTGGATTTTCTTTTTTGGCATTTTTGAGTTAGACATCAAGTTCTTTGTGTAACCCATGACCAAAATTGAATGGTATGGTGTCTTGATGCATTCGGCAATGGTAGAAAATAGATGTGAAATGGTAGTAAGGTGAAGTGCAAAATGTTAGTATTTGATTACTAGTGTATATATGCGTATTAGCCGAGTTTTGAACTTGAAACAAGATGATATTTATAATCAATACAAGTAACCATACTTGTAGGAAGTATTAAGCATATAATCGGCCCCAACATAGACATGCATATTCAGCCATAGGAAGAAGATTTGATGTTGCATGTATTCGGTTAGAGGCAAGCATGTTGATGCTTTTGTCTTGGCTTAGAAAATTCGGCCAAGGGGGAAAATTAGCTAAAATGTTGAGTTTGATTCATGATTTCCGTACATATGTGACTTTAATGTCTAATGTATAAATATGGGCTAAGTGCCTTGTGTTCCTCTTTTCGATGCTCAAATGATTAAATCAATTTATTTGTTTAATTAAGCTCAAGAGCAAAGGGGAACTAAATCCGATAAAGGGAAGGAAAAAGTGGTCGAATAGCTATCGGAATCGTTCGACAACATCCGAGGTAAGTTCTTGAGTAAAAGAGCTTAAATTATGATTTGAATAGATCATGTTTTAAGCAAATTAAAATCATGCTCTTTGTGTGTGGCTATTGAGCCGAAATTGCAAGAATGATAAGAGTCTTGTGTTTGAGTTTTGCTAACGAAAATGAAATACGAATGTGCCATGATTTATTGTTAAATGTGCATGGTTATTTGAATGATGTCCGGGCTAAGTCCCGAAGGCTTTGTGCTAAGTGACCATATCCGGACTAAGATCCGAAGGCATTTGTGCGAGATACTAAATCCGGACTAAGATCCGAAGGCATTTGTGCGAGATACTAATTCCGGGCTAAGCCCGAAGGCATTTGTGTGAGTTACTAAATCCGGGTTAAGTCCCGAAGGCATTTGTGCGAGTTACTATAACCGGGCTATGTCCCGAAGGCATTTGAATGAGTAGCTATATCCGGTTAAATTCCGAAGGTACGTGATTTGGGAATGAATGATCTTGCTGTAAAAATTTCAGTTAATACGCTTGAAACATCCCAACATTGAGGTATGTTTCGTATGTGCTTTGAATTAGTTGAGCCCTTACAAATAAGTATTCTCTCAGTTGATAAACGAGCTACCGGCCTTTGGCTAAGTTGATCTTTGTGTATGAATAAAAGGGTTGGTAATGTGAAGTAAGTATGATATTGAAAAATTGTGCATATGAAATTATCCATTTAGCTACATGAATGCTATACTTTTGTTGTGCTGGAATCCCTTGCTCAAAACTTACTAAGCATAAATTGCTTACTCCGTCTCCTTGATTCTCTGTTTTATAGATTTTGGTTCTCCAGCTATCGGACTCGGGATTTTGAAGTCGAAGTCGCCCACACTATCAAAGCCCCCCCTTTTGGTACAAATTTGGTTGAACTTCGAAATGGCATGTATAGGACTACCCGTTTGTTGTGGGTCATGGACCCTTTGGACTTGTATAATTTTGGATAGCCATGCGAAAATGGCTTATATATGTTTGAGTATAATGTTATAATCATTTGGTATGCATATGGTTATTGAGAGGTGTGGATATGCTTAACAAGGATTGGACATGGGAATGGTTAATCACTATCATAAGTTGTGCTATTTATGCTAAAAGGGCTAGTTGATTCATGGAAACTATGAAATTGGTAAAGTCTACCTTAAAGGCAGATGCTGACAGCAGTAGTGATGTAGATTTAGAAAATCACTAAAAATAGTAGGAATGGAATTAAATAGTGAATAAATTATGTAAACGAACCTTGATGAATCTATTTTCATACGAAAGTAACGAAACGATCATATGGATAGTATGTTAAGAGATATTCAGGTTCTCGTAAGACAGGGCCAGAACAGTTTCTGGATTGCCAGTTTCAACTTTGGAAATTCATTATAAATTAACCAGAGACAATTAGGAGTCATGCCATATATTTATAGATTCCTCTTTGAGTCTAGTTTCTATAGAAACAAACGACATCAGTATTGAAGCGCTGTACAGGGAGATATCCAAGTTGTAATGTGCAAAGGTCAGTGTAGTCGATCCCTGTAACATGAGAGACTTTTACTAATAAAATGTACTAATTTGCCCAACCAAAAATTCTAGAAAAAAATATGTAGATGGGCATATGAGTCTACTTTCAGGGAAAATTTACGGAACTGGATTCTGAGTTTCTGAACTCAAGATATGATTTTTAAAGCGACTAGTATGCAGAATGGCAGTGTCTGGGAAATTTTTTTTATAAGTGGTTTAAAGTCTGTTAACACCTCGTGTTCGACTCCGGTGACGGTCTCGAGTTCGGGGTGTTACAGTTTATGAAAACTCAGTGTGCAATCCCTTAGCAACAGTCAGTCATATAGTAGGCAAATACCATCTGGGCCTAAGCCCATTTCAGTAATAATTCAATTCAGTTTGGGCCTTAGCCCATTATAGTATCAGTATCAGTGTGGGCCTTAGCCCAATTTAGTAGAGGCCACAGTATAAACATGCAATCAGAAATCCTACCCAGCCAGCCTCTAGACACCACTCTGTTCAGCCCTACACACCATGTGGGGATAAAATCAACCCACCCATCCCTATACACCAAGAATAGCACTGGTTACCACACTAAACAGAAATTGCAGCAGAGCTGCCAGTACAATACACTTCCTCCAATCATAACAACCTATCCCCATGTAACATATTATAATATCATGCATGTATGCAACATTTATAAAATGGCATGCTCAATACAGTCATACATCTCATAAGGGCATAATAGTCATTTTACCTCATAAGGGCATAATAAACATTTATAAATTTTGGGGTCGGGGTATGCTTACTGACCCAACAGTAGGTCTACAGTCGTCTCGGGTGACCCGTGCAACCTTAACAGTCAAACAGTGAAAATGGGCCCAAGGCCCATAATGCGAACCCATGTGGGCCCACAAGCCTAAATCTGGCCTTCACCGTGTGGACTACCCACCTTGGCCCAACATTCTCTACACGTCTGAGTGGTTTACCTGTGTGGGGCCCACAAGCCCGTGAGCCCACACGACCCATTTCGACCCAACATGGCCCAAAACGGCCTAATCCTATGAAATCGCTCATGGTGGCCTCTACGATCCAACGCCCATGTTTTTGCATTCAAACTACCACACGAGCGAGCTCACGTTCGTGTGGCACTGATGGTCTCTTATTTCAGCTTTTGCCAATTTACGAGTAGAGGTAATGTTTAACACACCTTGCTTACAAAAACGTGCGAATAATCCCCGAGTACTCCAACCTACATTCAATCAAAAGTTCTGATTAATCGCATACTAATCAAATTGTCAAAACCCCCACCAAAATACTTGATCAAAGGATTACCTAACACTTGCTTAGATCAGTGAATTATGGCTTGCCCATTTAAACCATTTGTAAGAAACTAATCACTAGGTCTTAGGGGGTTATCTGCACTTCAACCAAACCTTATCAACCATCAAACAAAAGAGCAGTTGAACTAGACAAAAAGTCGCTTACCAAAAATGCAGCATCCAGATTAGAAGAACATTCTGCCCACACCACCCAAAAGCCGAAAGTACACAGAATGGTAGAGGCAGAGTGGAATAATTGACCCCTAGTAGTAATCGGCAGAGGGAAGAAGATGTTAGAAGAAATATCACAATAGTAGAAAGAAACAAGAGGGAATCATGTGCACATACAGATTTGTCAAAGAACTCTTACTAGACCGAAATCAAAAATAAAAGAGAAGAAAACAATAACTATGTACTCGAACCTGAGATGGAATGTTCGGTTAACACTAAACGTAGAGAACCAACAGAATGAAATGAGGGTAAGAGTATTCAATTTTAGCAATACAAGGAGGGACACTCGAAAAGAGTCGAAGGAATAGAGAGAAAAAGGGAAAAGGGGTATTCAGCTATTACTAGAAGAAAAGGAAAATTTGAGAGAGGAAGAAATAGAGGATAATCGGCCAATCACAAGATGCAGAAGAGGAGGATTGATAGTGTCAAAAGAATTGAGAGAGAGAGAGGAAGGAGAGAGTTCGGCTAAGAAGAATGAGGGAAAGAAGAGCAAAATGACAAAATGAGGGACCTTAGGAGTAGTGAAAAATTGATGCCAGGAAAAACGAATGATACTGCCAAAACCTCCCTAGCATTATTTGGCCTCCACAGAAAAAGAGAGAGCCAATATGTTCACAGCACCCGAAAATAGAGTGGCTAAACTCACCAAAACCGAAAGTCTAGAATGCCACAAATCCCATTTGGGACCAACTCTTCTCCCACCAAAAATCCCCATGATTTCTCCTATAATCTCTCCTAAAATCCCTCTAATCGAACACTATCCACATCCCAACATTCCCTCCTACAATCCCTCCATGTCCAGTTCAAACTCCACTCCATTCCACTCAGTAGTGTTTCAGTCAAACTCTACTACCCACATGGCATAGGCAGCAAAATAGAACCTCCATTGCGTAAACCAGGACTCGAACTTCAGACCTCAGACATTAGTAACACGCCACTTATCCCCTAGACTAGCAGACCCTTTCTGTCATGTTTTTTCCTTATTTATTTAAAAGCCTACTGCCTAGAGACAATGCTTATTCCTTTAAAAACAAAAATTTTTCCACTTGCTCAAGCTTGAACCCAAGACTTTTCAAACACTTCTCAAAACACTTAACCATTGAGGCAAGCATGCATTTGTGTCACCTTCTTGCACAACTAAATATTTATGTACATCCTCCTAACTGCACCCATGTTTAAAACCTAATACTTCTAGGACTAAAATTCGGGGCGTTACAGAGGAAACGAAGAGATGTTGCGTATGATGATGAAATGAAGATAGATGATAATATGGTTTGCCTCCAGCTTGGCACTCTGGTGCAAACCACGACTGGTGAAAAAACTGACCTTGTAGGGGAAGACGTATGTGGTTGAATACAAGGAGATATGTTAGGGGTATGAAGGTTATGATTACTAAACAACTTTGATGAGTGATATGAAGATACAAGCAAAATGGTTCTTCAGAACTAGGATCAGAAGCTAGCACAAGGAAGGGAGTATGTGGGAAAAAGGGATGCATGTGTGTAAAAATAAGGAGTGCACGTTGCATGAAATGTAAACAATATATCTGAAAATTATATAAGGGTTGTCGCGAAAGTGGTATACATGCAGAGTAGTTGTGCCCTGTGTTCATCATATGCGAATTTCCAAATTATGATAGCGTTTGTGTAACACCTCAGTTCTGGTGGGTTTAAAATTTTAGCGTATAATAGTAAAAAGTCTATTTGACATAGTGTTAGTTTGCCCAAATGATTATTTGGTGTATATGTATGGGTGGTTAGTAACTTCCACAAGAGTAAGTAAGAATTTGATTTCCTGATATTCTGCTATATATTAAGGAGAAGTTCGTGTTAAGAGGTTAAGAGTAACTATAAAAAGAGTAAATTTGTATTTTGTAATTGAACTGTAACAACCCGCCCGGCGAAATCCTAGTTTTCAGTTACTGTTTATTGAGATATGGTATTTAGAGTAAATTGTGAACGAGTAAAGTATTAATTTTGATTAAGTATAAGATCCTGCGTATGCGCCTAAGGGTGAAGTTTATGTTTGGTGAGATTGGTGGTTTGGCAGGCTTTATTGTAGATTATACGCCACCCCAACTATTATACGTTTATGTTAAGTCTTTAGTTTGAAAGAACCATTTATTATTTTATTATTCTAGTCGGACAATTTAGTTAGAAAAATGAGAATTGGTTAGAATGGAACTAAGTTACTGTAGTATATAAAACTCACATTTATAACGAGAAAGAGTGCTTAGCCATGGGAATCGAGGGGGTTAGTGTGATAATTTGACTTATCCACTAAACCTAGCTTCCATGATTAGTTGTATAAAGTTAGTAACGGCTTCTTAGGCAAGTTTTACGTATTCCCTTACATCAATATTTTCTTTTCAAATTTTCTCTGCACTTTCTCTCAAACATTTTAGACTGAAATATTGTCTAATGTTAGGTTCGCTATATTCAATCAACTCTTTCGCTGTTTTAGCATCCCACTCAAGACACTCTTAAAGGTTCTTGTGATAAGAGAGAAGGTTATGGCATTTAGAATTGTTGTATTTTTTGTGAGTTTCTACACTGACCCTTGTATGTATATTGTTCATATCGAAGGATATCTACATGAAGTTGACCAAACTATGAGTCTAAAATCATGGACGGTATAGTATAGAAATGATACTCATATGACTATAGTAATGAAGTTATGTTAGAATTGATAGAGTACATGAATGAGTGATGAAATAAGTATATTAGATATGAGGTCTGGTGAGTCCCAAATTCATGAAGAAACATGTATTGAGTTAAGATTAAGTTAAGAAAAATGTAGTATGGTTGAATGTGGGTTCTCTTATATGGGGTTTTTGTTAGAAAAGTCCTTTCTAATCTAAGTCGCAAAAATAATGAAAAAGTGCATGAATGGTCCAGGAGGATAATATAAATGTTTGATAGAGAATCTGATGAGTCTAAGTATGTGATGGATTATGTATGAGTGTTGTAACATTGTATCATAACTATGTAAGTTTTTATTTGGATGTATGTTGTGAGATGTGATCCTGTTAGCATGTTTGAAATGTGAATTGAAATATAGTTTGGGTAAAGAAATTAGTAGTTTACTTAGACATGAGTCTCTAAATTGACTCTTGCATGGGTGTTGTACATATCATAAGGTCTATAGAAACTAATCGAAAGGTGAAGCTGAGATCATAAAAGGTATAGTAGGTTATGTAAGTGATTATATGAGTGGTTCCCAAGGGATAGCTATGATTGAGTGAATGTTGTGGAGGATAGTATGTATGAATGGTACAGAGTCTGATGTGTTCAAGCATGTGTTTTATGATGTATGACTAATGTAGTATAAAGCATGGTTACATCTAAATATCTAGATTGTATGTTATGAAATGTGCGTTTTTTTGTTTATTCATTAATAGTTAATAAGATTGTACTTAGTTTTTTTTAGTTATCTATCCTTAGTGGGGGGTACTTATTCTTGATGGTCAACTTATTCTGTTACCGTTAGTCAATACACATACGCATGGATCGATCCTTCTTTTTCACAAATAGCACTGGGGCTCCCCATGGAGACACACTAGGGCTGATGAACCCACGATTTAGTAACTCTTGAATCTGAGCCTTAAGCTCCACAAGCTTCTTTGGTGCCATTCTATAAGGGGCAATGGACACCAGAGCTGTACTAGGAAGGAGCTCAATTCCAAACTCTATTTCATGATTCGGAGGTAACCTACATATCTCCTCAGGAAAAATGTTCGGAAAGTCCTTAACCGTCCTGATATCCTTAACCGAAGAATCCTTAGAATCAGAGACAGTGATGTAGGCCAGATACGTCTCATATCCCTTACGTATTAATTTTTCCACCCTAAATGCAGAAATCACATTTGATAAGTAGTTCTAACTCTCCTCAATTATGACACCTCGTTGTCCCCCTCGGTTATCAAAACAACCCTCTTAGATGCACAATCCAGACTTACTCGATGCTTAACCAACCAATCTATCCCAGAATCAAGTCGAACTCCCTAAGCAAAAGGTCCATCAAATCAGCCAGAAATACTGTACCTTGAACCTCTAATGGAACGTCTCTATATAGCCTACTAACCCGAATAGATTGCCCCAAATGACTCATAATAGTCACCTTACTAGGTGTATTCTCAACTAAAATCCTCAAAGTTTCTGACACAGTGCTAGCAATGCAAGAGTGCATAGAACCTATGTCTATCAGTGCAAAATAAGGTACATTATAAATTAAAAACGTACTCGTAATAAGGTCTGGAGCATCTCGGTCCTCTCAGCGACAAGCAATATAGACAAGAGCAGGTTGCCTCGCCTTTGTATGTCCAGCACCTCTGCCCGATGCTCTCTGTCCACGGCTAATGCCATTACCACCTCTAGCCTGACCATAGCCCGTAGGTGGCTGCTGAACTGCCCTTGGCGACTGTGCAGTACTAGAACCTGAAGCTTGCATCTGATTGGCCCTCAACGGACACTCTCAAATGTAGTGCTCAGTAGACCCATATCTCAAACATGCCCCAGTTGTCCTCCAATATTCGCCCGGATGGCGTCTACCACAATGCTCATAAGGTAAGAAATCACAGTTGGTGCAACAGGGACCCCAACTCTCACTGGCCCATCAGGCCTGGCCTTTTTCTTAGGCATCATCACCGAACTCGAGGGATTCGAATCCCTCTTATTCTTACCTTTCTCTCTATTACAGTTTTGGCACTCAGCGCGCTTAACCTCCTCTACGGTCTTCGTCTTTTCCACTAGTGCAGAGAAATCACGCTCCTCTGCAGAGCTATCAGGACTCTCAAGTTATCTCTGAGGCCATCCTTAAAGCGAACACATCACTCATACTCAGCCATGATCGGTCTCCCTGCATCAGATTCAGAAACTCACGTCTCCTAGCATCAATATAACTGCCTACCACATACTTACTCTGAAATCTTGTCTTAAAATACTCCCAAGTCAACCGTTCGGGCTGGGTGCCCTCCTTAACTATTAGCCACCACTGATATACTTCATCGTGAAGTAGAAAAATAGCTCATTTCAGTTTCTGCTCAAGGGTAAAGTCTAAATTATCCATGATTCTTTTAATGGCCTCCATCCAGTACTCGACCGCATTAGGGGCGACTCTAGTGACACCCTTAAATAACTCAGCCCCATTGAACCAGAGTCATTCCTTAACTGACCCTCGGCCCCTAGATACGGTATTGGGCCCAGCAAGCCTCTCCAAAATCTTGAGTATAGCCTGAGACGATACGTCGTCCCCAGCCATGCTATCACGAGACCCAGTCTCAGTGGTAGGCGACACTGGCGTCTCACTCATATCCAAATTCGATATATTATCCATGGAAGAGGACTCAGCTCGAGCCCCTCTACGGCCTCTACCTTGGCCTCTAGTACCACGTCTGCGAACACCTTGTGCGCTTATTGTCTATCGAATTTATTTGTATTAAAAATTTTATGGATCGGTTACAGTTTTAGTATTTATTAACAGATGTTTTATGCAAAACAGTATTAGAAGTTCATAGTTTTTTTTCGTAAGTTGCTGTAACGCCCCGATTTTTGGGCCTGGAAGTATTGGGCCTTGAGTCTGGGTTTAGGTGGAAAACGGCCCGAATAATTTGGATGTTATTATTATTATTTCGTATGTTTAGTTTAATAATTAAATAAATTACGAAGGGTTTATGGTGTGGGAAAAAAGGCCCAAGAGCAAATTTAATTCGAGGCAATTCCTGAATTTTAATTTTGGGAGAGAGGGTTCTGGCGATATGGGATTTTAAAGTTGAGGTGGTAAAATAGGACACAAAAAGATTGTGGTAAAGTGGCATATGGCGCCACCTAGGTGTTTGGGGAGTGACGTGTGGATGTTTAGGGGGAGCTAGAGTTCAAGTCACAAGGTAAGCGTATTGTTACTTTTATTTTTTTTTGTGCATGTGCCGGGCATATGATATAGCTTAAGTGGAAATTTGGCTAGGGCTTTAGGAAGGTTGGGCCGTGGGTCTAAATGGCCATTAGGGCAACCTTTATTTTCTTTTTGTTTTGCCAAATTAGGGCTAGCCACCTAGAGCCTTCCCTTTCATTCTTTTCTCTTCTCAGTATCTCAAAAAGCCGAAATACGCAAAGTTAGATATCCTGAGTGCCGAATTCTTCCTTCTCATCTCCTCTCTTCTTCTATTTTCTTTTTCCCCTTCTTTTCTTCTCTAGCTAAAACATTCCTACCATTCTACTCACCTCCTCTGTCAATCCCATCCTCCACAAAACCTCCATAGCCGATTGCCATAAAAGCCAAAATCTCGAAAACTCACTTCTTCTGCCGATTTCTCCAAGCCAAAATCCTTCAGTTATTTTTTTCTTTTTGATCAAATTTCATCTTCTCTAAACCCTTAGTATCTGTCGGCAACATTACTTTGAAGTTATAGCCTCAAATCATCATCTTCTTCATCACTTAAAAAGTCGAAATACCATAGATTTAGGGACTCATAGCCGAAACTTCAGACCTCTTGGATTCGAGTTCTACTATCGTTTAGAGGATAGATCCACATCAGATCTGTGTAGAAATTAAAGAGGAATAAGTGGTAAGTGCTCATCACCTCAGATCTAGTATTATTTTACAAATTAGAAAAGCCGAAGTCCCTAAAATCTAGGGAGGCTGTCGATTTGGGCATAGGGCTTTAAGGGTCTTTAACCGACGATTTCTTTTGGTGATTAGTGTCTTCAAGAGGTTTGATCGAAGGCTTGGATCTTTGGAACAACTAGACTTAGATCTAGTCATCAGTTTTCGACAAAAAAGGTGATATTCTAAAGGCTTTAGGGGCATAGTTCGAATATGGGTTGCTGAATATTGGGATTGGTTATTGTGGGCTGCAATCTAAGAATTATGGTAATCAATTGTAGGACATCGTAAGGGATCTCAGTAGCAGTCGTTGCGAAACAGGTGTGTATCGAACACCCTCTCATAGTTCAATTCGGCAAAAGCCGAAATGCCGAAATTCTGGTATTTCGTGGGCTTGTGGGTGTGCAAGTGCTCACATGACGTTTAAAAATCATTCGATCTGAAATCGCAAAGTGGTAAGTTAGTCGTGTGTTAAATTTCGTGCATTTCAGTAATTGGGCCTCGATAGCCCAAAACTGGGCCCAATGGGCTTACGGGCCCATATGGGTTAATAAAAAAATAAAAATATATAATATAAAAATAGGCAATAAGTATGTTCTGTTAGACTGTAGAATCGAAACTGCTTAAACCGGTAAATTGGTCATAAAACTTGAGTTAAATGGGCTTAAATGGCTAATGGACACTACAGGACCCATTAGGGGTTTTAGGGCCCAATGGCTAAGATTGTGAAATTGAGATAAATAAATTACTGCAATGACAAATGGGCTAGTAAGGACCGTAACATTCATGAGAACCCTTAAAACTGATAAAATTACTGAAATACCTTTATAGGTGGAAAGTTTACAGTTTTACTCTAATGAGCAAAATTACTGATATACCCCTAGGGTTAAGGTTGACCTGAATGCATGTTTGACTGTTACTATTTACTGCATGCCATGTTATTATTATCTGATGCATGGGACTGGGTTATTGATGGAGAAAGTACTGAAAGTGGCTTGACCACGTACTGGAGGCTTTGCCTCAACTTACTGATATCTGAGCAGCTATGCTGCAACTGTGGAGTGTAGGGCTGGGTGGGTTGAGCTATTCCCCACATGGAGTGGAGGGCTGGTACGGGTGGAGTGTAGCGATTGGTTATAGGCTGGGTTGGGCTTGCATACACGAATATGTCTGTTCTGTTCTGGAATGGGCCTACGGGCCATACTATTATCTGAAAAGGGGCTAAGGCCCAGTTTATCGTATTTTAAAAAGGGCTTCGGCCCAGTACCCGCGGTTATCTGAATAGGGATTAGGCCCAGTGGGCTTGAGCTGACTTGGGCTTTGGATGGGTTTTCCATATACACTGAGTTTTCCAAACTCACCCCCTTTCTCTTCCATCCTTGCAGGTGAGCCCTAGTTGGTGGACTTGGAGTTGGGCGGGATTCAGAGTGGCTACGAAGATTAAACTTCTGGTTTTAAATAAGTTTCAAGTAGCTTCCTTTTATATTTCGAATTTATTTTTGATTATTTCTATTTTGGTTAGAGTTGTAATAAGGCCGCTCTATTATTCTTATTTTGGGTTTTTAAATTACTTAAATCGTTTTCGACTTGAGATTCACATCACTTAAATTGATTCCTTGAAATTGGTTAACTCTGGGTTTATCAAAAATTACTTGTTTCAAACCGACACGATAACCAAACGTCTTCAAAACGAAACTTTCGAAAGTACAACAAAAGTCACATTTTTTTCTAAACCCTTAACAATTGATAATGGATAGGACTCACACTAGTGAATCGGAGCATTTATCTTAAAACTTCATTAATGGTTTTTGCAAAGCTCACCCAAACTTTAGTAAACTAGGTAACTTGGTTAGTGGTAGGTAATGTGACACACCAGATTCGGCCATAACGTCTAGGTTGGGTTTGTGGTGTTACATTTAGTAGTATCAGAGTCAAGTTGCAACCACTCGGCTGTGGATTGGGTCGAAAAATGCTTTCGAAAATTTTTAAACCCAATAAGGGTATTTTTGGAAAAAAATTGATTTTCTGGAAAATTTTTGTTTTAAAGAGACTTTTTTTCAAATTTGTCTTCTTCAAAATACACATGTTTTGAGAATTTGATTTTAAAGAGGTTAGATTCTGCTAAGTTTTCTGAGATCTGATGTGGCACACTGAATCCCCGGCACCAAGTCTGTAAGTACTTTTGCCTTAAATACTGTACTGTATTAAAACCTTACTGTAGATAGGATTGAGACGTTACTATGATACTGTAGCTAGGTTGATACTGAAACCATAGAGACTGAGACAGTAGGAACTAAAAACCCAAAAAGATTGAGACTGTAGCTAGGCTATGATTCTATAAAGAACAAAAACTCTAAAATACTATCTCTGCATAAGACATATGAATAAATAGTAAATTTTTTTGAGACCTTTGTAGTTATTTGATATGTGTATTGGCAATGTAGAGTATTGATATGGATTCTGAGGGTAAGCAAAGTCTGCCAACTTCGGGTAGCGGTAACTCGGAGCTTGGTATTGAGGCACTGGCCGAGTTAGTAAGGAAAGTGGTAGTGGGTGTATTGGATACCAAAATTAAGGAAATTAGGGAAATGCTTCAAGTAGGGTGCTTGGAGTGTAAGAAAAGAAAGGATCCTAGTTCTCAGAGAACAGAGCCTCGTTCTGTGAAACATGTTAAGACACGACCAAGCTTTCCAACCTGCAAGAACTGCAACAGGCGTCATCCGGGTGAATGCCATAGGAAGTCAGGAGCATGCTTTAGATGTGGGTCCAAGGAGCATCGAGCTCAGGATTGCCAAGCTTATTTTATTTAAGTGTGTGTTACGAGTTGTATGCGTACTTGATAGATGTTTCTTTACTTTGGTAATTAGACGTTCTGGGCCGTACTAAGAATTATTTTTAATAAGAGTGCGCAGCAGAAGCATAGTGGTTTGACTTGAGTAATACGGTTAGTTGATAGTTTAAAAATTTCGAGGACGAAATTTCTTTAAGGGGAGTAGAGTTGTAATGCCCCTATTTTTGGGCCTGGAAGTATTGGGCCTTGAGTCTGGTTTTGGGTGGAAAACGATCCGAATAATTTGGATGTTATTATTATTATTTCGTATGTTTAGTTTAGTAATTAAATAAATTACGAAGGGTTTATGGTGTGGGAAAAAAGGCCCAAGAGTAAATTTAGTTTGAGGCAATTCCTGAAATTTAATTTTGGGAGAGAGGGTTCTGACAATATGGGCTTTTAAAGTTGAGGTGGTAAAATAGGACACAAAAAGATCTGTGGTAAAGTGGCAGTGGCGCCACCTAAGTGTTTGGGGAGTGACGTGTGGATGTTTAGGGGGAGCTAGAGTTCAAGTCACAAGGTAAGCGTATTGTTACTTTTATTTTTTTTGTGTGCATGTGCCGGGCATGTGATATAGCTTAAGTGGAAATTTGGCTAGGGCTTTAGGAAGGTTGGGCCGTGGGTCTGAATGGCCATTAGGGCAACCTTTAGTTTCTTTTTGTTTTTCCAAATTAGGGTTAGCCACCTAGAGCCTTCCCTTTCATTCTATTCTCTTCTCAGTATCTCAAAAAGCCGAAAAACGCAAAGTTAGATCTCCTGAGTGCCGAATTCTTCCTTCTCTTCTCCTTTCTTCTTCTATTTTCTTTTTCCCCTTCTTTTCTTCTTTAGCGAAAACATTCTTACCATTCTACTCACCTCCTCTGTCAATCCCATCCTCCACAAAACCTCCATAGCCGATTGCCATAAAAGCCGAAATCTCGAAAACTCACTTCTACTACCGATTTCTCCAAGCCAAAATCCTTCAGTTATTTTTTTTCTTTTTAATCAACTTTCATCTTCTCTAAACCCTTAGTATCTGTCGGCAACATTACTTCGAAGTTATAGCCTCAAATCGTCATCTTCTTCATCACTTAAAAAGCCGAAATATCATAGATTTAGGGACTCATAGCCAAAACTTCAGACCTCCTGGATTCGAGTTCTACTATCGTTTAGAGGATAGATCTGCATCAGATCTACGTAGAAATCAAAGAGGAATAAGTGGTAAGTGCTCATCACCTCAGATCTAGTCTTATTTTACAAATTAGAAAAGCCGAAGTCCTTAAAATTTAGGGAGGCTGTCGATTTGGGCATAGGGCTTTAAGGGTCTTTAACCGACGATTTCTTTTGGTTATTAGTGTCTTCAAGAGGTTTGATCGAAGGCTTGGATCTTTGGAACAACTAGACTTAGATCTAGTAATCGGTTTTCGGCAAAAAGGTAAGATTCTAAAGGCTTTAGGGGCATGGTTCGAATATGGGTTGCTGAATATTGGGATTGGTTGTTGTGGGTTGCAATCTAAGAATTGTGGTAATCAATTGTAGGACATCGTAAGGGATCTTAGTAGCAGTCATCGTGAAACAGGTGTGTATCGAACACCCTCTCATAGTTCAATTCGGCAAAAGTCGAAATGCCGAAATTCTGGCATTTCGTGGGCTTGTGAGTGTGTAAGTGCTCACAAGATGTTTAGATATTGTTAGATCTGAAATCGTAAAGTGGTAAGTTAGTCGTGTGTGAAATTTCATTCACTTCGATAATTGGGCCTCGATAGCCTAAAACTGGACCCAATGGGCTTACGGGTCCATACGGTTAATAAAAAAATAATAAAAATATATAATATAAAAAAATAGGCAATAAGTATGTTTTGTTAGACTATAACATCAAAACTGCTTAAACCAGTAAACTGGTCATAAAACTTGAGTTAAATGGGCTTAAATGGCTAATGGACACTGTAGGGCCCATTAGGGGTTTTAAGGCCCAATGGCTAAGATTGTGAAATTGAGATAAATAAAAATTACTGCGATGACAAATGGGCTAGTAAGGACCGTAACATTCATGAGAACCTTAAAACTGATAAAATTACTAAAATACCTTTATAGGTGGAAAGTTTACAATTTTACTCCGAGGAGAAAAATTACTGATATACCCCTAGGGTGAAGGTTGACCTGAATACATGTTTTACTGTTACTATTTACTGCATGCCATGTTATTATTATCTGATGC
Organism: Gossypium hirsutum; assembly: GCF_007990345.1. Classification (NCBI taxonomy): domain Eukaryota; kingdom Viridiplantae; phylum Streptophyta; class Magnoliopsida; order Malvales; family Malvaceae; genus Gossypium; species Gossypium hirsutum. Next base: position 3,035,320 of record NC_053427.1, read on the forward strand.
ATGAGATTGGGTTATTGATGGAGGAAGTACTGAAAGTGGCTTGACCACGTACTGGAGGCTTTGCCTCAACTTACTGATATCTGAGCAGCTATGCTGCAACTGTGGAGTGTAGGGCTGGGTGGGTTGAGCTATTCCCCACATGGAGTGGAGGGCTGGTACGGGTGGAGTGTAGCAATTGGTTATAGGCTGGGTTGGGCTTGCATACATGAATATGTCTGTTCTGTTCTGGAATGGGCCTACGGGCCATACTTTATCTGAAAAGGGGCTAAGGCCCAGTTTATTGTATTTTGAAAAGGGCTTCGGCCCAGCACCCACGGTTATCTGAATAGGGCTTAGGCCCAGTGGGCTTGAGCTGACTTGGGCTTTGGATGGGTTTTCCATATATATTGAGTTTTCCAAACTCACCCCCTTTCTCTTCCATCCTTGCAGGTGAGCCCTAGTTGGTGGACTTGGAGCTGGGCGAGATTCAGAGTGGCCACGAAGATTAAACTTCTGGTTTTAAATAAGTTTCAAGTAGCTTCCTTTTATATTTGGCATTTATTTTTGTTTATTTCTATTTTGGTTAAAGTTGTAATAAGGCCGCTCTGTTATTTTTATTTTGGGTTTTTAAATTACTTAAATCGTTTTCGACTTGAGATTCACATTATTTAAATTGATTCATTGAAATTGGTTAACTCTGGGTTTATCAAAAATTACTTGTTTCAAACTGACACGATAACCAAACGTCTTCGAAATGAAACTTTTCAAAGTACAACAAAAGTCACGTTTTTTTTCTAAACCCTTAACAATAGATAATGGATAGGACTCACACTAGTGAATTGGAACATTTCTCTTAAAACTTCATTAATGGTTTTTGCAAAGCTCACCCAAACTTTAGTAAACTAGGTAACTTGGTTAGTGGTAGGTAATGTGACACACTGGATTCGGCCGTAACGTCTAGGCCGGGTTTGTGGTGTTACTGTCTCAGTCTCACTATAGTTTTCAGTATACAGTAACTAGGGTGCTTTCAGTACGGTTTACTACCTATAGTAGTTTCAGAATATACTATCTACAGTATTGCGAAATAAATAGTATAAATTTATGAAAACTTACAGGATCAGCGCCGGAGACTCTATGAAGCACACACTTAACCAGAATATTTGAAAATATTTGGAAATAATTTCTTTAAAAAAACAATTTTGGAACCCAAAATTCACAATCGAGTTTTGAACCTGGCTTTGATACCACTATATATAACACCCCAAACCCGGCCTAGACGTTATGGCCGAATCTGATAATGTCACATGGAATGGATTTTAAAAATGAAGTTATCGAGTTAAAGCCGTTCCAGTAATTAATCTTTGTCTTAATTCGGAGTAAAATGCATGTCCTTTGTTATGTAAAAAATCGCGTCTTTTTAGCGGAAGCTTTGATAAAGTTTGTCTTTGGAAAACTGTTCGTATTTAAGAAAATGTAATTTTGATTAAAAACTGAGTTTAGACTAAAATCCCATGAACATTTTAAAAATCCAACTAAAGTCCAACAGTCTATAAAGTCCCCAAATTACATCAAAAACAACCTAGAAAATAATTAAGAAATAAAAACTGAAACTGAGTTTATAACAGTCTAAATATATGTGGCGGCCGTCGAGTTTTTCGTTACACGAACTGTCAAGTCTGGGGATTTCTTGTACATATTAAACAGAAAGGGTAAGTTTTCATAAACTCAATGTGTAATCCCCACAGAACATATGTACAGATACACATCAGAGTATATATAAAAATAGTCTCAAATGTAAGTTTGGGCCTTGGCCCAATCAGACACAATTTTAGATAGATATTATGGCCTTGGCCTATCTCAGATACAATATACAAAATAGAATATCAGAATCCTACCCATTAACCTCTACACACTATCTCCATCCAACCCTACACACCATGTGGGGATTAAATCAACCCGCTTATCTCTACAGCATTGTGCTGTACTGAAACGCAGCACAGAAATAAAAATTTGCAGCTGAGCTGTTAGATAACAGGCTTAAGAGTCTTTCAGACAATTCCTCCACAAATCATCAACCCACCTCGATGCAATGCAACATGCAATAGGATGTCATGCAGTTATGCAATTTTATCAAATCATATAATCAGCTCGGTATTCAAATTTAGTTAGACATCATACCATCAGATCACATAAATAAGGGTCTAAATAATGCTTATCGACCCTACAGTAGGTCCACAGTCAACTTGGGTGACCCGTGCAACCTTATAGAACTTTTCAGAAAAATGGGCTCACATGCCCATGTGGCCTGCCCTTGTGGGCCCACACGTTCCAAATTAGCCTTGGCCGTGTAGATCACATGACCTGGCCTAGAATCTCACACGTCTATGTGGTTTCACTCGTGTGGGCCCACAAGCCCGTGTGGCCTACACGGCCTAAATGGTCGAGCCCGTGTCTCAGACATGGCCTCACCGACTATCACATGGTCGTGTCATGCGCCCGTGTCTTGAGCGTACAGCTTGGCTCGTTGATCATACGCTTGTGTACTGCCATACAACTTACCACACGGGTGACCACACGCCCATGTGGCATCGACAGATTCATTTTTCGGCTTTCACCTATTCTCATTTTCTGTGTAATTGAGTACACACATGGTTCAATTTAGTTGCAACTATTATCTTGAGACCACCAATACCTATAATAAGAGTATTCCAACTTTTTAGAATCCAAAACGAGTCTTACAACCAATCCTAAAATAGTAAGATCGACTTACTGCTACCAAAACGTGCACAAATCCAATTCAAGCCGACAAAGCGTTAATACCAGCCTTACGAGTAACCTCTAAACAATAACCAAAACACCCTTTTAGACACTTACTCAGAGTAATATTCGAGTTTAGTGAAACGAAAACTTACCACACACGCCCCTAATAGTGAATAACAGAATGATTGAAAGGAAGGAAGAAAGAACAGCTGAAATTGGAGAGAAAGCAAGAGAATTTCGGTAGCAAAAGGAGTAAGGGGAGGGAAATCGACAGAAAAAAGAGAAGAAATGGAGAAGGGGCAGCCGAATTTTCCAAAAAGAAAGCAGTATTCATTGAAACTGTTAACTCCCAATCTTTTTCTCCTTAATTCTCTCCACTAACTACCCACTACTCAGATTTCTGATCCAACTCAAACTCTTCCCCGTAACTGTACAAAAATAAAGACGACGCAGGGAATCAAACACAGGACCTCTAACACTCTAGCACTCCACTTAACCATCAGACCAACAAGCCAATTCTGATATGCTTTTACAAATACTTAAATATAAGCTTATTAAACAAGGTTAAGGCTTTAATTAGAAAAAATACCAAAATTTAACCCAAGTAAGGCTTGAACTTGGGACCTCCCACACACACCCAAAACACTTAACCACTAAAGTAGATACACAATTTGTGTCACAGTTTAACAGGAACAACAATACAAATTTTTGGGTGTTACAATCATATCGATATGTTGTAACAGCCTAGTTTAGACCCTAGTAAGAACAGTGGTTTCGGGACCACGAATCTGAGTAAAAAATATATATTTTAATATTATTTTTTGTGTTTAAAGTATGTGAATTGATATGTGTGAAATTTTCGTACGAAAATTTTATCATTGTGTGCTTGATTTAATAAAAAGGACTAAATCGCATAAAACGTAAAAGTTGCATGCTATTAGTTAAAGGTGTCAATTGGCCTTGGCTTTTTAATATGATGGCCTTAAAAGGTAAATAGCCCATTTATAAGATAGTGGATGATATTTGGTTTGGCATTTGTGTATATATGAATTTATTTTAATGGTAAAATGGTAAAATGTTAAAAAAAAGTTTAATTAAATAAATCAAAAGCCATGCGTTTTTGTCTTTTTTTGCTATCATCTTTCTCCATAGCTGAATGTGAAAAGAAAAAGATGAGTTTGGAAGCTTTGAATATTCGGCACTTTGAAAGCTTAATTCGGGTATGTGTTTTACTCAGTTTTTTTATAATTTTTACGTTTTTGAGATCGTTGCTTCGAGTACTAGTAAACCCATGCCTTAATTTTTGGATTTAATGAAGAATTTGAGATTTTCTATTGTTTATTATGTGATGAAATTGTTGTTTGATGATGAATAATAAATCTTTGATGTTTGATTTTCATGTTTAATTAAGTGATTTTTTGATAAAAATGTGTATTAAGGACTAAATTTAGAAATTTGTAAATTGAGGGGTCAAAACGTGAAATAAATAAAAGAAATGGGTTGCTAGGTAAATTCGGCCTAACATGGGTTTGATGAAATTTTGAGTAATTTGTGTTATTTTGAAATAGGGATTAAATTGTAAAAGTGTGAAATGTTAGGGGATAAAATGCAAAATGCCCAAATTATGTGTCTTTAGATAAAATTTAATGAAATTTTGAATAAGTGAGTTAATTTTGATATTAATTAATTGGCAAAAGTGGAATTCGGATTTGGATCGGGGGGAAAATCAAAGTCGTCTCGTTCCGATTATCGTTGTCCGAGGTAAGTCCTTAAGTAATTAAAGTTGATTTGCTGCACGCTTAAGATTATATAATATGATAAGTAATTATTTGACCTTTACAAGCTCGATTTGCAATAAGTATATTGAATTTCGGCTATAAAGCCGAATATGAAATGGATGATTTATGTATATAATGTGGCCGAATGACTATTAAGTGATGATGTGAAAGTGTGTAATATGTGTATACAATTTTATTGTACTTGTTTGTATAAAGTCGAATGTGAATTGAATGGTATATATGTGGTGACCGAATAGCTATTATGAGACAAAATCAAAGAATGGGATATTTGTATAATAGATGAATTGTGACTATTGTTCCTACTTGATCGAGGTTGTGTGTGAAATAATTTGTGAATATGACATATAGCCGAATGGTTATTAAAAGTGAAACTAGGATAATGAAATGATTATGTGTTCTTTGTGTATGATTATTAAACCGAAAGTTAAAGGGTAGGTGTACATTTTGTGCTTCTATTCGAATGAAGCAATTGAATTGCTAATGTGATATGTTATGTGAAATGTGTTAACATGTGAATAAATATGCAAGACACTGGAAATGTATCCGGGCTAAAGTCCCGCAGGCTTCGTGCTGGAAATGTATCCGGGCTAAAGTCTCGCAGGCTTCGTGCTGGTAATATAATTTCGTGTTTTATACCTAGCAGGCCAAGTGCCGATGAATTTGATAAAAGTATACAATTACAAGATCCTACACTAAGTTGACAAATTGAAAGTGCATTACATATTAAGTTGGCCAGGTATGTATCATGTACTCGTATGCGGTTTTGATTTGAATTAAATTATAAATATATAAAGTGATGCATCTGTGAATAAGTGTTATGACTATAAATGTGATCGTGTTATATTCGGTAAATGTGTGAAGTTATGTGAAGTGATTCTATGTTTATATTCAAATATAAGCACTTGGTCCTTGTGGAAAGGTTTGTGGAAGTATATGATTTTATTTTTAGGTGATTACGATCATGGAAAATTAAATGTGAATATGATATTGTATTTTATTAGTTTCAATTGAACTAAAGCTGATAGTGAAGCATTTTAATGCCTATGTTATATGAGTTCGATTTCGAATGACATGATATACATGTTTAGATAATTTGAATGCAAGGAATGTGTGAAAGAGCAAATTTGTAATAAATCTGCTTGGGACAGCAACAGTAGCGTGATTTTCGAAAATCACCATAAATTGTGAAAATTGAATTAGAACTGAATAAATTATGTAATTAAATCTTAATGAGTCTAGTTTCTTATAAAAGAAACCGTGTAAGCAAAAGAATTGTAGATAATGAGATATTTGAAGTGGCGTGAGATAGAGTCAAAATGACTTTGAAATCCCCTATTCTGTTTTTAGAAAATCATTGTAAATTGTACAATGATGATTATAAGATAAAATTTATATTCCTAGACTCCTTAATGAGTCTAGTTTCAAATGAAATAAACAATAACATATTTTGATTTCTGTATAATGAGAATATTGATTCGTAGTGAAGAGTGGTCAGAATAGTCAAACGGTGAAACAGGGGAAATTTCAATAAAAATCTGGTATTGATTGGTCAAACCAAAAATTTTGAAAATTTTATGGATGGAAGATATATGAGTCTATTTTCAGGGAAAATTAACGGAACTTGATTTGGAGTTTCTTACCTCCAGTTATAAATAATTTAGTGACTGTTGCTCAGGAAGACAGTTTGTAGTGAATTTGTGATTTTGTTGCAAACATGGTTAAAACTAGTTAATGAGATACTTTTCGAGTTCTTATGATCTTATTTGTGATTTCAATATTTGGTTTTAATTGAGTTCAGATTCAAGTGAGGTGAATTTGCTAAATATGCATTATGTTCATGGATACTTGGCCAAAATGGCAATTACCTAGGAATGATTTCTTGAAAATTTGAAATAATCGATCTATAAGTAAATTAATTGTTTGCATTGCTTAAAACTTACTAAGCATTGAAGCTTACTCTGTGTTCTCTTTTCCATTTCTTATAGGTTTATTCTTTAGCTCGAGTTGGAAGAGCCGGAGATATCATCACACTATCGAGTCTTTATGTGAGTTGAGAAGATTGTATATCATCATGGTTTAAGGCATGTATAGGATAGACTATAGGTAGAATGATATTTCGACTTTGTATACATTATAACCATGCGAAGATGGCTTGCTCATGTTGTTTAGAGAAGTCTTATAATTGAACTAATGTGTTGAAATGTTTTAGTTATAACTTGATAGTAGTTAATTTGTTATTAGATATTCGGTTATGTTTTGATAGTGAGTCATTTTGCAAATTTATAAGAGCTCTTATGGAAATTCAATGAGACAGGTTTGCATTGTTGATAATTTATGTCTGGTAAGTATCTTTGACCTTATAGAAGTTTTGTTCAGTCAAGTAATACCTCATAACCTTATTTCGGTAACGGATACGGGTTAGGAGTGTTACATATGTTCTGGATTAAGAGCGAATGAGTTTCAAGGGTTTTCATGAAAAGAGATGCATATCTATATGTCAAGAAGGGTATCCGTCATTATTACCTGTAAGTGTGAAAAGTGAGGGGTATTGTGTCTTGTTCTAAAATTATTAGGAATTTTAATTATTGCCATCTTGATATATAAGATTTTGATATAGCACGATGTGGAGTGCATCTGAATGGTCTATGCAATGATTTATCAATATGAATATCCATGGTACTAAACCAGGGGTTGTCTATGTGTGAATTTGATGGTAGTAAAGTCTACATAAGTATTTGCCAAAAATATATGAGTATTCGCCTGCGATAATTGTTAGTGAACAACTATTTGAAATAGAAATATGGATTAAGACATGGATAGTTGGAAGTGTTTCCTAAATGTATGTTATATTAAGAAAGAATTATGGGACAAGAGATTTATGAAACGACTGAAGGGATTCCTCTATTTACTAAATATGAAAGATTTAAGTATAGCAAGGGTATAATAACTGACATATATATAAGTAATAAAACTTTAATGGTATCAATTGAAGTAAATGATGCAGAGTAATATTTGACTCATAGCAATTCATATAAGATTTGCAAAGTATCCATCAATGTATGGTTAAAGAACTCACTCAGTACTCTTGTACTTGCAAGATTTGTTATTTTTTTAGGTATTTGAGGAAAGACTGCGCCTAGAGAAACAACACTAGGAGTTTGTCAAGTTAGTTGCGAAGTGGGTTATTATGCATATAGCAGAATTTTGGTGTACTCTAGGAATACAATATAATTTGTGATGATTATATTGTGATTATGAATGTTTATTTGTAGCCTCCCTAGCTTATTGTTAAAAGTGGTTTATGGTGATATCGGATTAAAATGACTTTTAAAATACTACTCGAGTGATAACTCGATAGGGAAATTTTATTTGAGCTTGTGGATATTTTTTTTCTAACCTTCTGCCAAAATCTATTTACTTGTGTCTTTAATCTTTTAAGGTAGCATGATACTATTTTTAATTCGCTTTCAACGCTATATTTTTTCAAAATATCGGGACAATGCTCTGGTAAGCGGGTACTCGACAAATTGGAAAGTTAGCCTTTTAAGATTCTGTTTTTATAAGTTACACACTGAGCTCAAAAGCTCACCTCTATCTATTTACTTTCAGGTAATCCTCAGATTTAGGACAGGTCCGTGCAGTGGGGGCACGGTTAAACATTTTTACTTAGTATCAATTAAAAATCTAGTTTGTTCTATTTCGATAATTTTTGGACTATTTTTAAAGTTTGAATTTTAACTTTTTTATTTCCCATTTTTAATTATTTCGGCGTAGTTCTTATGATATTCATTGTAAATGCAAAACCAAGGTTTCCAACAACAAATCGCATTTTACAAAATCGAACTAGATCAAAATTTCACCGCAAACTTAAATGTTTTAAAAGTATAAATAATCAACATCAAATTAATTAAGAAATATGAATTCTTTAAATAACTAGATTTCTACTTAGCGAAAGCTAGCGTAACATTTATAAGTCTTCAACGGTTTTTGGATTTTCAAATAAGTCATAGTAACTCCTCCAGATCTGGTCATAACGTCTAGGTCGGGTTTGGGTTGTTACGCACCAACAAATAATTGTGGACAATGCCTCCAGAATTGTAGTCAAACTGTCAAGTTAGAAATATGTGGTCAAACCATTATAATTGTTGTCAAGCTGCCATAACAGAAATGTGGTTAACCCACCAGATAGTGCAAATCATTAAACTAATAGATCTTTCTCCTTACCATATTATCCTAACCCTATGAAATGTGACATGGCATGAAAATACAAAATCTGAATGAAAAGCATGTGCGACATGCAGTTGTACAACAACAAAAATCAGAAGGCATGGAATTCCACGCTTTGTAGAATAGATGTGTCACAAACTCAACAAAAAAAATCGGTTTTGCCATAAAGTCACATGCATGGTCATATAACATATTCATATATACATTAATTTACATAATCAGACAACATATACTCGTATGTCGGTAAAATCTAGTGTTTGAAATCTCACATAGTTAAAACTTAAACGAAAGATGTCATTAATATCCTCTTAACAATAAGGTTCTTGTCATTTTCATTTTTATTAATTAAAACTAAAAAAATATTTGCTTTATATAAATTAAATACTTCATACACCTACTCAAATAAAAATTGCAAGTCAAGTATACAAACAAGAACTAGAACAATATCAAATTGGGGACCTTCAGCGTGTAAAGACTGATGTGATAACCACAGCAACGAAGCAGTTGAAATTGGGGAAAAAATGAAATATTAAGTAAGGATTAAAGAAGAAAAAATAAATAAAAAACTGTATAGAATAGAAGAAGGATTTTTTTTTCAAAAAAATGTAGATATTTTGAATTTAATACAAGAGAGAAGAAAATTAAAAGAATAATTTTTTCTTTTACGTTTTTCTTTACTTTAAAAAATAAAAGCAAACTACTTATTATTAACAAAGCATGAGCTATAGACTACCACAAACATTAGAGATTGGAAAAACAAAAGGTGCAAAATGCAGAATCATGAATCAAGAGGATACACAAGGTATAACAGTTTTTGATTTGGGGAAAAAAGTTTGGGGAAAAAATATTTGGAGAAAATGTTGGGGATTTCGGGGGAGGGGATTTGGGGAAAATAAAATGGGGAAAAAAAGAAAGGGATTTCAGGTATTGGGGATTTAAGGGAGGATTTAGGTTTAAGGATTTCCAAAAAGCCTTGTTCTGTGATTTAAAGTTTGGGGAAAAAATAAACTGATTTGGGGGAAATGTGATTTGGAAGATTTACGATTAGGGGAAAAATTTAGAGATTTCGAGTATATGGGATGGGATAAAATTGAGGAGAGCAAAACAATGCAGTTTCAATTAAAACAAAATGGCCTTTTGCACCTAGCGCCGCTAAAGCTTGACCTATTGCGATGTTTTTAACCTAGCATCGCTAATGCCATAAAAATTCCATTAAAAACGACGCCGTTTTGTTTAAAGGAAAACGATTTTTTATGGCATTTTTATGAAAAATGCCTCTATTGTAGTCTTTTTGCGGACTTTTTCACCTAGCGCCACTAATGCCACTATAAACACCACTAAAAACGGCGCCATTTTGTTTAAAGTAAAATTATTTTTTGCGGCGTTTTTATCAAAAATGCCGCTATTGCTTACCTATTGCGGCGTTTTTCACCTAGCGCCGCTAATGCCACTATAAACGCCACTAAAAACGACGCTATTTTGTTTAAAGTAAAATTATTTTTTGCGGCATTTTTGATAAAAACACCGCTATTGCTTACCTTTTGTGGCGTTTTCTCATAAATGCCTCTAATGTCTTTGATACTAATAAATATTTAAAAATTCAACAAAATTTAAAAAAGTTAATAATTTCTTTAAAAAAATATCTACGCCAACAATAGAATACAAATAGACCAGCACGTGAGTTGTCACATCAGTGTCGTCGAAGATTGAAAGTTAAAATGATCCAAAATTAAGATAAAAGTGATAAAATGAGTAAATATTAATAGTGAATTTTATCATTATGCAAACCCAGCTTTAGGGATGTGGGTTTTAACTTTTTGAGCATCTAATCCCCCTATTTTCCTAAGAGAACTAAGAAGCCCACATTGCTCAAATTGAAGTATATATACTAAATTGATCAAAAACTGAAACATACAATACTGAAATTCACCAATTCAAAAAGTGTAAGGAAAAAAATTGATTAAATTGAAGTACATGTACTAAATTCTTAATTTTTAGTTAGATTCAATCCAATTTTCTTCTTTAATTCTATAGTTGAAAGGTTTAATTATTTCTTAAATTCCTTTAAATTAAGTTTGTTTTGTTTCAAATAATATATTTAATTTGTAAAATTTTAAAATTGTGTACGAAAATAATTTTAAAAAATGAAACCAAACTTCCTTACGAACAATTTGTATCCACGAGTTTAATTTTTTGTGCAACTGATAGAATTTATCCAAATTGATTTTGATAAAATTTAACTTCTCAAATTCTTTTTTGATATTATTTCTACAACGTACTACTCATATTTCCTCCCCAACTCATAAATAGGAGGATAATGTATTTCAACACACTCAAATGCATGTTCTCTTATATTGACAACAATGCTTACACTAATTGATCTAAGACTCAATCTGCTTAACTTCCCAAATTCTAAATTACTAAGAGGTGGATTCTTTTATACGAAAATGTGGAAATAATGAATTTCTCTCTCCTTTTTACTTTATTATGATTTCGATATTAATTTAATAATATATAAGGTAAATTACACCAACAGTCACTCAACTTTAGGGTAGCTAACAAAATAGTCACCTAGGTTTGATTTCAGTCACCCAACATTTGAAAAATAACAAAACAGTCACTAACGTTATAAAAAAGTGACAAAGCAGTCACTGACTAATGATTTCAGTTAGTGTATTAACAGAACCGCTGACGTGGCAAATTAACTAGCTGACGTGGCCAGTTAACATGCCACGTTGGATGAAGAATTTAAAAAAACCTAGAAAAACACCTTTAACAGAGAAGAAGAAGAAACAGCAGCAGCAGCAGAAGAAGAAAAAAAGAAGAAGAAGAAGAAGCAGAAAAAGATTAAAGAGCTAAGTGAAAGTCTTCAAGTCATTGCAAAAGAGAAAGATGATTTTGCTTTCATTGTAAATCTAAGTCGGAATGATGATATAGAGCCTGAAAGACCTACAACCACATGTTTTGTTAATGCATCTAAAATACCATTACCAGCATGTTGCTAATAAAAAAATGGTCAAGAAAGGGGAATCCATATAATCTCCATTGTGGTGAAGGGAGGTATAGGGAAAACAACTTTAGCCCAAATAGTTTACAACGATAAAGAGGTTAACGCCTATTTTCAGAAGAAACTATGGGTGTGTGTTTCAAATCCCTTTGATGAGATAAGCATTGCAAAAGCAATTCTTGAAGCTCTAACGGGTATTCCGTCGGGTTTGCGTGAGTTGAACACTGTACTAGAGAAAATCCATGAATCTATTGTGGGAAAAAAATTCCTACTTATTCTTGATGATGTCTGGACAGAATATGAGAGGAAGTGGCAATCATTGAAATGCTGTCTTAAAAGTAGTGCCTCCCCAGGAAGCAAAATCTTGGTCACCACATCCAAGTAGAATGTTGCTACTGTAATGGGTTGTACCAAATTATTCAATTTGGGGAAGTTTTCTGAAGAAGAGTTTTGGTCTTTATTCAGTTAGGTAGCATTTTCTGGATGGAATCACAGAGCACGTTAGATTTTGGCAGACATTGGTAGCAAAATTGCAGATAAGTGCAACGGTTTGCCTTTTGCAGCAATAATACTCGAAGGTCTCTTACGAAAGTTTTTTCTTCTTCTTCTTCTGCTCCTGCTGCTTTGTCTTCTTCTTTGTTAAAGGGGGTTTTTTTAGAGTTTTTTTTTTCAATTTTTTCATCCAATGTGGCAAGTGAACTGGCCACGTCAGCTAGTTAACTTGCCACATCGACGGTTCTGTTAAGACACTAACGGAAACCGTTAGTTAGTGACTGTTTTGTCACTTTTTTATAACGTTAGTGACTGTTTTGTTATTTTTCAAAAGTTGGGTGACTAAAATGAAACCTAGGTGACTATTTTTTTAGCTACCCCAAAGTTGAGCAACTGTTGGTGTAATTTACCCTAATATATATTACAAGGTACACAAGTAATTTAAAAAAACAATCTTATTGCTTATCGAAACCCTAAAATAGAATGATTTTTTTATCATTTTTATCAAAACCCTAACCCTTAAACACTAAACCATAAAATCCTAAACCATAAAATACTAAACCATAAACCATAAATCCTAAACACTAAACTCTAAAACATAAATTCCAACCCTTAAAACATAAATAGTAAACCCTAAGCTATAAACCGTAAAACACTAAACCATAAACCATAAACCATAAACTATAATGATAAACCCTAAAATAAATTTTTTTCACGGCTTGCGGCATTTTTCTCACAAATGCCGCTACTGCATGACCTTTTGTGGCGTCTTTCTCACAAACGCTGCAACTGCTTGACCTTTTGCGGTGTTTTTATCATAAAAGCCTTTAATGATTGACTGTTTGCAGCATTTTTCTCATAAACACTGCTATAGCTCTAATCATTTGTGGCGTTTTCCGATTAGCGCCACTAAAGTATAACTTTTGCTGCATTTTTAGTCCAAACGCCACTAAAAACGCCTCTAAAAACCTGTTTTGCTGTAGTGCACCTACTCATATAAAAATTGCAAGTCAAATATACAAATAAGAACTAGAACAATTATTTGGAACAAGTGGAACCTTATGTATTTTGATAGATAATTTTTTTAAAAAAATATGATTTTTTGGCATTTGTAATGTCCGCTATACGGTTCATGTTGCACTCAACACTTATCGGTAGTTTTTAAAAACATGTTAATTAAATATAAACTTATTTGATTAAATATGAACAATTATGTATATTTTCAATCCTTGCACAATTAAAACTGACAATATATTTTCAATCACCTATTCATATCCTTGCATAATTAAAACTCACAAGCCTAATATTTATTTAAAAAAAAGTGAAATGACAATAATATCCTCCTAACTACAAGTCAAATATTCCAACTAATCTTAGCTTATCAGCTTTGCCATGCAACATTCCATGGTTCAATGTACCCTTAATGTATCTAAGCACTGTTTAGCAGCTTGAAAGTGCTTCTTATTGCAACAATGCATGAACCTTGAGAGAAAACTGACAGCAAACATAATGTCTGGCCTAGTGGCAGTCAAATACAACAAACAACCAACTAGACTCCTATAAACAAATTCATTAACCTGTTCAAAACTCCCTTGGCTTGATAATTTTTCTCCAACAGCAACAGGTGTGCTTGCTGCCTTGCAATTTTGCATTGAAAACTTGGTTAGGATTTTGGAGGCAAAAGCTTTCTGACTTAGGAAGATCCCTCTTTAAGTTTGATTCACCTCCATGCCAAGAAAATAAGTAATTCTCCCAAGATCAGACATCTCGAACATTTTTTTCATCATTGCTTTGAAATCTGCCAACATAGCTTGGTCTCCTCCTGTAACAAGCAAATCATCCACATGTGCCTATTTTAAGCCATACAAGGCTTCCTTTAGTCTATAGACCATGCTTTCATTTTCTGCCACTTTGAAGCCTTGAGGTTGCTCCACATAGATTTCCTCTTCAAGGAAACCATTTAGAAAAGTAGACTTCACATCGAGTTGGTGGATTTTCCACTCCATCCAAGCTGCTAAGGCAACCAGTAATCTGATGGTGTCTAGCCTGGCCACTGGTGCAAATGTCTCCAGGTAGTCTAGACCATACTTCTGGCTAAACCCCTTCACAACTACCTTGTTTTGAGTTTGTTCAAGCTCCCATCAGCATTATGCTTGGCTCGATAGACCCATTTTACCCCAATGAGCTTCTTGTTGGCTGGTCTTGTAATTAACTCATCTCATCAGCCATAGTTTGTTTCCAGCCTTGATGTGCCTCATCCTTTTCAAAACTGCTTGGTTCAACTGTAGCCACATGTGCTCTCTCATAAATTTCAGCCAGTGGTCTAGTACCCCTGACTGGTTCATCATCAATGTCCATTTTTGGACCATTTTGATCAGCCTCAGTCTGATCAGCCACAAGGTCTTTAGAAACTTCTTTTGGTTCATTCTTGTCCCAATTCCAGCTTGACTTCTCATCAAACACTACATCCCTGCTAACTAGCACCTTATTTGTTGAAGGATCAAAGATTCTATAGCCCTTTTTGACTAGGCTATATCCTACTAGAATACCAGGCTGAGCTTTCTTAGCCAACTTGTTCCTCTTCATAGCTGGGATATGTGCATAGCATATGTAGCCAAAGACCTTCAGATGAGCCAATGATGGCTTGAACCCGAACCAGGCCTCAAATAGGGTTTTGTGTGTCAAAGCCTTGGTTGGGAGTCTATTTTAAAGATAGGCAGCAATGTTAACTACTTCAGCCAATAGAGTTTTGGGAAAATTCTTCTCAAACAATAGGCACCTAGCCATATCCATTAAACTCCTGTTCTTTCTTTCACTTACCCCATTTTGCTGAGGTGTATAGACATTGGTCAGCTGATGTTTGATGCCAGCATCACTACAGAGAACTTGAAATTGAGCTGAGGAGTACTCAGCTCCATTGTCTGATCTAATGGTCTTTAGTTTGCATCCTGTTTCTGTTTCAGCTAAAACTTCAAGAACACTTGAGCTACCTCAAATTTGTGCTTCAAAAAGAAAATCCAGCAATATCTGGTACAATCATCAATGAAAAGAATGAAGTACCTGTTACCATTGAGTGATTTAGTCTTCATGGGGCCACACACATTAGTGTGCACGAGCTGAAGCTTTTCTGAGGCTCTTCATGCCTTATTTGAAGGAAATGGTAGTCTAGCCTGCTTTCCTAGCTGACACACTTCACAGACTTTATCATTTTCAACTGAACTAGTGAAATTTTTAGCCAAATCTTCTCTGACAATATGAGCCATTGATCTAAAGTTTGCATGACCAAGTCTTTGATGCCAGAGCTTGGATTTATCAATAGAAGCTGTATAAGTTGCGTTTGAGGCTTTGTTCCAGTCAACAACAAAGCTTTTATCTATCATAGCTACTGTCATGAGCATGGATCCACTTGGATCACTGATTTTGCACTCACTGCCTTTGAACACAACTGAATAGCCCTTCTCCAGCAGTTGAGCTATACTCAGCAGATTTTTGTCAATTTCAGAAACTAGCAACACATTTGAGATGAGCTTATTACCTGTGGGAGTCCACATCAGGACATCTCCTTTACCTTCAGCATTGATAAAATGACCATTTCCAATTTTAACTTTGGTTTTACAGCTTCTGTCCAATGACTTAAAAATGACAGCATCTGGTGTAATGTGATTGGTGCAACCACTGTCTATGAGCCACCCATTTGAGACATTCTCTTGAGCAGGTGAGTAAGAGACTCTAAAGACCTGCTCCTCATGGTCACTGCCTTCTTCAGCTACCCGAGCTTCAGCCCTTGGTTGCTGTTGGTTCTGCCTTGGTTTTCCCTTCTCTTTGCAAATCTTTTCAAGATGGCCAATCTTTTTACAGTATTGGCACTGCACATCTGGCCTAAACCAGTATTTGGCCTTTGGATGACCAGGCCTCTTGCAATGCTTGCATGGTCTATCCCATCTTCTTGGAGAATCTAACTTTGGCTTGTCTCTCCAAGTCTTCTTGCCTTTGTTGACAGAGGAGCTTGAGGCAGGCTTGGTTTTGGCTTGGAAGGCACATTCTTGGTGCTCCTCGAGTCTACTGGCTCTTCTTTTCTCTTGTGCATAGAGAGTATTGACCAGCTCTGTCAAGGAGATGCTGGCCAGGTCCATTGAGTCCTCGAGAGAGGATATTTTTGCCTCATACCTCTCAGGTAAGGTAGAGATCACTTTCTCCACTATCCGTGCTTCATTGAACTGCTCTCCAAGGAGCCTTATGCTGTTTACCACTGCCATAATTCTGTCTGAGTACTGCTTGACAGTTTTTTCCTCCTTCATTTTCAAGTTCTCGAAGTCTCTTCTCAAGTTTAAAAGCTGCTGTTGCCTTGTTCTCTCAATCCCTTGAAACTCCTCTTTCAGTTTATCCCAGGCCTGTTTTGGTGTCTCACAGGCCATGATCCTTGTGAAGATCACATCTGAGACACAATTTTGAATGCAAGACATGGCTTTATACCTCATGGTCCTTTCATCAGCATGTTGCCTGATTTGAGCAATTGTTGGGTTGGCTCTGAGTGGTGCTGGCTCAACATCTGTTTTGACTACCTCCCATAGGTCAAGTGCCTGCAGGTAGGTCCTCATCTTAACTATCCAAATGTGAAACCCTTCTCTATTAAAAACTAGTGGTACTACAGGAGAAAAGCCTGATGAAGCCATCGATTTTGAAGGTATACAATAATAGGTCCACTAAGACAAAAGCTCTAGATACCAATTGTTGGTATTGGAACAAAGAACAAGCAAGGTTCAACAATAGCTTGAGTAGCAAGGCTCGATATTTGCTGAAGAAACAAAACAGAAGTCAAAGCAAAAAACAAACAAAGATGGAGAGTATATTGAATGAAAAATGATAATAATTTCATTGACATAAACAATGGCATAAAGCCAATACAAATACAAAACATTTTCTGATCAAGGTAAGGCTAACATCAAACACTACCTAACACCACTAATCACATTGAAAACACAAAGATAAAACTTGCACAACAAAAAAAAGCTGATTTTTAGCTCAAACTCTACCTAATTACATCACTTATCATACCAACTTGGTTCAAAATAAACTAAATTACAAAATGGAAACTGAGGTAACTGAATGCAACTAAATAGAATAGAAACACCAACAGTAGCAAGGTTCCTCATCTGGTGCATGCATGCCTCGATAGCATGTGCTACTTCCTTAGTTGCTTGTGATGCATGGAAGCCAACTTCAACACTACCTTTACTGTTCAACATTGTGTGCCTTTTTTCTTTCTTTTTTTTATCTTTTCTGTAATAATAAATATACGCAATATTGTGTGAAATTTATAAAATAATGTCTATGCCTATATCAATATCTCTATAAAAGTCTCAACTATAAATTTTAGGTTCAAACTTTGGAGACAGTAACAATCACAGACCTCAAACATTGACAGTAAAACAAATAGGGAGGCCTTTCTTTCCTGACAACTTTCCTTTTCCTTTTTGTTTTTGACATGAAAAGATTTTGATTACATTTGAACTTTAATCCTTTAATTTTTATTAGATTATATAAATTTGGTTAAATTTTAAATTTTATCTCTATATTTCTCTCAAATTTGAAATTGAATCTCTATACTTTATTTTGACATAAGTTGTCACTCGTGTCTAAAGAGATTGTCTAAGGAGTCTGCGCATCCAAGGGTACAAATAGTTAAACATACCTAGAAGTCTAGTATATACATGGTATAAATACTCCTTCCTTGGTGCACAAGCTTCGTATCCAGACTGGTGTAAGGAGGAAATGAAGGGATGATGCATATGATGATGAAATAAAAACACATGATAATATGGTTTGCCTCCAATTTGGCACTCTACTGCATATCGTGACTGGTGAAAACCCAACCTTGTTGGGGAACAAGTGTGTGTTTGAATGCAAGGAGGAATGTTAGGGGTACGAAGGTCATGATTACTATAACAACCCGTTTTTGGTCAAATTGGAAGTGGTTTCAGAATCACAAATCTAAGGTTGAAATAATTATTTTATTATTATTTTAATGTCCACATTATGATAGTATGATTGTGTGAAAATTTCGTTAAGAAATGTTATCATTTGATTGGTCAATTTGATAAAAAGGACTAAATCGCGTAAAGTGCAAAATTGATGTTCTAATAGCTAAAGGTATTTAATAGCTAAGGAACCTTAAATTAGAGGTCCTTATGTTGTAATTAGACCATGATTAGTGTTAGTGGACAAAGATGGATATGATTAATGAATTTTAATGAATTAATAATAAGGTTAATTTGGTATTTGGTTATTTAAAGTATAATAAATAAAATAAAAACCAAATTCTAAGTGCTTTCATCTTTCTTAGCCAATTCTTAGTATGAAGAATAGCCATTTCTAAGCTTTCAAATTAGGCCAAGCTTCGATAGCTAATTAAGGTATGGTTTTTGTTTCGTTTTAATGATTTTTATGTTTTTGAGATTGTTGCAACTAGGTCTAGCTAGCTCAAGGACTATTTTGCAAAACTTTTAAAGATTTAGAAAGTTTCTGTTGATGAATAAGCATGTATTTTGATGTTTGGTGATAGATTATGATTTTTTTTTGTGAATTATACAAGTTTTGTTAAGTGATTTTTGGTGAAAATGCAAATTTGGGTTTAATTTGTGAAAAGTGTAAAATTCATGGTTAAAATGTGAAATAAATGAAAAATATGGGCTGATATGTACACTATGGAAATTTAGATAGCATGGGTTAGTATCAAATTTCAGGAATTTGTGATTTTATGAAATAAGGACTAAATTGTAAAAGGATTGAAATATTAGGGGCAGTTGTGTAAAAAGCCTTAAAGTGAATTTTGGACTAAATTGAATAGAGATCTTTAAATAAGTTAATATTGATTATATATAGATTAAGAAAAGTGAAACTCGGATCTAGATCGAGGCAAAAATAAAGTTCTCGACTAATCAACTCGTGTTGTTGTTTTTTACGTCTGAGGTAAGTTCGTATATAATAAGCATTGTTATAATTATGTTTTACAAGCTTTGATATTGTATGAACTGTGAATACGAGACTACAAACATATTCGACAATGATTTGACAATGATTCGGCATTGGAAATCCTGGATGAACCTTAGGAATAGATAGGATACTAGTGACATGTCATTAGGGGATTAATGTGATTATGTGATCCGGGTGCTGGTCCTGTACATCCTACCGGTGGCTAAGTATACCGACATGTGTTGTGGTTACTTGACAGCTTGTGTGAGCAGCACCGTATAGCTATGTGTTGACCAACAACTTGTGTAAGCATGCCAGTTGATAGCTCGAGAACGAACATTTTTGTGATATGTGATTGAGATAGCTTTGGCTATATATGTGGCACTTTGGTACGAGTTTCTTGAGTATCTGATAGTATTTTGAATGGTTCAACGGATAAATGAAAGACGTGATTGTGTATGAGATTGATACGAGATGATACATGTATGTACATGAACCGTATAAGTTTTAAATCGAAGAAATTGGAAAGTGCACATATAAGCATATGATTAAACATGTGGAAGGTTTGTTAGATAACATGAATTACATGTTGATATGTTCAAATTGATTGTTTGTGTATTTATGATCAATTTGAATTTATTTCATACGAGCTTACTAAGCTTTATAGCTTACTTTGTTTATTTTACTATGTTTTATAGTGATTCTAAAGCTAGCTCAGATTCGGGGATCATCGGAGACTACGTCACACTATCCATCTATCAATTTGGTACTTTTGAACTTATGTTTTGGTATATGGCATGTATAGGGACTTTGGTCATTTTGGTTTATAATTGATGATGAATGTAGCCATTTGAGATAGCTTGTGAATATTCTAAGTTTGGTTTTGTATACAACCATATAAGTTGGCTTATTTTGGTATGATTGAATCATATATAATAAGTGTGCATATGGCTCTTATTATGTGTTTGAATATGGCAATGTGTTGTTGGTTGGTATTTGGAAATTAGAAGTACTAAATGGATGGGAAATGAACTTGGCATGTATATGTAATTAGGTAAAAAAAATGCATGTTTAGGAAATGGCCATATTGATGTTTAATAAGTGAAATTATGTACGAAATTAGATCGCATATTGTGGTATTTGTGATTTGTATTGATGAGAAATGAAATGGTATAGAATATGCTTGATTTGAGGTTGAGTTATATGTCTATTGATGCTATGTTTTGGTGTCTTTGAATTTGATGTAGGTGTGCACAAGTTTGGGTGGAAAATTGGCTTAGTAAATAGCCTATTTTTGTCCACACAGGCAGAGACACGGGCGTGTGTCTCAGCCGTGTGTGACACACAGTTATTTACATGGCCGTGTGTCCGTTGGTGTTGAAATTAAAACCAGGTCAGTATGCTCCACACGGCCTCACACACGGGCGTGTGACCTGGGCATGTGGCATAAGTCAGTGTACCTTACAGGTTTGACATGGCCTAGCATATGGCCTGACACACAGATATGTATGGCCATTTTAGGGGACACGGGCTAGCCACATGGGCGTGTGTGTTGGCCTTGTGACTAAGTTAGAGAGTTACACGGGGTCAGACACGGGCTGGGACACGGCTATGTGCTCCCATTTTGAATGTCCACACGACCTTTGACACGGGCCACACGGGCGTGTGTCCCCTGTTTTTGAGAAAAATTTCTAAGTGTTCTAAGAATTTCCAAAGTTATCAGTTTAGTCCCAAACCACTCTTAAAGCATGTTTAGAGCCTCGTAGGCTTGTATTAGGGACAATATGAATGTGTTGATTGATATTTGAATGAAATTTGGAAATGTATGAGAAAATGTATGTGTAATTGTGTTATAAGTCCAGTAATGCTCTAAAACCCTATTTCGGTGTTGAATTCGGGTAAGGGGTGTTACATTTATTAGTATCAGAGCTACGGTTTAGTTGATTCTAGGACTAACATAGCATTTGTGAGAGTCTAACTATACATGCCATATATAACCTATGATAGTATGATGACTCCTGACAAATTAAACTGTATTTTCGTGTAGTAAATGGATCCTAATCGAGCTGTAGCTGACGATGTTGAGAGTAATGCGCCAGCTCCCACTCAAAGAGCGGTGTCGTTTAAATCTAGAAATGTATCGAGTAGTCACGGAGGAGAAGCTGAAGAAGCCTTTTTCCAAATGATGAACGAATGGTTTACACAATTTGTCCAGACAAATCCGGCTACTCAACGACCTCCACCCTACCTAATCCTTAACCTATTCTCGTAGTTCCTCAAGGTGTGGAACTTCTACAACTAAATAAGCCACCAGTTGATAAGATTCGAAAGTACAGGGTCGAAGAGTTCAGAGCTACTATTGATGATGATCCCGAGAAAGCTAAATTTTGGCTTGAAAATACTATTCGGGTATTTGATGAACTATTTTGCACACCAGGTGAGTGTTTAAAATATGCTATACCACTTCTGAGGGACACTACGTATCAATGGTGGAAAATTTAGTGTCTGTGGTACTGAGAGAAAGAGTTACCTGGGAATTCTTTCAGACTGAGTTTCGGAAGAAATACATAAGTCAGAGATTCCTCGATCAAAAGCACAAAGAATTTTTAGAACTGAAACAGGGTCGTATGACTGTGACTGAGTACGAAAGAGAATTTGTGTGGTTGAGTAAATATGCTCGGGAATATGTTTCTACTGAAGAAATCATGTGTAAACGATTCGTTGATGGATTGAACAGGGATATTAAACTTCTGGTTAGAATTCTAGAGTTGAAAGAATTTGTTGTCTTGGTTGATAGAGCTTGCAAAGCCGAGGAGCTTAGCAAAGAAAATAGAAAAGTAGATTTAGAGGTTGGAGACTCGAGAAAAAGATGGATGAGTAAGCCGTACCAATCTATTCAGAGATTCGTACACTCGACCAAATGCTTCAATCGAGTATTCAAACAGAGATCGTGGAAAACAATACTCAAGTCCTAAAGCTCAAGTTACATCGGTATCGAGTGTTGGCAGTGTGAGAAATTATAGACCTGAATGTCAGCAATGTGGAAGACGACATTCTGGTGAATGTAGAATGAATAACCGGGCTTGTTTCAAATGTGGTTCACAAGATCATTTCATATGTGATTGCCCAGAGTTAGTTAAGAAAGAAAAGATTCAGAATGCAAGATTAAGCAATACAGCTGCTAGAGGGAGGCCACCAAGAAATGTGGGAAATGCAAATGGTAATCGCGATACTACGAGAGATTCTATGGTAAGATCTAATGCTAGAGCACCTGCTAGAGCTTACGCTATTCGTGCTTACGAAGATGCTCGTCACCAGATGTTATCACCTGTACATTTTCTATTTATGACACTAATGTATTGCTTTAATTGATCCTGGATCGACTTATTCGTATATATGTATGAATTTGGTGCCTAATAAGAGTTTTCCTATTAAGTTTACTGAGTTTGTAATTAAAGTATCGAACCCTTTAGGCAAGTATGTTCTAGTTGATAAATTTTGCAAGAACCGTCCTTTAATTACTCAGGGTTACTGTTTTCTTGCTGATTTGATGTTACTACCTTTTGATGAATTTGATGTAATTCTAGGTATGGATTGGTTGACTTTGCATGATGCTGTAGTGAATTGTAGACGAAAGACTATTGAATTGAAAGTCAAACAAATGAAATCATTTGAATTGAATAAGATGAATCGAGTGATTTGTCTGTAATGATTTTATCTATGTCAGCTCAAAAATGTGTGATGAAAGGGTGTGAAGCTTATCTTGTCTATGTTTGAGATACAAAAGTGTCTGAATCTAAGATTGAATTAGTGCCAGTTGTCTATGAATATACGGATGTGTTTCTTGAAGAATTTTCAGGGTTGCCACTGATCACGTGATTTCGTGATAGGTTTTAAAAATTTATAATTACTTGTTCTTGAACTAACTATTATCACGATGTAGGCAAGTGTACCTATCGAACAGTAGTATAGTTTTAGCAAGACTGGATTGTCGAACCCAAAGGAATTAAAAGTACTAGTAATGATTGTCTTTTTATTATCTAGCCTAAAAATAAAGAGGTTTTTGTTTTAATTAACTAATTATCTAAACTATGAACTCACAAAGAAAAGAATTAGGGAATTGCTTTTGAGGAAAATTGATTGACTTAAGACAATACCTAAGGAAAAATTCACCTAGACTTTACTTGTTATTCCGGCTTCGAATCGGACGATTTATTCATTCAACTTGTTCCATAAAGATCCCTAAGTTATGTTATTATCCCTATTCAAGACTAATAACGTCTAATCCCTAGATTGAATAACCAAGACTTTTCTCTAATTAACACTCTAGGGTTGCATTAACTCGATCTATGGATCTCCTTATTAGGTTTCACCCTAAACCGATAAAATCTTGTCACCCTATTTCTAGGCGCGCAATCAACTCTGCTTAATTATTAAAAATGTACTCTTAGACAGAGTCTATTCCTCCTCTGAATAAGAGCTTATCTTGAATCAGTATCGTGGGATATCAAAACAAGAATTAAGAACACATAATTAAGAATAAGTTAAATATTTATCATACGATTCAAAAAATAATAACAAGATTCGTCTTAGGTTTCATTCCCCTTAGGTATTTAGGGGATTTAGTTCATAACTAAATAAGAAAACATCTCAGAATGATAAATAATACAAAACATAAAGAAAAACCAAAACTCCTGAAGGGAAATTGAGGAGAGATCTTCAGTCTTGATGATGAATTCGACTTCTGAGATGGATCAATCGGCTTCCTTGGAGTAATTCCTTACCCCCTATTCTCCGTGTGTGTTTTCTTTCTCCTCTAGGGTGTATTTATAGGCTTTGGAATGTCTAAGAGCCCTCAAAATTAGCCTTTTTCGAATTAGACTCAACTTGGGCTCGACAGGGACACGCCCGTGTGCGATTACTTCAGGCCGTGCTCGAGCCTGCCAAATTGACACGACCGTGTGGTCTGCCTGTGTGAGGAGGTCCAGGCTATGTTAATTTCGTACTTTCACCCATTTTCTCTATTTTTGGCCCGTTTCTCGTTCATTTTGCTCTCCTATGCTTTCCTAAGTATAAAACATGAAATTAAAGCATTAGGAGCATCGAATTCACCAATTCTAATGGGAAATCATCCATAAAATGCATTAAACATGGGGTAAAAATATGTATAATTTATAGTTTATCAACCACCGATCAGAGAAGTTGAATTTGCTATTGAATTAGTACTTAGAACTTTACCGATATCTATAGCCCTATATAGAATGGCTCCGACAGAATTGAAAGAGTTGAAATCTCAGTTGCAAGAGTTAACGGATAGAGGTTTTGCACGACCTAGTTTTTCACCCTAGGGTGCACCAGTATTATTTGTAAAGAAGAAAGACGGATAAATGAGAATGTGTATTGACTATAGACAGCTCAACAAGGTTACAGTAAAGAATAAGTATCCGTTGCCAAGAACAAATGATTTATTTGATAAGTTGAAAGGTGCACCAGTGTTTTCAAAGATTGATCTACGGTCTAGTTATTATCAGTTGCGAGTTAAAGATTTAGATGTGCCAAAAACTGTGTTCAGAACGAGGTATGGAAATTATGAATTTCTTGTTATGCCTTCCGAGTTGACTAATGCTCTTACAGTCTTTATAGATTTGATGAACCGAATTTTTAGACTGTATTTAAACAGATTCATTGTTGTGTTCATTGACAACATTCTGATCTATTTACAAGATGAGTCTGAGCACGCTGAACATTTGAGAATTGTGTTACAAACCTTGAGAGATAAGCAACTCTATGCTAAATTCAGTAAATGTGAATTCTGGCTTCGAGAAGTCAAATTTTTGGGACACATTGTTTCAGTGGAAGGTATACAAGTTAATCCAAGTAAGATTTCCGCAGTTGTTGACTGGAAACCACCAAGAAATGTATCCAAAGTTAGAAGTTTTCTAGGGTTAGCTAGTTATTATTGGCGTTTTATTAAATGATTTTCGATGATTGCTACACCGATGACCAGATTGCTTTAGAAAGATGTGAAGTTTGAGTGGTTAGAGAAATGTCAATAGAGTTTTGATTAGTTGAAAGCATTGTTAACTGAAGCACTAGTTTTAGTTCAACCTGAATCGGAGAAAGAGTTTATGATATATAGCGACGAGTCATTCAATAGTTTGGGTTGCGTTTAATGCAAGAAGGAAAAGTTATAGCTTAAGCCTCCAGACAGTTAAAGCCGCATGAGAAGAATTATCCGACGTACAATTTAGAGTTGGCTGCAATTGTTTTCTTTTTGAAAATTTGGCGACATCATTTGTACGGTGAGAAATGCCACATTTTTATCGATCACAAAATTTTGAAGTATTTAATGACCCAGAAAGATCTAAATTTGTGACAACGAATATGGCTTGAGTTGCTTAAAGACTATGAGTTAATGATTGATTATCATTCGGGGAAAGTAAATGTAGTCGCAGATGCTTTGAGTAGAAAATCCTTGTTTTTTTGAGAGCGATGAATACAAGACTAAAATCATATGATGATCGTTCAATTATAGTAGATTTAAAAGCTAAACCAATATTTCTTCAACAAATTTGCGAAGCTCAGAAATATGATAATGAATTGCAAGCCAAAAGAGTACAATGTGAGTTGACTAGTGATTCTGACTGTCAAATCAGATTTGATGATTGTTTAATGTTCCGAGGTAGAATCTGTGTACCAAAGAATTTTGAGCTCATTCAGAAAATTTTGCACGTAGCACATAGTGGTTGTTTATTTGTTCACTCGGGGAGTACTAAAAATTACAATGATTTGAAACAACTGTATTGGTGGTCGAGAATGAAACGAGACATTTTAGAGTTTGTATCAAAATGTTTAGTTTGTCAACAAGTCAAAGCCAAACATCAAGTGCCTTTAGGATTACTACAACATGTGATGATACCAGAATGGAAATGAGATAGAGTTACGATGGATTTCATATCGTGATTGCCCCTGTCTCTGAAAAAGAAAGATGCTATCTAGGTTGTCGTAGATCGACTAACGAGATCAACACATTTCATTCCGGTACGTATAGACTATTCACTTGACAAATTAGATGAATTGTACATATCTACCAGTTTCGATTATTTCAGATAGAGATCCAAGGTTTACATCACAAATTTGGAAGAAGTTGCAAGAAGCTCTTGGTACGAAGTTGAACTTTAGTACATCATTTCATCTGAAAACTAATGGCCAGTTTGAGAGGGTAATATAGATTCTTAAAGATATGCTTCAATGTTGTGTTTTAGAGTTTGAAGGTAATTGGGAAAGATTTTTGCCGTTGGTTGAATTTACGTATAACAATAGCTTTCAATTGAGTATAAAGATGGCACCGTACAAAGCTTTATATGGTTGCAAATGTCGAACTCCATTGTATTGGACCGAGCTGAGTGAGAAAAAGATTCACGGGGTTGATTTGATTCGAGAGACTGAAGAAAAAGTGAAAGTAATACGCGACAGTCTAAAAGCAGCTTCAGATCGACAGAAATTGTAAGAGGATTTGAAACGAAAACACATTGAATTTCAGATCGGTGACAAAGTATTACTGAAAGTATCTTCGTGGAAGAAAATCCTTCGATTTGGTTGTAAAGGTAAATTAAGTCCGTGTTGTATTGGGCCGTATGAGATAATTGAAAGAATAAGGCTAGTGGCATATCGGCTAGTTTTACCGTCAGAATTAGAAAAGATCCACAATGTGTTTCATGTGTCGATGTTGTGCCGATATAGATCAGATCCATCACACCTAATTTCTCTGTCAAATATTGAGATTCAACCTGATATGACGTACAATGAAGAACCGATCCGAATTTTAGCTCGAGAGGTTAAACAGTTGAGAAATAAAAACATAGCTTTAGTAAAAGTACAGTGGCAATGACACAGTGTCGAAGATGCTACGTGGGAGCCCGAGGAAGCTATGAGAAATTAGTACCTTAACCTATTCACTGGTAAGATTTTCAGGGACGAAATCCCTAAGGTGGAGAGTTGTAACAACCTATTTTTGGTCAAACCGGAACAATGGTTTTAGAACCATAAATCTAACGTCAAAAATTATTTTATTATTATTTTAATGTATACAACATGATAGTATGATTGTGTGAAAATTTCATTAAGAAATTTTATCGTTTGATTGGTCAATTTGATAAAAAGGACTAAATCGCGTAAAGTGCAAAATTGATGTTCTAATAGTTAAAGGTTTTAATAGCTAAGGAACCTTAAATTAGAGGTCCTTATGTTGTAATTAGACCATGATTTGTGTGAGTGGACAAAGATGGATATGATTAATGAATTTTAATGAATTAATAATAAGGTTAATTTGGTAATTTGGTTATTTAAAGTATAATAAATAAAATAAAAACCAAGTTCTAAGTGCTTTCATCTTTCTTAGCCAATTCTTAGGATGAAGAATAGCCATTTTTAAGCTTTCAAATTCGGCCAAGCTTGGATAGCTAATTAAGGTTCGGTTTTTGTCCTGTTTTTAATGATTTCTATGTTTTTGAGATTGTTGCAACTAGGTCTAGCTAGCCTAGGGACTATTTTGAAAATTTTTTAAAGATTTAGAAAGTTTCCATTAATGAATAAGAATGTATTTTGATTTTTGATGATAGATTATGAATGTTTGTTGTGAATTATACAAGTTCTGTTAAGTGATTTTTGGTGAAAATACAAATTAGGGATAAATGTGTGAAAAGTGTAAAATTCATCGTTAAAATGTGAAATAAATGAAAAATATGGGCTGATATGTACACTAGGGAAATTCGGCTAGCATGGGTTAGTATTGAATTTCATGAATTTGTGATTTTATGAAATAAGGACTAAATTGTAAAAGGTGTGAAACATTAGGGGCAATTGTGTAAAAATGCCTTAAAGTGAATTTTGGAATAAATTGAATGGGGATATGATTAAATAAGTTAATTTTGATAAAATCAAAACTCAGATCTAGATCGAGGGAAAAACAAAGTTCTCGACTAATCGACTCGTGTCATCGATTTTACATCTAAGGTAAGTTTGTATGTAATAAGCATTATTTATAATTATTTTTTAAAAGCTTTGATATTGTATAAAATATGAATACGAGACTACAGACATATTCGATAATGATTTGACGATGATTCGGCATTGGAAATCCCTATTGAACGTTAGGAATGATAGGATACTAGTGACATGTCATTAGGGGATTGATATGATTATGTCATCCGGGTGCTTGTCCTGTACGTCCTACCAGTGGCTGAGTATACTGGCATGTGTTGCAGTTACTTGACAGCTTGTGTGAGCAGCACCGTGTAGCTACATCTTGACCCACAGCTTGTGTGAGCAGGCCCGTTGATAGCTTGAAAGTGAGCATTTATGGGATATGTGATTGAGATAGCTTTGGCTATATATGTGGCACTTCAGTGCGAGTTTCTCTAGTATTCGATAGTATTCTAAATGGCTCAACGGGTAAATTAAAAACATGATTGAGTATGAGATTGATACGAGATGATAAAAGTATGTACATGAACCATATAAGTTTTAAATCGAAGAAATTGTGAAGTGCACATACAAGCATAAGATTAAACATGTGAACGGTTTGTTAGTTAACATGAATTACATGTTGATATGTTCAAATTGATTGTTTGTGTATTTATGATCAATTTGAATTTATTTCATACGAGCTTACTAAGCTTTATAGCTTACTTTGTTTATTTTACTATGTTTTATAGTGATTCCAAAGCTAGCTCAGATTCGAGGATCGTTGGAGACTACGTCACACTATCCATCTATCAATTTGGTACTTTTGAACTTATATTTTGGTATATGGCATGTATAGGGACTTTGGTCATTTTGGTTTATAATTGATAATGAATGTAGCCATTAGAGTTGGCTTGTGAATATTCTAAGTTTGGTTTTGTATATAGCCATATAAGTTGGCTTATTTTGGTATGATTGAATCATATATATATAAGTGTGTATATGACTCTTATTATGTCTTTGAATATGGTAATGTGTTGTTGGTTGGTATTTGGAAATTAGAAGTACCAAATGGATGGGAAATGAACTTGAAATATATATATAATTAGGCAAAATAATGCATGTTTAGGAAAGGGCCATATTGATGTTTAATAAGTGAAATTAGGTATGAAATTAGATCGCATATTGTGGTATTTGTGATTTGTATTGATGAGAAATGAAATGGTATAGAATATGCTTGATTTTATGTTGAGTTATATGTCTATTGATGCTATGTTTTGGTGCCTTTGAATTTGATGTAGGTGTGCACAAGTTTGGGTGGCAAATTGGCTTAGTAAATAGCCTATTTTTGTCCATATGGGTAGAGACACGGGCGTGTGTCTCAGCCGTGTATGAAACACGGTTATGTACACGGCCGTGTGTCCCTTGGTGTTGAAATTAAAACCAAGTCAGTATGCTCCACAAGGCCTCACACACGGGCATGTGACCTGGCCATGTGGCATAAGTCAGTATACCCTACAGGTTTGACATGGCCTAGCACATAGCCTGGCACACGGAAGTGTATGGCCATTTTTAGGGCATACGGGCTAGCCACACGGGTGTGTGTGTTGGCTGTGTGACCCAAGTCAGAGAGTTACATGGGGTCAGACACAGGCTGGGACACGACTATGTGCTCCCATTTTGAATGTCCACACGACCTGTGACACAGGTGTGTCTGTTGGCCGTGTGTCTCACACGGCCAGGCCACACGGGTGTGTGTCCCCTGTTTTTGAGAAAATTTTCTAAGTGTTCTACGAATTTCAAAAGTTATTGATTTATTCCTGAACCCCTTTTAAAGCATGTTTAGAGCCTCGTAGGCTTGTATTAGGGATGATATGAATGTGTTGATTGATATTTGAATGAAATTTGGAAATATATGAGAAAATGTATGTGTAATTGTGTTATAAGTCCAGTAATGCTCTGAAACCCCATTTCTGTGTTGAATACGGGTAAGGGGTGATACATTTATTAGCATCAGAGTGATGGTTTAGTCGATTCTAGGACTAACATAGCGTTTGTGAGAGTCTAAGATCCTGTGAATGCGCCTATGACAGAAGTTTATGTTTGACGAGATTGGTGGTTTGGCAGACTCTACTGTAGAGTATACGCAACCCCAACTGTTATACGTTTATGTTAAGCTCTTAGTTTGAAAAAACCATTTATCATTTTATCATTCTGGTTTGACGATTTAGTTAGACAAATGAGAACTGGTTAGAATGGAACTAAGTTACTATAGTCGATAAAACTCACATTTATGATGAGAGAGAGTACTTAGCCATGGGAATCGAGGGGGTTAGTGTGATAATCTGACTTATCCACTAAACCTAGCTTTCATGATTAGTTGTATAAAGTTAGCAGTGGCTTCTTAGACAAGTTTTACGTATTCCCTTGCATCAATATTTGCTCTTCAAATTTTCTCTGTACTTTCTTTCAAACATCTTAGACCGAAATCTTGTCTAAAGTTGGGTTCACTATATTCAACCAACTCCTTTTCTGTTTTAGTACCTTGCTTAAGACACTCTTGAAGGTTCCCGTGATAATAGAGAAGGTCATGGCATTTAGAATTGTTGTATTTTTTTGTGAGTTTCTACACTGACCCTTGTATGTATATTATTCATACTGAAGTATATCTACATGAACTTGACCAAACTATTAGTCTAAAATCATGGATGGTATAGTATAGAAATGATACTTATACGACTATAGGAATGAAATTATGTTAGAATTGATAGAGTACATGAATGAGTGATGAAATGGGTATGTATATTAGATGTAAGGTCTGGTGAGTCCCAAATTCATGAAGAAACATGTATTGAGTTAAGATTAAGTTAAGAAAAAAGTAGTCTGGTTGAATGTGGGTTCTCTTATATGGGTTTTTGTAAATCTTTTAGATAATTCCTTTATAACCTAAGTCCCAAAATTAATGAATAAGTGCATGAATGGTCCTCGAGGCTAATATAAATGTTTGATAGAGAATCTGATGAGTCTAAGTATGTGATGGATTGTGTATGAGTGTTGTAACATTGTATCATAATTATGTAAGTTTTTTTTTTGGATGTATGTTGTGAGATGTGATCCTATTAATAAGTTTGAAATGTGTATTCAAGTCTAGTTTGGGTAAAGAAATTAGTATTCTACTTGGACATGTGTCTTTAAATTGACTCTTGCATGGGTGTTGTACATATCATGAGGTCTATGGAAACTAATCGAAAGGTGAATGTGAGATCATAAAAGGTATAGTAGGTTATGTAAGTGATCATATGAGTGATTCCAAAGGGATAACTATGATTGAGTGAATGTTGTGGAGGATAGTATGTATGAATGGTACAGAGTCTGATGTGTTCAAGCATGTTTTTATGATGTATGACTAATTTAGTATAAAGCATGGTTACATCTGAATAACTGGAATGTATGTTATGAAATGTATGTTTTGTTGGTTATTTATTAACAACTAAGAAGATTGTACTTAGTTTGTTTCAATGTATGAAACACATGCAAGTGAATCTATTTTGAAATTGAGCTCCAGCATTTGTTGTGGACTCAAAGTTATATGTGACACAGATTTAGCCTGGACTGGTAATCTGTTGTCGTTTTAAAGGTTTAGCTTGGACTAGTAACCTCATATATATGGTACCCTCTAAAAAGAAATTATGAGTGATGATTACCTAATGGGGTTTTCTGCGTGTCCCAGGACGATGATGGGCAAACCTCACATAACGTGACTTTAAAAAATCAATATCATAAACTTCCAGGAAAAGAATAGCCTGTGTGGCAAACTCCGAAAGGAATTCCTTTATGGAAAACTCTGAAAAGAATAACCTTTGTGGCAAACTTGAAAGGAATGTCTTTATGGAAAACTCTGAAAAAAATAGCCCTTTATGGCAAACTCTGAAAAGAATGCCTGTGTGGGAAAGTCTGAATGGAATGCCTTGATGACACATGATTGCTCGTGTAGTGTGTTCTGTTAGGCCTATGTAGTGTAAATTATTGGGGATGTCTGGTAAGATATGAATCTGAATGTCTGTCTCTATTTCAGGATACAAGTAAATTCTCTTAGTTCAGTAATAAGTAAGACCAAGAA
Source organism: Gossypium hirsutum (assembly GCF_007990345.1). Taxonomy (NCBI): domain Eukaryota; kingdom Viridiplantae; phylum Streptophyta; class Magnoliopsida; order Malvales; family Malvaceae; genus Gossypium; species Gossypium hirsutum. The sequence goes on from NC_053427.1 coordinate 3,067,640, forward strand.
ATGATATCGATATGTTCTGGATTAAGAGCGAATGAGTTTCAATGGTTTCTGTGACAAGAGATGCATATCTGTATGTCAAGAAGGGTATCCGCCATTATGACTGCAAGTGTAAAAAGTGAGTGGTATTGTTCTTGTTCTAAAATTATTAGGAATTTTAATTAATGTCATCTTGAACTATAGGATTTTGATATAGCACGATGTGGAGTGCATCTAAATGGTCCATGCAATGATTTATCAATATGAATATGCATGGTACTGGACCAGGGGTTGTCTGTATGTGAATTTGATGGTATTAAAGTCTACATAAGTATTTGCCAAAAATATATGAGTATCCGCCCGCGATAATTGTTAGTGGACAACTGTTGAAAATAGAAATATGGATTAAGACATGGGTAATTGGAAGTGTTTCCTAAATGTATGTTATGTTAAGAAAGTATTATGGGACAAGAGATTCATGAAATGATTGAAGGGATTCCTCTGCTTACTAAATATGAAAGATTTAAGTATAGCAAGGGTATAATGACTGACATATATAGGAGTAATAAAACTTTAATTGTATCAACTGAAGTAAATGATGCAGAGTAATATTTGACTCATAGCAATTCATATAAGATTTGCAAAGTATCCATCAATGTATGGTTAAAGAGCTCACTAAGTACTCTTGTATTTACAAAGTTAGTTTTTTTTTAGGTATTTGAGGAAAGACTATGCCTAGAGGAACAACGCTAGGAGTTCGCCAAGTTAATTGCGAAGTGGGTTATTATGCATATAGCGAAATTTTGGTTTAGTCTAAGAATACAACAGAATTTGTGACGATTATTTTGTGATTATGAATGTTTATTTGTAGCCTCCCTGGCTTATTGTTAAAAGTGGTTTATGGCGATACTGGATTAAAATGACTTTTAAAATACTACTCGAGTGATAAATCAATAGTGAAATTTTATTTGAGCTTGTGGATATTTTCTTCTAAGCTTCTGCCAAAATCTATTTACTTGTGTCTTTAATCTTTTAAAGTAGCATAATCTTTTAAAGTAGTACAATACTATTTTTAATTCGCTTTCAACGCTATATGTTTTCAAAATATCGGGACAATGCTCTGGTAAGTGGGTACCCGATAAATTGGAAAGTTAGTCTTCTATTATCTAAATAAAGATGAGGGATACAACTTAATCCTAATTTAACACTTATTAAATATCATTATAAATAATATTTAAATAAAATAATTATTAAAATAAAAAGAATCCTAAAAGCTAAAAAGCCTTGAATGCGAAATGACTAATCCCATGCCAAAATCTTTGATATGTGACTCAATATTTTCATTTGTTCTCCACGTTTTGTACTTACACGCCACCTGAAATTAGGCAATAAATACAAAATTTGGTAGCATCATGTCCCAAAATATATCAAAATAAAGCACATAAATATGCCAATTTGGCACAACATTATGTTAGGTGTGTTAGTAAAATTTAGTGTTTGAAAGCTCGCACAGTTAAAACTTAAACGTAAAATGCCATTAATATCCTCTTAACAATAAGGTTTTTGTCATTTTCATTTTTATTAATTAAAACTAAAAAATATTTGCTTTAAATAAATCGAATAGTTGATACTCCTACTCATATAAAAATTGCAAGCCAAATATACAAACAAGAAATAGAACAATTATTTGGAACAAGTGAAACCTGATTTATTTTGACAACTAATTTTTTTTTTAATAAAAATGAGTTTTTGGTATTTGTGATGTGCATTTCACGGTTCATGTTGGGGGTCCTAACAATGTCACCTTCAAGATTTGAACCTAAATGCTCTCTTGGGAATGTAATGTTCCTTCTTTATCACTGCACCCAACACTTATCGATAGTTTTTAAAAACATGTTAATTAAATATAAACTTATTTGATTAGTCCTTGTTGGTAATTTTTAAAAATAGATTTTAATAAAGTACAATTATGTATATTTTCATATCCTTGCACAATTAAAACTTACAAGTCTAATATTTATTTAAAGAAACAGGTGAGATGACAATAATATCCTCCTAGAGGCTTTTGTTGTTATTCAGGTCTAAATTTTAAATAAGATGACTACTTGAAATAAAAATTGTTGGCCAAACACATACATGATGACAATAATATCCCACTAACTATGGAGCTTTTGTGTTCAATGTAATTAAATTATCTCCCAATATATTTTCAAAGTACCATAGGACACTGTTACTTAAATTCTTGTTGGCATACGTGAGGGCCTAAAAGGCAATTTGTCCAGTTTAGCCCAAGGTCAATGCCAAGATAGATGACATTTATATCCTTTTAACTATAAGGGTTTTGTCCTTTTAACAGGGAGACTTTTCGAGTTTTATTTTATTAAAACTAAATAATATGACTTTGAATTTGAAGTTATGTTATTAAATATTTTATATTTACACATATTTAAATTTAAAAGTCTTACTTGTAATGCTAGAAGGTAGTGTATAAATATGTGTATGGAGGCAGATATGAAGCAGAATATATAGGAGAGTGAAATAAAAAAAGGAGTTAAACATGGCTTGTCCTCCGACTTATAAAGTGGTAAAAGGTGAGCTTAGGAATGCTTCTGACTACCCTGCGACGTTGAATTATTCGAGTTACCAAGGTGCTCCGATAACGATTAAAAAAGATTCATCACCCACTCTATTTGTTCAGAATATGGTAGTCGACGGTCTGTACGGAGGCCTGGTGTATGACGTTGGTAGGGTTAAGTGGATTATTCTTTGGACCACTGATTGTAAGGTATTAATTAATTAATATGTTTTTCATTTATTTTGATTTTGTAGCAGAAGAAATTAATTAATTAAACTATATATCAGGTGGCTACTAAGATCATTCCGACCGAAAACCATATTGTTTGGGAGGATATAGTGAGCATCCTTCAGCCCTACGATAGCTCCGACATCTTGTCCTTACCACCTGGGGGTGTATTTTCCGCAGAAGCTCATATCCATGCAAATGAAGATGGATCTCTAAGCCTGAAAGCACAAATCAAGTGGAACTATTGCATTTAACCTACCTTTTTTTGCATCATATATTGCTTCATGCTTATCTCTATCAATTTATGCTGTGTGACCCATGGAGGCTGTCTACTTCTTTATATTAATAACACTATTAAATAAATTTGACAGCCACCCCATAATATACTACTGGATTCCTACTTCTTCGACCTTACCTATTCAACAAAGTGACCCTGTGGAGGCTATCCCAAGCCGAGTGAACCCAAAATTTATCTAAAATCAAGCTATTTCAAGTCTATTTCATGCAAAACTAACCATTCCATTTGGGGTACACAATTAAGGGATTTAAACATCATTCAAACATACATAAACATGCCATTTCAAACATCCTAATTCATCTAACCAATATGCCATTCAAAGGCACGTCAATTGTATTAGAGCATTATGGATTAGACCAAAGCAAAATTGACCATATCATAAGCATCTAACCTAATTCAAACACCTACCAAAACACTTCACAATGACCATTTTCAACCCATCACAAACATACCAAAAGACCATACATTTCAATTACCAAAAGGTGGTCAAGAAGACCTAACTTAACAAGCATTACAAGCCCATCAATAAAACATAAACCTCAATGGCACAAACATACCAAAACTTACATTCACAAAATAGCATTACAGAACAACCTATACATGCCATTACTAACCTTGGCCAGAATTACTCAAGAACTACCGAATTGACTATTGGATAGTGTGATAGGTCTCCGAAGAGGTTCTGGTAATCTACAAAACAAAGGAAAGTAAATACATAAGCAACGAGTGCTTAGTAAGCTCGTATAAACTTAATCTTAACTTACATTTTATTTATACAATTCATCGATTAGGCATAAATCATTACCAATACCATAAGCTTAGCTTAAGCCTATACAACATAATCAATTTCACAAGTTAGTACACTTGTTCAAGATACAATTGAGTTCAACCATAAGATAAGTAAAATTCCATATATAAACACATCATTTAACTCATCAATGTTGCCATACGATCATGATTCATTCCATTTGCATACTTACCATTTCACTTCCTTTTCTTACCCATTGAACCATCTAGAATTACATTGGATACTCGAGAAAGCTCACACATAGTGTGCCTTTACATGTAATCCTAACCTTTCCATTACATCAAGTTCACACGAGCTGTGAAATAGGCCTGCTCACATGAGCTATGGATCGAAATGTAAGCTACACAATGCTACTCACACGAGCTGTGGAGAATCCACAACAAATGCAGGACCTCAACCATTAGTAGGACATTCAAGATCAGCACCTGAAAAATGAAATCCCTAATGACATGTCATTTGTATCCTAAGAATTCTTAAGGTTCAATCGAGACTCGTTATCCATCAATTCATCATAGCATTGATTTGTTTATATTCAAATTAAATTATATTAAAACAACATAGTAATTATTTAATTTGGCTAACTTTAAAACGATTGTAATTCATACAAACTTACCATGATACTAAAGTCGTAGAAGTAAAGTCGAGCTAATCCAAAGCTTTGGCTTTTCCTCGATTTTAAGTCTAATGGTGGTTTATCTTGACCTAAATAAATAATTTCATTAGTATTTGCATAATTCAATTTAATCAATAATTCATATTTATGTAAAATTATAAATTACCCCTAACATTTTAACTTTTTCACAATTTAGTCCTTAAGCTCTTAATTTAAAATCTAACCATTTTAACCTAAATCCAAGTTAATCAATGTTACAAGGGACCTTCAAAAAACCCATTATTATTTACAATTCACAATAAAACCCATGGATTTATACTTTTGATAATTTAATCCCTAACTACAAAATTCAGCAAAAATCACTTAATAAAACACGTTTATTTAAAAAAAATATTAATAATCTATCAACTAACATAAAAAATACAAAAGCATCCATGGCAAGTCCTTTTACCTTTAACAATTTTGTAAATTAACCCCCGAGCTAACTAGATTAAGCTAAAACGAACTAAAAAACATAAAAAATCATTAAAAACGAGACACAAAATCATACCATGCAAGGGAAACAAGACTTTTCTGAATTCTCCTTGACCTTTAATGGATAACGTCAATTTTAGAAAGAAGAGTGTGGAAGATGATACTTTGCTTTAGGTTATCTTTATCATTTATTTATTAAATTACTAAATTAACCTTTAAAAATCATTTAAACTACCATAAAACCTATCCATCACCACTATCCTAGTATATGTTTTAATTACCATCTAAGTCCATTTGATTAAGATTTCACATCAATCTGATCCTTTTAAATAATAAAACTCACCTTTCACACTTTTTATGATTTAGTCCTTTTTACCTAATTAACCATTTAAACATCAAAATTTCTTAACAAAATTTTAATACGACCTTAATGTAATCCTGTAGTCATTAAAATAATAATAAAATAATAACTCAGTCGTTAGAATTGTGGTCCCAAAACCATTATTTTTGACAGCACTAAAAACGGGTTGTTACATGAAGAGTAAAGAACTTTGAGTATATTATAATATTTACATTGGTACACTATATTTTAATCAAAAAATAAATAATTAACCCAATGCGAAGTGTGGGTCAAACCGTACTAATTTTTTTTCATTTGTAACCATACTATTTTTAATTTGCTTTCAACCTTATATGTTTTAAAAATATCGGGACATTGCTCTTGTAAGCGAGTACCCGCCAAACTAGAAATTTCTCTTTTTAAAATAAGTACAGTTATCTCAAAAGTTTTGACTCATATCGCTCCATGCCCAGATAGTACGATTGGGTTGGGCGTGGGGTGTTACATGTCACCCACCTATACTCCCAACCAAAACACGCCAACTTGTTCTTCGAAAAAGTAATTTGACGTCAAATTAATTGTACAAACTATGTATCATTTCTAACACCATTCAAGGGATCCTTCTTTAAGTCACACTAAAAGCAGTACAATGTGATGATCCTACCTATCTCTAAAATGGAGAAAAGGTGAACACTATAACACCCTACACTCAGTCTAGAACTTATAACCCGAGTGTGAAGGGGACAATGATAAATTTAAAAATTTAGCTACTTGATCCCGTAACTTATCTTATCTTGGAAAACGAAGATTCTAAAAATGAATGGCCAGGAAATAAAATGTTTAGCTAGACCTTTTGTGTATTCTTTAGATAATCTCATACTCAAAACAATTATTTTATGAAAAAATCACTCAATCATTTTCTTACTTTAGCAGCGGAAAATTGCCAGATTTTAGTTTTTAAAATCTAATACCAATTTGTAAGTTTGAGTGATTTTGCAGTTTTAAGTTAAAAATACCAAAAATTTAATCTTTTGTAAGAAAGATGGCACTCTGACTGTCACAAAATACTGTGCTGATTTTAAAGTCTTCATTGAGTTCACTAAAGAGTCCCTTCAACCAAATGACTTCTTTACAAGCCTCAGTAATCGCCATGTACTCAGCTTCAGTGGTAGACAAAGCGACTGTAGTTTGCAAAGTGACTTTCCAACTGATTGCACAACCTCCAATTGTAAAGACATAACATGTGAGAGATCTTCTTCTATCAAGGTCTCATACAAAATCAGCATCAACATACCCAATGACTCCATCTCTAATTCTTCCAAAATGTAAGCAAACATCAGTAGTACCTCTAAGTATCTTAAAATCCATTGAACTACTTTCCAATATTCTTTACCAGGATTTGCCATATATCTGTTAACTACACTAACTGCATATGGTAAATTTGGACATGAACAAACCATAGCATACATGAGAGATCCCACTGCACTAGAGTATGGAACATGTGGCATGTACTCAATCTCATCATCTGATTTTGAAGACAAATCAGATGAAAGTCTAAAATGGGCTGCTAAAGGAGTACTAACAAGCTTAGCACTCTGCATATTGAACCTACAAAGAACTTTCTCAATGTACCCTTTCTGACTTAGGTACAATTTACTTGCTTTTCTATCTACGAGAATCTCCATACCAAGTATCTTCTTTGCTGGTCCCAAATCTTTCATCTCAAATCCTTCACTTAGTTTAGCTTTGACCTTTCTTATCTCTCTTTTATCTTTTGCTGCTATCAATGTGTCATCAACATAAAGAAGTAGATACACAAAAGAACCATCACTATTTTTCTTAAAGTAAACACAACTGTCAAAACTACTTCTTTTGAAATCATGAGAAGTCATAAAGGAATGAAACCTCTTGTACCACTGCCTTGGTGACTGTTTCAAACTGTAAAGGGACTTTTTTAGCAAGCAAACATAGTCCTCTTTTTCTGAGACTATAAAACCCTCTGGTTGTTGCATGTTAATATCCTCTTCAAGTTCTCCATGCAAAAATGCAATTTTTACATCTAATTGCTCAAGCTCCAAATCGTGCATGGCTACAATACCAAGCAAAGCTCGAATCGAACTATGCTTCACAATTAGGGAGAACACATCTGTGAAGTCCACTCTTGGAATTTGACTGTAACCTTTTGCAACAAGCCTTGTTTTTTATCTGGGTTCTTCAACTCCTGGAGTCTCTTCTTTCTTTTTAAACACCCATTTACAACGAACAGTCTTCTTCCCTCTAGGAAGTTTCACAAGATCCAATGTTTTGTTTTTGTGAAGTGATTCCATCTCCTCTTGGATAGAAAACATCCATTTATTTGAGTCTTCACAGCTAACCGCCTCAGAATAATTAGATGGATCTTGGTTTGCATCTATAACGTTAGCCACATTTAAAGCATAAGCAACTAGATCAGCCTCGGCATACTTCTTTGGAGGTTTAATTTCTCTTCTAGTTCTGTTTTTGGTGATAGAGTATTGTGGTGAAGAAACAACTCTATTCTCAATTTTTGTAATGGCTTGAGGAGTCGGCGCTGTATTAATCTGATTCTCCACCTACTTTTGATTTTCTTTATCGGAAGATTCTTTAAGAGATAAGTTAGGTAGCATAGCAGTTTCATCAAAAATAACATCTGTGCTAATCACAACTTTTCTATTTTCAGGACACCACAACTTATGCCCTTTTACATTGATGTGATGTGAATCGTGAGAAGTTTTATAATTTATGAATGTCCGTTCTTGAAAACTAACTATTATCACGACAAAGGCAAGCGCACCTTATCGAACAGTAGTATAGCTTATGGCAAGACTGGGATGTCGAACCCAAAGGAACTAAAAGTACTAGTATTAACTTTCTTTTTATTATCTAGCCTAAAAATAAAGGGGTTTGTTTTATTTAAACTAATTACTAAATTAAGAGTGCATAGAAAGTAAATTGGGGAACTAACTTTTGGGAAAACTGAATGATTTGGACAATACCTAAGGGAAAAATCCACCTAGACTTTACTTGTTATTTGACTCTGAATCAGATGATTTATTCACTTGACTTAATCAGTAAAAATCCCTAAGTTATATTATTATCTCTTTGGAGACTAACAACATCTAACCCTAGGTTGATTAATTGAAATCTCTTTCTAATTAAAACCCCTAGTGTTGCATTAACTCGATCTATAGATTCCCTTCTTAGGTTTCACCCTAATCCGGTAAAATTATGTCACCCTATCTCTAGGCCTGCAATCAACTCAGCTTAATTATGTTAGATCTACTCTTAGATAGGGACTTTTGCTCCTCTGAATAATCACATCAATACTTGAATCAATATCCTGGAATATTAAAGCAAGAATGAAGAATTCATAATTAAAAACAAGTCAAATATTTATCATATAATTCAGATAATAATAACAAGAACCATCTTAGGTTTCATTCCCCTTAGGTATTTAGGGGGTTTAGTTCATATTTATGAAAGAAAACATCTTAAAAGAATAATGATAACAAAGCATAAAGAAAACCTAAGAACTCTTGAAGGGAATTAAAGGGAGATCTTTAGTTTTGAAGGTGAATACGGCTTCTAAGATGGATCAATCGACTTTCTTTAAGTAATTCCCTGCCGCCTACTCCATGTGTCTCTTTTAGATACCTCCTGGGGTGTTTATATAGGCTTTACAATGCTTCAAATCCCTCAAGAGTGGCCTTTTCCGAATAGAACTAGACTTGAGCCCCACAGGGACACGCCCGTGTTCGATTGCTTCAAACCGTGTTTGAGTCTGTTGAATGGACACGGGCATATGAACTACCCGTGTGAGGAAGTTCAGGCTATGTTGATTTCCCACGTTGATCCATTTTTTTCGTTTTTGGCCCGTTTCTCGCTCTTTTTACTCTCCTATGCTCACCTAAGTATAAAACATGAAATTAAAGGATTAGGAGTATCAAATTCACCAAACCTAAGTATAATTCATTCAAAAATATTCTAACCATGGGATAAAAATATATATAAATTTTGATTTATCAAATACCCCCACACTTAAGCGTTTGCTTGTCCTCAAGCAAAATCCTCAACTCACAATCAAAATAAATTCTTCTCAACTTATAATTCTTATCAATAGTATCTCAAAATAATCCATAAGTAATCATACATTGAAAATTCAACTCGAGAAACATCAAAGTTTCAAACATTCCAAGTTGAGCATTTTATCACAAAAACATAGGTGCCTCATCTCGTCTAAGTAATCAGCTTTGATTCAGAACATTATAGAGTTTCACATCCTCACTAAATATTCACTCAAATCACTCGAGGTGTTTAAGGACAAGAAATTTAGCACTCAACAGTCAATATGAAAAGTTATTACCATAGGCTTGCGTGAAAATCAAATCTCCACCACTATATATTGAGATGATACATCAATCAAAGGTCTTTAGAGGGTTGTAACGTGGCTTTGGTTAGGGGGTGTGGTTACAAGCTGAAAAACAAGGTTAGAATCGAGATTGAATTGAAAAATTACCTAACTAGAAAACTACTACAACTTGATAAATTACATTTCTAATTAGAAAATCCTAGAATTGAGCTTTTCTTCATGGGGTAAGGAATTTAAATACTTAAGCTCAAAAACAAAGAATTACTACTAATATGTATGTATGTATGTATGTATGTATGTATGTATGTATGTTGTTGTTGTTGTTTTTTTTAAGAACAATTCAAATAACATAGAGCTTTGCTAATTATTACAACAAAAAATAAAACATAGCTAAGCAATTAATTCAAATCAAATCTCGACAAAAATAGGGATCAAATTAGGGGATTTCAACAATAATGGGTTATGGGTTAATATTGAGGGTAAATCAATGAATAGCTTGTTAGGCTCAAAGGGTTCACTAAAGGTTAATTATTTATGGAGTAAGTGAGTTAAACCTAAGTGCCTTTATCATCTTGACATATCAAATTAATGTTGTGGTCTTGACATGCATAATCAATCAAGTTATAGAATAACGATTCGATATTGACGCACTAAAAGTAACAATAAAAGTGAGCATGAAAGAAATAATATATGCTCTAAAAGCTCAAGATCTCACAAAAATTATGGATTTTTGATGTTAAACATGTGAATTTCAACTCAAGATAATACCTAAACTTGGGGAAATAACCTAGAAATTTTTATAATTCTCAAAAATCAACTTATCATGCTTTGATTCTCTAATTCCTTAAAGTTTAAACAATCCATGCATAAATGCCTATGTTTTAATCCAAGACATATCAATAAAAAACATAAATTAATCAAAATTTATTCTAATTAATGATATGAGAAGATTATTTGAGAACAAGACAAAGTTCAAGGATTTTTCTGATAATGAAATAAATAACCCCCCACACTTAAGATGTACATTGTCCTCAATGTACAAAGATAGTATTACTTAACAATTAGATATAAGAGAGGGAGAGAAGTGAAACTTCCCTGAGATTGTGGATGAAATCCATGGATTAGCTAGAGCGAGAATTGAAGATAAAGCTAAAGAAAAGGAATGATTCTGAGGGATAAATGAGAAGACACTACTGTGAAGGAGAATTAAGGTAATAATTCGATGATTACCATAAAGATAGGTAGAGTTTAAAAATACGAAACATAAGTCTTCAAAAAATAAATAGAAATTAAAGTAAAGAAAATAAAAATAAAACGAGTTTAAAAGAGGCACGGTCGTGTCGCCTAACACTGGTCTCACACGACCGTGTCACATGCCCGTGTGGCTCGCGTTCAGGTCGTGTTTATCACAAAATGAGGAATCGCCACACGGCTTGAGGATACACCTGTGTGTATAGGTCGTGTGGTCATATGATTGTATCGCACGACCGTGTGCGATGTGGTTCACTTTTCCCATGCCCATGTATAAATGCGCACGCCCATGTTCTTTTGACAGTCTCGACCACAGGTGGTGGCACGGACATGTCGCACGCCTGTGTTAATTTGGCAGTTTCGACTACAGTCAACATACCCGTATTGTTTTGGCAGGATTGCCCACGGTCGTGTCGCACGGCTGTGGCAATGTATCGAATCCCGTGTTGGGAAAATAATTTTCTCTATTCTCTCACGGCTGTATCGTACGGCCGTGTCTCCGCCCGTGGTATGAGCACGGCCTAAGGCAAGCCTGTGAGCCCAGCTGTGTGGATTTGGACAATCTGTGTTCAAAGATTCAATTAGAGAATTAAATGTTAAAAACTAAAATTAAAAGAAGTTAACACTGTTAATACTCGAGTTGCCTCTTGAGAAGCGCTTATTTATAGTCTAAGCTCAACTTTCCTCCCTTGTTGTGTGGTCATGGTGGTGCGAGGAGTTTACACTCCTCATTCCTGCTATTAAACTCAAAATAACATTTTAGATGGGTACGATTTACCTTAAAGGTAGCGAATTTAAGATGAATTACCTCGACTGTCCCATATGGAAAAATACTGAGTACCGTAAGAGGGATTGCTCCATTAGGTTCATAAGTGGCAATATGAGCATCTGTTGCATCTAGTAGTACATTGTCTCCAACCTTAAGTTGATTTGGTGAAACATTGAGCTTGTCATGGCTTGGTTTTGGTTTATCGTGTGCTCTCGGTTTTTGTGTCTGCCATTCATCTAGTTCCTCAATTTGTAGCCTTCATTCTTCATGGATGTGTCCTTTTTTGTTACTTGAACAAGGCTCATGTATGCTCTTCGAATGTGTTTCCTACAAAGAAGGTTGCACCACATGATTAGTATTAGCAGAATTTTGAGCTTGAAGAGTGATTGTTTCATCACCCACACAAAGTGTGAGTTCACATGTACCAACATCAATTATAGTTCTAGCAGTCGCTAAAAAGGGCCTTCCTAAAACTAAAGGCACGTCACTATCCTCTTCTATGTCTAGAACAACAAAATCGATTGGAATATAAATTTGTCAATTTTAACGAGTACATCTTCAATAATGCCCCTAGAAAATCTAATTGTCTTATCTGCTAACTAAATGCTCATCCTAGTTTGTTTGGGTTTCCCAAGACCTAGTTGTTTAAATATTTTGTAAGGCATGACATTAATACTGACCCCTAAATCAGCCAAAGCATTACTAACGTCTAAGATACCAATTAAACAAGGAATCATAAAACTCCCTGGATCTTTCAATTTTTTGGCCAGCTTATTCTATAGAATGGCTGAGCAAACTGCATTCATCTCCACATGTGACGCCTCATCCAACTTCCGCTTATTTGCTAAAAGCCCTTTTAAAAATTTAACTGCGTTTGGCATCTACAAAAGAGCTTCGGTAAACAGTAAGATAATATGCAATTTATTTAATAGTTTAAGGAATTTACCGAATTGTTCATCTGTGCGGTCTTTCCTTGTCGCATTGAGGTATGGCACCCATGGTTTGTACTCTTTACTTACCGGTTGTTGCTCACTATGGACTACCTCACCTTTACCTTTTCTTACCACCATTCCTTGCCTTGGTTTTGGTTCAGGTTCAACTAACCCTTCCTCACCTTGAGTGGTAATCGCGTTGAGTTGTTCCCTTGGGTTAGATTCAGTATTACTTGGCAAGCTACCTTGTGGTCATTCAAAAATTAGTTTGGCGAGCTATCCTATCTGAGTTTCGAGCCCTTGGATCGATGCTTGTTGATTCTTAAGTGTTGTTTCGGTGTTCTGAAAGTGAGTTTCTGACATCGAGATAAACTTTGTTAGCATCTCCTCAAGGTTTAGCTTCTTTTCCTGTTGGTAAGGTGGTTGTTGAAAACTCGGAGGATGTTGGGGCCTTTGATTCCCTTGACCATCCCACTAGAAGTTGGGATGGTTCCTCCAACCTGCATTATATGTGTTACTATATGGGTTATTTTGAGATCTAGAATTATTGTTACCCATATATTGGACTTGTTCCTCCTCAATTCTAGGATTGAAAGGTTGATATTCTGTGTGCGCTCCTCTTCCATTAGAATCGCACCTCATTACGAAATGTACCTGAGTAGAACCACATAAACTGTCAATCTTTTTATTTAAAAGTTCTACCTGGTTAAATAGCATAGTAACCGCATCGAGGTTGAAAACACTGGCTGCTTTTATTGGCTTTGTTCTCATGACTTGCCACTGATAGTTATTCAGTGACATCTCTTCAATAAATTTGTAAGCCACTTCAAGTGTTTTGTTATTGATAGTCCCACCAGTAGCTGTGTCGATAAGTTGTCTTGTTGATGGGTTCATGCTGTTGTAAAACGTTTGAACCTGCAACCATAAAGGTAACCCATGGTGAGGGTACCTTCTCAATAGATCCTTGTATCTCTCTCATGCATCATAGAGTGTCTTTAGATCCATCTGCACAAAATAAGAGATATCATTCCTCAACTTAGCCATTTTAGCCTGCGAAAAATATTTAAGTAAGAATTTTTTGGTCATCTGTTCCCAAGTAGTGATTGACCCTCGTGGAACGAGTTTAACCACTGTTTAGCTTTGTTCCTTAACGAAAAGGGAAACAACCGAAGGTGAATGGCATCATCAGAAACGCCATTGATCTTAAAAGTGTCACAAAACTCTAAGAAATTTGCCAAATGAGCTTTTGGGTCCTCGTCCTGCAAACCATCAAACTGAACAAATTGTTGGATCATTTGAATTGTGTTAGGTTTTAGTTCAAAATTATTTGCAGCAACAGAAGGCCTAACTATATTTGACTCAGTTCCTGTTAAAGTACGTTTAGCATAATCATACATAGTGCGTGGAGCAGGATTTTGATTTACTGGATCAGATCAATTGCAGGAGGTAGCGGGTTTTCCTGATTTTCAGCCATCTCCTTGGCTAAGGTGTGAATATCGTACTCTTGCCCTTCCTCTATGTATCTTAAGCTTCGCTTTATTTCTCTTCGATTTTTGCGAGCTGTGTATTCAATCTCACTATCAAAAAGGAATGGTCCTGACGGGTTTCTTATAGTCATAAACTATAAAAACATGTCAAAAGGAAAAATAAAATTTAGTAACAAAAATCAAAATAAAATTTAAATTGCAATAAAATAAATGGCTAAAGCAATAAAATAAATGGCTAAATTAATAAAAATTAAGTGTTCCTAATATCTTAGTTCCCCGACAACGGCACCAAAAACTTGATGTGATGTGAATCATGATAAGTTTTATAAGTTATGAATGTCCATTCTTGAAAACTAACTATTATCACGACAAAGGCAAGCGCACCTTATCGAACAGTAGTATAGCTTATGAAAAGACTGGGATGTCGAACCCAAAGGAACTAAAAGTACCAGTATTAACTTTATTTTTATTATTTAGAATAAAAATAAAGGGGTTTGTTTTATTTAAACTAATTACTCAATTAAGAATGCATAGAAAGTAAATTGGGGAAATAACTTTTGGGAAAACTGAATGATTTGGACAATACCTAAGGGAAAAATCCACCTAGACTTCACTTGTTATTTGACTCTGAATCAGACGATTTATTCACTTGACTTGAACCATAGAAATCACTAAGTTATATTATTATCTCTCTCGAGACTAACAACATCTAACCCTAGGTTGATTAATTGAAATCTCTTTCTAATTAAAACTCCTAGTGTTGCATTAACTCGATCTATGGATTCCCTTATTAGGTTTCACTCTAATCCGGCAAAATTATGTCACCCTATCTCTAGGCGTGCAATAAACTCCACTTAATTATGTTAGATCTACTCTTAGACAGGGACTTTTGCTCCTCTGAATAAGCACATCAATACTTGAATCAATATCCTAAATATTAAAGCAAGAATTAAGAATTCATAATTCAAAATTAAGAACAAGTCAAATATTTATCATATAATTTAGATAATAATAACAGGATTCATCTTAGGTTTCATTCCCCTTAGGTATTTAGGGGGTTTAGTTCATATTTATGAAAGAAAACATCTCAAAAGAATAATGATAAAAAACATAAAGAAAACCCAAGAACTCTTGAAGGGAATTGAAGGGAGATCTTCAGTCTTGAAGGTGAATCCAGCTTCTGAGATGGATCAATCAGCTTTCTTTGAGTAATTCCTTGCCTCTTACTCTGTGTGTCTCTTTCAGGTACCTTCTAGGGTGTTTATATAGGCTTTAGAACGCTTCAAAACCCTTAAGAGTGTCCTTTTCCGAATAGGACTAGACTTGGGCTCGACAGGGACACGCCCGTGTGACACACCCGTGTTCGATTGCTTCAAATCATGTTCAATTCTGTTGAATGGACATGGGCATATGAACTACCCTTGTAAGGAAGTCCAGGCCGTGTTGATTTCCCACTTTGATCCATTTTCTCTATTTTTGGCTTGTTTCTCACTCTTTTTACTCTCTTATGCTCACCTAAGTATAAAACATGAAATTAAAGGATTAGGAGTATTGAATTCACCAAATCTAAGGATAATTCATCCAAAAATATGCTAAGCATGGGATAAAAATATGTATAAATTATGATTTATCATACACGAGCTTTATAACCAAGAAAAACACATTTAATGGATCTTGGTTCCAATTTTCCATTATCAACATGAGCATACGTAGGACACCCAAAGATCTTTAAGTCAGAATAGTTAGCAGGATTACCAGACTATAGCAGGATTACTAGACTATACCTCTTGTGAAGTCTTTTTCTCAATGGCAATGGATGGAGATCGGTTGATCAAAAAACATGCAGTAGAGGCTACTTCGGCCCAAAACGACTTTGGTAAGTTGACATTTGACAACATACATCGAACCTTCTCCATGATCATTCTGTTCATTTGTTCTGTAATGCCATTTTACTGTGGAGTATGGCAAACTGTCAAGTGTCTCACAATTCCTTCTGACTTGCACAATCTATTAAACTCATTAGAACAGAACTCTAAGCCATTGTCTATGCGGAGGTATTTTATTTGTTTTCCCATCTATTTTTCAATCATAATTTTCCAAGACTTAAATGCGGAAAACACATCGCTTTTCTGCTTTAAGAAGAACCCCCAAACTTTTCTGGAAAAATCATCAATAAAGGTTAGCATATAATTAGCTCCACCTCTCGAAGGCACTCTAGGTGGACCCTATAGATCAGAATGAATATACTCCAATGTTCTCTTCATGTTATGGATTCCTCTGGTGAATAGAACTCTCTTTTGCTTCCCAAAAACACAGTGCTCACAGAAATTCAGTTTGCAAATTCCTTACCCATTAAGAAGCTCAATTCTGCCATGCTATTCTCACTCATATGCCCTAGGCACATATGCCAAAGTTTAGTAATATCATCATATGATAAGGAAGAGGAAGCAACAGCTGCATCACCAGTAACAGTAGAACCCTACAAAATATATAATTTGGCAGTCTTTCTCTGCCCTTTCATCACAACAAGGGAACCTTTAGAAATCTTTAAAACCCCACTTTTAGCTATGTATCTGTACCCTTTTGAATCAAGAGTACTCAACGAAGTTAAATTTCTTTTCAATTCTGGAACATGTCGTACGTCACTAAGTGTTTTGATAACTCCATCAAACATCTTAACTTTAATTGTTCCAACACCAGCGATATTACACGAAGCATTATTTCTTATCAAAACAACACCTTTAGACACTGTTTCGTAAGCTGTAAACCAATCTCGATCGGGACTCATGTAGAAGGTGCAGCCTGAATCAAGTATCCACTCCTCTCTTACTTTAGAATCATTGACAGAAGTGACTAGAAGTTCACCATCACTGTAGTCTTTTACAACATCAGCTTCACCATAATTTTCTGGTTATTTTCCCTTTTGATTCGCAACCTCCCTTTTAATCTTGTTCTGTAGCTTATAGCACTCAGATTTAATGTGCCCTTTCTTCTTGCAGAAGTGACAAGTTTTACCTCTATTTGAAGACTTCGATCTACCCTTAGATTTACTGCGAGGATTCCGTTCCTGTGTCCTTCCACGATCATCATCAGCATTTCGATCCTGTCTCCCACGAACAATAAGACCCACTCCCTGAGAGTCGGGTTTAACCACAAGATGCTTCATCTTATCATACGAGGTTAAAGAATCATAAACCTCATCAACTATGAGAGACTCGCGGTTATATAAAATCGTGTCTCTAAAGGTTGAATAAGACGGGGGCAACGAACAAAGTAGAATCAACCCTAGATCTTCCTTATCATACTGAACCTCCTTGGCCTCCAAGCTTGTGAGAATTTCTTTAAACACTGTTAAGTGTTCGTGTACAGACGCACCTTCCTCCAAACGATGAGCATAAAGATGCTGCTTCATATGCAACTTGCTTGTTAGAGTTTTTGACATACATATATATTTTAGCCTCTTCCATAATGCAGCGGCGGTCTTCTTTTTCATCACATCCTGCAAAATTTCATTGGACAAATGCAGATGTAATTGTGTTAACGCCTTTCGATCCTTACGCTTCTTCTCTTCATCTGTTAATGTCGAAGGCATCTTATCTATCCATAGCAGGGCATTCGCCAAATCTATCTACGCAAGAACTGCTTGCATCTTAATTTGCCACAACACAAATCTAGTGTTGCGATCCAACAGTGGAATTTCATACTTTAAAGACGCCAATACCGTAATCGAGATGAATAACCCGAAAGCTCGGATACTAATTTGTGAAAAATAAAATAAAACAAAATAAAATAAAGAACAAACAAATTTTTACGTAGAAACCCTTTCAAGAAAAAAATCACGGGCAGAGGAGAAGAAAATTCACTATGTCAAATTCAAATAATTACAAGAGGAATAGACTATGTCTATTTATAGGCTTGTAAAGCCATATTCTAGTAAGACTGAAACACCTTATTCTAATCAATATCAAATAGAGGGAATTTAATAAGGTTTAAAAACTTTATTCTAAAATAAAATAAAAGAAGTATAATTCTATAAAGATTCTTCTTTTATTTAATTTTACCACTATATTTTATTTAAATAAGGATTCGGGTCACTTAATTCTAACACTTAGTGTGTAACTAAACTGAAACAAAGAATATAAAGAACAAAATAAACAAATCAAAGTATTACGAGAGCTTCATAATGAACAATTCAGCAAACTGAGAATGCATGTTTATGCCAATGCAGTAATTTTCAGAAAAACGTGCACAAATTTTTTAGAAAATTTCTTACCTAACTCCGCTACACACCAAATTAGAGTTACCCATAACTTACCCATCCAAAAGCACACCATGTAAAGTCCCAAATATTGGTGTATTTTATTTAATAAATTTTTCCATAAGTAGGTATTTGCTTTGGGGGTTAAGGGTTTTGGTTGTGTGTTTGAGGTCATGGGTTCAAGCCTCACTCTTGAAAAATTTTGTTATTATTGTCCCTATTCCTGTCTTGGTCCTTATGAATTAAATACTATTTTCACTCAATTTATAATAGAATAAACCTATTGGTTTAGTGGCAAGAGTTTAGCTTACCTCTTGGTTTTGAGTTCAAATCAGTATGTGAGCAAGTACGATTAGTTTTGCTAGTCTTTGTGTGCTACCTATTTAGAGGTTAGATAGGATTTGATTTTGTGGAGATTATTTTATTTTTGAGAACTAAAAAATTTTCCAAAAACCTCTCTTTTATTTTCATGTTCCCTTTTTCTTTTTTTTCTTTTCTTTTCAACAAATTTATTTTTTTTCCTTTCTTCTTCACAAAAGTTCTCTGTTGGTAAGATCTCAAGTTGTTGCTTTCTTTTCTTGATCTTTGTTGTCCCCAAATTTTTTTATTCATTCAATCAAGTTCAATAATAAGTGTTGATTGAATAGATTGTAAATTGATTCATGTGTAATTATCGTTTTTCTCTTCTTCATTATGGAAATCTTCTTTCGTTGGTTGTAGCCTTGTTGGTGTGTCTTATCGTTGTTAATTGTTGGTTGGGTTTAGGGGAAACTCAAGATTTAGGGGAAACTCAAGAAACGAATAATCCTTCAGTGACTCAAGATTTTGGAGGTGTTGATTGTAATACCCCGAAAATTTTTACAGTAAAATATTATCCGTGATATAGTAAAATAAGGAAATAAAGTGACAAAAAGGGAATTTTTGAGTGATGTCAATATTTAGAAGTATATTATGATATATTAATTCAAGAAAGGACTAAATTGCAAAGATGAGAAAAGTCTTGTTGCACAAGAGTAAATACTCAAAATTTAAGGGGTTGAAGTGTAATTATAAAAAAGTTGAAGGACTAATGATGCAAATATTTTAAGGGTGGAATGATCTAGAAACCAAGAAAAATTGATGAATTAGGACCAAATTAAATAGGTAAAAAAATTATGAGGGACTAAATTGTAATTTTACCAAATTAAGTGATGACTCAAGGATGGAATTCTAAAAGATCATAAAGGGCAAAATGGTCAATTAGTAAGAGAGAGAATTCTAGAATGTAATGATTATGTTGATGATATTTTAAATTAATTAATTAGATAAATATTATTTTATTAATATTTTATGAGATATTTATTATTATATTATTATTTATTTAGTATTAAAGGAAGGAAAGATGAAGAATTATCAACACATTTTCTTTCCCATGCAAACTAACGTAAGATAAGAAGAAGAAAAGAAGTTTGCTTTCTTTACAATTTAGTCCTTCTACCAAAAATTCATTATTTTCACCTAAAAATTGAAAGAATTTCCATAGCCATCAAGAGAGAAAGATAGCAAGGAGATGATGGGGAGCAAGAATATCAAGTTGGATTCAAGAAATCGAAGCTGGAGGAGAGAGAAAAATCAAGTTAAAGATTGAATCAATAAGAAAAGGTAAGTACATCAAGATTTCAATATGTTTTTAAGTTTGTTATTATTGATAAAGCATGGAAATAATGTTATAGTAGAGTTTTCTTACATAAGGTCCTATGTTCTTGATATGTTAGTGAAGAAAAAATAAGAGAAAGTGATGAGAAATGGTGTAGAAAAAGAAAATAAGAGTGTTATAACATGGTAATTAATAGCTTGCACAAAAACAGTTTGGACAGCAGCAGTAGACCAAATTTGAAAAATCACCATAAATTGTAGAAATCGAATTAGAAGATGAAAAAAATATGGAATTAAATATTATTAAGTCTAGTTTCTTATAGAAAAAATGTTGTAAGCAATGAAATTGTAAATCATGAGATATGATGAATTTTGTGAGACAAGGTCAGAATGATTTCGGGTTCCCCTATTTTGACTTTATAAAATCATAAACAATTGGATAGAAATAATTATGAGATTAAATTTATATTTTTAGAATCCTGAATGAGTATATTTTCAATAGAAACAAATGGGAACATCATTCGAATTCTGTATGAGGAGATAATTAATTTTTAGTGAAGAAGGGCCAGAACTGTCAGACAACAAAACAGGGGTAACTTTAAAGAATAAACTGTACTTATTGGATAAACCAAAAATTCTTAAAATTTTATGGTAAGAATATATATGAGTCTAGTTTCATGGAAAATTATCGGATCTTAATTTGGAGTTCTATAGCTCCAGATATAAATAATTTACTGACTATGACGCAGATAGATAGCTTGAATATTCATAAAAGTAAATAATAAAAATTATGGATAATGTTACTTACAAGTGTGTTATCTACATTAAGGATGTGGAATGGAGAGGAGGAGGAGGAAAAATATGTATGAATATTCATCTAGCATGGGTAATTTGTATATTTTAGGCTCAGGGACTAAATTGAATAAAAGTAAAACTTTATGGGCAATTTTGTAAACATGTCAGAAATGAACAAATTGCATGAAATGGATTATTTTATTATTTAAATTACAAAATTGAATGAACTTATTAATTTAGTTCAAGATCGGGTGGAAAACATGTTTTAGGGATTAAATTGGAAAGTGTTAAAATTATGGAAAATTCTGATATTTTATAGAATTCATGGACTGTTATCAATATATATGAGAATAATAGCTGGAAATAAGGATTAAATTGCAAGAATTTTATTTTCCTGAACCTAAGGATGAAATCGTCATTAATTAAAAGTTTAGGGGCAAAATGGTAATTTTGCCTAGAGCATTAATTCAATGCATTAGAAGATGAAATGAATGAAAATGATGATCAAATTTATTTATAAAGATTCGGACGACTCAAATATGAGACTTGATCGTGGAAAAGAAAAGATACCAGATTAATGAAATTATAAACACAAACAAGCAATGAGGTAAGTTTGTGTAACTTGAATTGTGTTTTAAATACTTGAAATATGTAGTTATGTGATGAAAATAAGATTTGAATGTTCAATTCATGATATTTGATGAAATATTGATAATACTCGATATAAATTGAAAATAAATCCAGTTGAATGAAAGGAAAATTCGATGGATCTCTGAAAAGGAATTGACGGTAAAAAGGATCTAGCCCGGACGGGTGATCCTATTCTAATATAGCCCTCTCAAAGAATACGTGTAAAATGGATTTAGCCCGGACGGGTAATCCGAATTAGGGTCTGAATTTAGCCTGGACTGGTAATTCAGATCCAAGCTCATTAGAGTAATTGTCGTTGCAGGGGATTTAGCCTGGACTGGTAATCCCACTATAAGGATGAGGTTCGCGGGAGTGTGCTCTCTGATATGAAATGTGTAAGATCATGGTTGAAAGATACCATGGCAGCCTAATATGAAATGTGTAAGACCATGGTTGAAAGATACCATGGCAACCTGATATGAAATGTGTAAGACCATGGTTGAAAGATACCATGGCAGCCTGATATGAATGTGTAAGACCATGGTTGAAAGATACCATGGCAACCTGATATGAAATGTGTAAGACCATGGTTGAAAGATACCATGGCAACGTGATATGAAATGAACAAGACCATGGTTGAAAGATACCATGGCAACATGACAGAAAATGAGTAAGACCATAGTTGAAAGACACTATGGCATCATGTCAAAGATAAATAATACCGTGGATGGGAGACGCTCTAACATCTATTGAACAATTGATATTTAGGTAATATGTATCAGATGACGAATGGTTATATGAAATAATTATGAAGATAGATAAACGAAATAAGTATAAGTACATGGAATATAATTTATGTTAAGTTTGATATAAGCTATTACCGGAATAAATATACATAAAATATATGGAAATGATGGAGCATGAAATATTGATATAATGAAATGAATGATATATGCTTATGAAGAAACGGTAAGAGCATGATATGTTTCATGACATGTACATATATGATTATCTTTGATATGTTGATACAAGGAAATTATGTAAGTTGAGACTATTATTAAACTCAAGTGCGATATGTCGAGAAAATAGATATATCAATGTTGAATTTATATGAGATATGTGCAAGTATACTAACAATGTTGCTGTTTGATGCTTATACAAGTGTCAAACTGTTGATTGAATGGTAATATATTTATTTATATGATGCATTGAATCGGTAAGTATTTAATTTTTTTTAGTGATCTATAAATGGTAGTAATGCTTCGAAACCCTGTTCTGGCAGCGGATACGGGTTAGGGGTGTTACATTGATCATCCGAAGGAAGGGATTTTTGCAAATTTCAAACTGTTGTGGCTATTTGGAGTAATTGGTGGGGACAAGATTGGTGTTTTTAGGAATATTGAAGAGCATACCCTCTTAACTCGCTCCGTTTTGTAGGCTAATTCATTAAGTGTATGATGTTTTTAGGTGTTGGTATACTCATTTCTGTAACCCATGTCAGAAAACATCCATGTGCATAACAAAAATCCGAGAAAACAACGAATGACAAAATTTGATTCTGTCATGATAGACATATATGTCATATCCATTTTTATATCTATATTTCTGCATGAGCATTGTGTGGGATATATGTTTGCAGAGGAAGTGTAGGAAGTTTAATCTATTTGTTGTATTTGGTGGCTCAGCCACACATATATTTTTGTTACCGGGGAATTAATGCCTTATGATCTGGTAGCTAAACTACAAATGTTCTGAAAAAATGGCATACAGTCTCTAAGCGATGTGTAGGGTTGGATAGGAACATATACCCTATATGGTGTGTAGGGATGGTCGAAGATGGTGTGTAGCGGATGGAGGTTTGATTGTGTTTCTGTATTTGATATGTTCAGTTTCTACTCTGTTATGAAATATATGTTTGAATGATTTCTGAAAACTTGTTGTCGAAACCCCTTTTTTAAAAGGGGAGGGTATTTTAAAAACAGGAGCTGCCACTAACCTTTTAAAATGTGATTGGATCACCTTATAAAACATTTTAGTCTACGAAATTATGAGAAAACGAGTTTGGGAGTCGGTTACGTACGAGGAAGGATTAGCACCCTCGTAACGCCCAAAATTGGTACCAAATTGAATATTTTTGTCTTAACGTAAAAGTTTGAAAGAGTTTAGCAAAAGGATCATTTTTAAAAGAAATTGGAATAATTTGAGTTGAAAATCGAGATTCTTTTGTTCCAAAAGAGTACAAACATCACATCCAGCATGATTGGACATGATATTCTTAAGCTTTTGCAACTAAAATCATTTCGTGATTTTACAAAATTTATTTAAAAGGATACTTTAGATATTTAGACAAACGGGAAATCGCAACCCAGCATGTTAGGGCACTATTTCCCGCATTCTTAAATATAAAAACATTGCCTCATTTTTAAAATTCCTTTCAATTAAATGAGATACAATTTTTGAAAATAATGATGTATTTTACATATTAGGAAAGATCAATACTAATTAAACCTAACTACATGATACATGCTTTATCATTTCATGTGAATATAGTGTAGAAAATGATAAATAATGACATAACTCACATAATATATATTAATATCTCATGCATATAATCGTAAAAACGTAAATATACATATATTATCATTCCATGCAAAATACAACGTGGCGAATAATAAATGAACAATATAATTACATAATATATATATGCAATAATATTTCATGCAAATGTATAAAAACAAAAAATAACATAAAAATAACAAATAATTTACGAGATAAGATTATTATATCAAAACAACATCAAATAGATATGAAAAAATGGTACTAAAATAAACAAACAAATTATGTACATAAAAAGGATAAAATCTACATACAGTTTACAAAGAATAAATGAGGTAAAAATATTTAAAACGATATATATAAATAATAAAGGAATATTTTAAACAATGGTTAACATATATGTAAATATATTGTATGATTTAATAATTTAATATATTTATAAAAAATATTAATATATTAAATAGGAAAAAGAATTCACATTAAATTTTAAAATATTACTTACTAAACTCTAAATAATGATATATAAAAATGTAATTTTTAATAATAATTTACAAAATTTTTAATAATAAATAGTTTATAATAAAATGATATATAAATAATATAATAAATAATAAATATAATATAATATGTAATAATTTACATATAAATATAAAAATAAATAATATATAAAGTATTTAATAAATAAATTATGCAAAAATATTTAAAAGGATTAAAATTAAATAAAACTAAAGTTCTAGGGCTAATTTTAAAATAACAAAAAAAAGGTTAGGGCCTAATTGGAACGCGCATAAGACTATAAGGGACTCATTGGGCAATTTGCCCTAATCCCGAAACGGCGTCGTTGGCAAAACAAGCCTTATACTGGTAGGTGGGACTAAATTGAAACAAAAATGAAGAAGTCGGGGCCAAATTGAAATATAAAATTTAAAATTGAATGAAATTAAAAGAATGAAAAAATGGGAAAGGGCTCAAACAACAATTAGCCCATTTACCAAAAACACGCGGATCCTCAGCATTAAAACGATGCCGTTTTGAAGCTCATTGTTTTAAGCGAAACAACATCGTTTTCATAAGGCTATATAAGCCAAAGTTTTAACCTAAAATTTCATTTGTAACCCGATTTAAAAAAAATAAAAGAATCCTCTAGAAGAGGGTTGAGAACCAGCCCTCGGAGCTCTGCCCAGCCTCTGTCCAGGGTCTTACACGCGCCTACGCGCCACTGTCAACACCGCTTCTTACGACGGCTGTAACTGGAAAACTTCAGTTTTTTCGCAGATCTAATGGTACGTCCCCTTTTCTTTTTATTTTATTTATGATATTCGTATGTATTTGTAAAGAGAAAAGGAAAAATAAAATAATACTAATCACCTTTGTTTCTTTAGTTCACCGTGGGTCTTTTATTGCATATATCTGTATATAACTGTGTTCTTTTTATTGAATCTGTGTGTATATCCAAAAAACTGTGATTACAAATTAGAAAAAAAGGGTTTTTATAACCCTCTGTTACATTTTTGGGGAAAGAATCCTTTGATTTCTTTCCAAGTTTGCTTCTTTTGCTGCTGTGGCTCTTTCCTTTTTGCAGGTACCAGCAAGGATATCATGGCGGTGAAGGCACTGGCGTTGATTCCTGCGTTGATCACGGCGCGATATGGGGCCGGAGTCACGGGGCTGATGAAAGGCCACTGGAACGGCACGAGACGAAGAGGCGTGGAGATTGGAGTGCTTGTGGCGTGAAGCTTCTGGAAACCCTAGGGTTTCCTATTTCAGTTTAGGGTTTGGGCCTTATTGGGCTTTACTGATTTGGGTTAAGTTCGGGTACATGGGCTAATAAGCTTATTGGGTATTCTGGTTTAGACTAGTTAGGCTACAAATGTAACCGGATTCTGACCTCATAGTCCTTAATCTGCTTTCCACAAACTCAGGGACACTATGCTGATGTTTTTGATTTGCACCCCGCCAATACAGAGATGCCAAATCTGCTATCTTCAATTTGTATCTTCCAATACAGAGACGCCAAATTTGCTATCTTTGATCTGCTCTCTGACAATACAGAGACACTAAATCTGTTATCTTCGATCTGCTCTCTGACAATATAGAGACACCAAATCTGTTATCTTCAATCTGCTATCTGTCAATGCAGAGATGCCAAATCTGTTATCTTCGATCTGCTCTCTGACAATATAGAGACGCCAAATCTGCTATCTTCGATCTGCTCTCTGGCAATATAGAGACACCAAATCTTCTATCTTCAATCTGCTCTCTGGAAATACAGAGACACCAAATCTGTTATCTTCGATCTGCTCTCTGACAATATAGAGACGCCAAATCTGTTATCTTCGATCTGCTATTTGACAATACAGAGACGCCAAATCTGCTGTGTTCGATCTGCTCTCTGGCAATACAGAGACACCAAATCTGCCACCGGTGATCTACATTATCCCCTAAGGGACATAACCTGTAGAATGCATATGTATTTATGCCTGATGATTAGGATGCCATGCTCGAAATGAGTCAAATTGTTCTACCTAGACATATTATGATGCAAAATGTTATGAAAATGACCCCTATTTCGAACACCGTTACTCATTTATCCATCCAAGTTTCATCTTTATTTTACTCGAAGCATCAATCATACTCTGCTCGTATGCTTTGAATCAAATTGGTCCCTTTACATCAATCTTCGAATGTTACGACCTGCTAGAGACAATCCCCTCCCAGGATTGAATCATTTGAATTGTCCAATCATCCTTTAGACTGAAGAAGAAATTTCCTCGAGTATCTCTGACCTTCACTCATGGGAATTCTTCAAACAATTGTTCTATTTTAGTTTCTCGTATTATCTAGAGATTTCCAAAGTAATATGCAAAACTTCATTTGTAAAAATATTTAGTTCATCAATCCTTATTCCAATGCAACATACTTTATGAATAATGGAAGACAAATAATTTGATCTTGAAAATAGTTAGATATATCCTCAGTAATACAACATGAAATTAATCTGAAAACATATCTTTGAGAAGAAAAAGAATCCAAAGATAGTAATCAGAACAAAAAATTTTATGTCCAAAATATCATAGCTTGGGCTTCTGTATACCAAATACATGAAGACTATTTTGAGTTTAACATGTGTTTAGAAGATCCAAAGTACTTTGTTGATGCCTCGGTATGTAGCACACTCCATTTCTCGTCAAATCTGGTATAGCAAAGTCACTGCATGTTTTTCAAAATTTGAGCAGCCCTTTCGGGTTTTCAACTCAAAACCCCTTTTGTCTCAAGGTGCCCTTTACGAATTTTCACCTTCGCCTCTCCATTTTTTTATTAGTTTTTTTAGAAGTCTCAAAGTGCCCTTTGTGGGTTTTCACCTTGGCTTCCTTTCTCTTTAGACAAAGTACTTCTTGACTGAGTCTGAATTCACTGATTGGGTAAACTTTTCCCATCCATCTCTGTCAAAATCAGAGCACCACCAAAGAAAGCCTTCTTCACAACATACGGCCCTTCCCAATTCGACATCCATTTTCCTCTAAAGTCCTTCTGTATGGGAAGGATCTTTTTCAGCACAAGGTCCCCTTCGTGAAATTCTCTTGGATGAACTTTTTTATCATAAGCTTGCATCATTCACTTTTGATACATCTGACCATGATGAATAGCCCTTAGCCTCTTTTCTTCAATCAAGTTCAATTGGTCATCCGCGATTGAATCCATTCTGCTT
The DNA here is from genome assembly GCF_007990345.1 of Gossypium hirsutum. Taxonomy (NCBI): domain Eukaryota; kingdom Viridiplantae; phylum Streptophyta; class Magnoliopsida; order Malvales; family Malvaceae; genus Gossypium; species Gossypium hirsutum. The sequence continues at coordinate 3,095,361 of NC_053427.1, forward strand.
CATCCAGTTTTATCTCTGTCAAAATTCGAAGAGAAGGTATTTCCACTTCAATGGGTAACACTGCCTCCATCCCATAAACCAACGAGAAAGGAGTTGCCCCAGTAGAGGTTCTGACGGACATTTGATAGGCAAAGAGTGCAAATGGTAATTTCTCATGCCAATCTCTGTAGGTCTCAGTCATTTTCCCCACATCTTCTTGATATTCTTATTAGCAGCTTCCACTGCCCCCTTCATTTTTGGGCGATATGGAGATGAATTATGATGTTTGATCTTGAATTGGCTACAAACTTCTGTAATCATGCTATGATTCAAGTTCAATGCATTATCCGATATAATCCTCTTAGGCATTCCACACCGACAAATAATCTCCTTTTTCAAGAAACGACTTACTGTCGACTTGGTAACACTAGCATATGAAGCTGCCTCTACCCATTTTGTGAAGTAGTCAATGACCACGAAAATGAAACGATGTCCATTCGAAGCTTTTGGTGATATTGGCCCAATGACATCCATGCCCCACATGGAAAAGGTCCATGGAGAAGTCATAACATGTAAGGGTGAAGGTGGTACATGGATCTTGTCTCCATATATCTGGCATTTATGACATTTCTTAGCATAACTAATACAATCTCCTTCCATAGTAGACCAATAGTATCCAAACCTCATGATTTGTCTTGCCATCGTAAAGCCATTAGCATGTGTACCACAAACTCCTTCATGTACTTCTTCCAGGATTTGTCTAGCTTCTACAGCGTCAACGCATCTCAAAAGTACCTGATCTTTCCTTCTTTTATAAAGGATATCCCCATCTAGTACATATTCGCAGGCTAACCTTCTCAAAGTTCTTTTGTCATTCTCAGTTGCCTGTTCAGGATATTCACGATTTCTCACATACCGTAATATATCTTGATACCAAGGATGGTCATCCTTTTCCTCTTCTTCGATGTTACAAAAATGAGCTAGAACCTCAGAAATGCTCATCTGAATTGGTCTCACATCCTCTTGTTTATTAGCTTTAATCATGGAAGCCAATGTTGCCAAAGTGTCTGCCATCTGATTTTCATCCCGTGGGAGATAACTGAAAGTGACGTTATCAAATTCTTCAAGTAATTCCAAAACTACCTTTCGATAATTAATCAACTTGGGGTCCCTTGTTTCCCATTCACCCCTAAGCTGGTATATTACCAACGCAGAGTCTCCATATACTTCCAGGATTCTAATTTTTCGCTCTTTGGCCGCTCGAATCCCCATGATGCATGCTTCATACATAGCCATATTATTCGTACAGTCAAAATCCAATTTACATGTAAATGGATAATGATAACCATTTGGGGATACCAAGACTGCCTCAATTTCATTTCCTACCGCATTGGATGCGTCGTCAAAGTTCAGCTTCTATGGACGTTCTTCAATAGTTGCCACGTACATCAACATCTCATTATGGAAATCAAAGCTTAATGACTCAATCTTCTAAAGCTCTACTCGCCAGAAATTCTGCTATCGTGCTCCCTTTTATAGCCTTTTGACTCACATAGACTATATCAAATTCTGAAAGCAGTACCTGCCACCTTGCCATTCTTCCATTTAGGGCTATTGACTCCATCATGTACTTTAATGGATCAAGTTTTGAAATTAGCCAAGTCGTATGATATAACATATATTGCCTTAACCTTCGAGTCGTCCAGATTAAAGCACAACACAATTTCTCAATTGGCGAATATCTCATCTCACACTCTATGAATTTCTTGCTGAGGTAATATATCACCTTCTCTTTTCTTCCCGACTCGTCATGTTGGCCAAGCACACATCCAATAGAATTACTAAACACTGATAAGTACAGAATTAGTGGTCTATCTGGACTAGGCGGAGATAACACTGGAGCGTTTAACAAGTATTGCTTAACCTTATCAAAAGCATTCTGGCATTCCTCATCCCAAGTACCTTGGTTGTGTTTTCTAAGGAGGCAAAATATAGGATCACATTTCTCGGTTAATTATGAAATAAACCGAGAAATATAATTCAATCTTCCAAGAAAACCTCGAACTTCCTTCTGAGTACGCGGTGGAGGCAATTCTCGTATGGATCTAACCTTGTCTGAGTCAACTTCTATTCCCTTTGAAGATGCACTTTGTCGAATTAAGCTTCAATTGAAATTTCCTTAATCTCAGGAACAACTTCCTCAAGACTTTAATATGCTCCATCTCTGTTCGAGATTTAGCAATCATGTCATCAACATACACCTCAATCTCCTTATGCATCAAATCATGAAATAAGGTCACCATAGCCCTTTGGTATGTTGCCCCTGCATTCTTTAGCCCGAAGGGCATTACCTTGTAACAAAAGGTGCCCCACAATGTTATAAAGGTGGTTTTATCCATGCCCTCATGATGCATCTTTATCTGATTGTACCCTGAGAAACCATCCATAAAGGAGAACAACGAATATCTCGCTGTATTGTCTACCAAAGTGTCGATGTGCGGTAAAGGAAAGTTGTCCTTTGGGCTAACTTTATTCAGATCTCTGTAATCAACACACATTCGTACCTTCCCATCCTTCTTAGGGACAGGCACAATGTTGGCCACCCATTCTGAATACTTAACCTCTTGTAGGAATCCAGCATCAAACTACTTTTTGACTTCATCTTTTATTTTCAGCACAATATCAGGCCTCATCCTTCGCAATTTTTGTTGGACTGGCTTGCAATCTTGTCTTATGGGGAGACGATGTACCATGATATCAATATTCAAAGCTGGCATATCCTTATATGACCATGCAAAGATATCTTTGAATTCCCGTAGTAGCTCAACAAGGCCTTGTCTCATTTCCTTAGCAATATGCGTGCCAATTTTCACCTCCTTCCCTTCCTCCAAGGCTACATTCTCTATTGCCTCTTTCTCATGGGGTAGGATTTGTTTCTCCTCTTGTTTCACCATTCTCAACAGATCTGGAGACATATCACAATCCCTGTCATCTTCAAAATCCTGAAGTTCTTCTAAACACATGTCTTGCTCAAAAGAGAATCTAGGATTTGTAGTATCAGTGCTCATGTCATTTATATCTAGGGGCCTACGGGGTACGAAAGAATGTACAAGAATGAATGAATTTATTTATATGTTATGAATGAAATGGAAAAAATTTGAAGGAATTTAAATGTCAAAAGAATATTCAACGGTATAAAAGAATATTCACTTGAATCGATAACAAAAGTTAAGTTTTATTGAAATGTAAATATCCGAACATGAGCCTATTTTACAAATGAAATCTTACTACTCCTAAGCTTTAGAGCAATAAGAGTGTTCTGAAAATTACTCTGAAGAATCTTTAAAAACTACAGGAAGTTCTTCTGCAACCGAATTGTTTAAAGATCTTCCCGATTCGTAAGGGCGAATGCCCTCAAGGTTTCCTCGTTCAGACTCTTCATTATGCACAGCATTGATGTGATAACCTCCTTTTTCGAGCAATCCTCTCTCAGGGTGAATCATCCCTCCTGATATAAAGGTTTGAGATATATAGGGGAATGTCATTAGTTCCCACTCTACTTCTCTTCCATCTAAATGTGCCCTTCTTCTTTCTTGGCACTTCTCTATTTCTTTCCTCCTCTGCTTGTAATCTGGCCTGAAACCCAAGCCGAAACGGTCTCTCTTCTCCTTTAGTTTAGGACCTTGAATCCCTCCTTGGAGATATCTTCCCAATCCTTTTCCTGGCAAGGCTCCTTTTCCCACTGTCATCTGCAAACTCATTCTTATGGTTCTGGATATCTTAGGCACTGGCACTTCATTCCCCTCTGAAATGAATGTTGCATTAACAAATTCTAAGGAACAAAAAGAGCACTCAATGGCCTCCCCGTTTGCTTCTACATAGGGTGCATCATTGGTAACTATTACTATAATGTCCTCTTCCGCATTTATGGTGACCAACCGTCCGTCGGCTACTAACTTTAATTTTTGGTGTAAAGATGAGGGCACCACTCCTGCCGAATGTATCCAAGGCCTCTCCAACAGGCAATTTTAAGAGGGCTTAATGTCCATCACTAAAAAGTCCACCTCATAAGTGTTTGGGCCAATCATTAAAGGAATATTAATTCTTCCCATGACCTTTCTCTCCATACCATCAAATGCTCTCACTACATTATGGCATGTTTTCATGTGAGAACTGTCTATGGGTAATCTATTCAATGTAGATAATGGTAAGACATTTAAGGCTGATCCATTATCAATAAGCACACTCGGAAATGTATACCCCTTACAGGGAGTGGTGATGTGTAAAGCTTTAGCTGATCCCATACCTCCAGGTGGGATTTCATCATCATTGAAATAGATAAAATTGTCAGCACTTATGTTACTAACCAATCGATCCAATTTATTGACGGATATATCATTAGTAACGTAAGTCTCATTAAGCACCTTCATTAACGCCTCACGATGTACCTCTGAACTTAGAAGCAAAGCCAATACTGATATACGAGCTAGTTGTTTCCGCAATTGTTCAATCACGCTGTACTCATTGTGTTTTAAGAAATTTAGAAACTCTTTGGCTTTTTCTTCTTTCATTGGCTCATTAACCAGTATTTCAGCCCCTTTTCCTTTATCAAAGGCTTTTCCTTTCGTGGGCTCAACTCTGACGCCTTCTACATCATAACGCTTCCCACTACGTGTATAAGAACCCTCATCTCGAACTTCCTTAAAGGCACTAGCTATATCCTCTTTTTTTGGTATTGTCACATTGCAGTCATAATTCCAGGGTACCCTTTTGTTATCCTTATAAGGAAAGGAAACAGGTTTATGAATAATGACTTTTGGTATTGTTGGTGTTTCAATTTCATTATTTCTTGGTAAATAAATAATGATCCTTGGCCGATTTTGATTCTTTGGTCCACCTTCTAATGTGCATATACGTTCCTCATCTGAGCCAGCTTCATAAAATTCCAACTCCTTATTATTCATAAGGCTTTGCACCAAGGCCTTAAACTCATCATATTCCTAGATCTCGTGCCCCTCCTTAGCATGGAACTCGCAGTAGTCCCTCACTCCTTTATTCCTTTCTTTAGAGATTATCATTTATCTTTTCTCCATTTCTTATCAAATCATTTTCATCGGCGTTCTCACCTCGGCCACGCCCTCTTTAATCATTCTCATACCAGTATCCCCAACAGCATTTACCTCTTGATCACCATGATTTGGCAATGGGTTCCCATTACTAGGGCTGTCGTCAAATTTTACAACCCCCATCTTGATAAGTCTTTCCACTGATTTTTTAAAGCCAGTGCAATTTTCGATCGAATGCCCCGATATCCCCGCATGATATTCACATTTGGCATTTGCATCGTACCATTTAGGGTATGGAGGTTGCAGAGGTTTCAAATGAAAAGGAGCTATTGAATGCGTATTAAATAAACTTTGATAAAGTTCCCGATACGTCACTGGGATAGGCGTAAATGAGACCTTCTCAAAATTTTGTCTCGAACCAGACCCTTGCTTTTGAGAATCTTGTTGCCCAACTGTAGTTACTCTGGGCTGACTAATTGTAACCGCTTTTGAATTATAACTATTCGTATTGTTCAGATCATTATCTTTCCTTCTTGGGGCCGATCTTTTAGTAGTTTCCCCCTCTATCTTGCCACCTCTTATGGCGTTCTCAATCATTTCTCTCGCCATAACTATATCAGCAAAACTCTTGGTGGTACTTCTAATCATGTGAGTAAAGAATGGGGCCTTCAAAGTGTTAATGAATAGCATGGTAGTTTCTTTCTCCAAGAGCAGTGGTTGAACTTGCATGGGAACCTCCCTCCACCTCTGTGCATATTGCTTAAAGCTCTCATTAGCCTTCTTTTCCATATTTTGCAAAGTGATTCTATCAGGAGTCATGTCAGTCACATGATTATATTGCTACATAAAGGCTCGCGCTAATTCTCTCCAAGAACTGATCCTTGCGCGACTCAGTTGATTATACCACCTAGTCGCTACCCCAACCATACTATCCTGAAAACAATGGATCAATAATTGATTATTGTTTACATAGCTAGTCATCCATCTGCAAAACAAGGAGATATGGGCTTCAGGGCAAGTAGTCCCATTGTACTTCTCAAATTTTAGCATTTTGAACTTATGGGAAGCACCAAATCTGGGACTAAACTCAAGTCCTTAGCATCAATTCCCTGACGATTGTCAGCGTTTTCTAGTGCCTTAAATTTCTCTTCTAACCATCTGCAACGTTCCTCTAATTGGCTTGATGATTCGAGTCTCATCTCTTCCCTCTTAGATACATCTAGATCAGGGATAACTGGATTGGCAGGGTTATCTTCAGGGTTGAATCCTGAACCACTTTGAAAGTTTATGGGCATTCCAGCATCGACTTGCCCCTGTTGAGGCCTTATTGTGACAGATGGCCCTCAGGGATATGCCTCAGGTTGAGTCTGTATATAAGGTGGAGTAAAACTAGGAGGATGATCCTCGTTATCCTCTTCAGTGGTAGTCATAGGGGTTTTTCCTTTATTCGTTGCCCCCCTCAGCAGCTGAGCCATCTCAGCCATCATATTCCTTTGAGCCTCCAACATTTGATCCCTCATTTCCTGTTGGATTTTCACCAACTGTTCCTATAATTGCTCTTGCATTTCTTTCTGGATCTGCTCAAGTCTTTGATCTATATTCTTTGTCTTAGTGCATGTACCGTAAGAATGTGTTGCTTTCAGATTTTCTTTTTCTCACTCTCTCTTTCTCCCTAATAATTTTAACTAATTAGGGTCTTTCTATAAATTTGAATGCATATGATGCGATAAGTGCAAATGCATGAATGTAAAAAAGATATCGATTTTGATTCAGTTTCTTTTTGAAAACATTATTTAAGAAACAAAAATCTTTACACAAAACGGATTACAAATACGCCTTTGCCCTCAGGCCCAAAGCTTTAACCCTATCCAATAATAAAGCTAACTCTAGACCTCTATCTGACACTAACTCATACTTTGTACTCAATTCATTAGCTTGCGCTGCCAAGTCTTGCAAATGATTAGAAACCTCTCGAATCTGTGCTATAGCTTCTCCCATGAGGTAGTCTCTATCTCTGACTTGATCCTGAAAATGGTGAAGCTCTCCCTTCCAATGTTCTTCTCTTGCCTCGAACTACTCAATCTATAGCTCATAGTTCTGTAATGTTGCTTCCAACCTTTCAATATTGTGCTTCATTTCCTCGATCTTATCCATGCTTGCCTTTAACTCGACCGCAGAGTTACGACTTCGGTAATGATGAAAAGATCGTCCAAGCTTAGTCACCTTAGTTTTTAATCCTTGATTCTCCTTCTCTAGGGCCTGATTACGCACCTGCATCTCTTGAAACTTCTTCTCTCAATACTCGGCTTTGGCTCTTTCTTCTTGAACCTCTTATTGCCACTGCTCTGAAGACTTCCCCAATCCAGCTCTCTTTATTGATAACTGTATCCTCTTATATTGCGTCTTCCAGTTATCTCGGTCTTCCTCAATCTTCCTCTTTTCTTTCCTCTCTTTTTCGACCTCAATTCTATGAACGTCGATGTCTAAGCTTAGGTACATCTTTTCCTCCTCAAGCCTTTCTATTTTTCTCCCGAGCTCTAAATTCTTCCTTTCAAACTCTTGCTTTATGACATCTAACTCTGATGGAATCACTGGTAAATTCTCCTCTATCGATCGGGCAGCCTCCAAACTCAGTCTAGGGATGTTATCATTGACCCTCTTACTAAACCACCCTTTGTATTCAAGAGTTGTCGTCGGACCTTTAGCCAGAATCTTCACACAGCAAACCTTCTTCCAAGCCTCAGAAATTTCTCGCATCTTCTTCTTATAATGATCCCTCTTATATGTAAAATCACTCTGAGCTAGCCCTTTTGTTGCTAGTATAAACTGCTCTACCTTATATTGCCTTAGGACTAGTAATGGTGTATAACCGACAACTTCCCAAATTCTAGGAAGAGGTACCCAATCAAATCTTCTGCAATGATAAAGAATTTCGCTAGGAGTCATCCAAGGGGCTTTCCACATAACATCTTCTTATCGGAGATTCTAAAGTATTTCTATCCACCTTTCCTATGTAATGTCGCCCCTCTTTGGTGTAGCTGCTGCTTCCTTCAAGGGAGAATAATCTTTAAAGAACACTCGGGAAGGAACCTTATCAACCTTCTAAAAATGACTATGGAACCATACTAACAACAATTGTGCACATCCAATTAATCTACCTTCACCAGCTCTCCGACATGCACTCAAGGATCTAAACGTCTCGGCTAGGATTGCAGGCACAAGTGTGTTCTGTTTACTAATTCGATCTAATAAATCTGCAACTGCCTCATCTATGTGCCCCATAGCTTTTGGGAAAATCACCAATCCATACATACTTAAGGCCAAGACATCAACCCTCTTTTTCACATCTGGGTGTGCCAATATCAAATCCCTCAAACTTACCCACGGAATGCATTTGCTATCACCCTTTTGTTGGATTCGAGCTGCGGCCCACTGTTCACTCACCCCTATAATCATCATTAATTTCTTCACGAAAGTTGGGGGATTAGCAGCCCTAACATAAGCTTTGTTACCTTGAATTTTTGGACAGCGAAGCAAGGTCGTATATTCCTCCAAAGTAAGTACTAAGTCTACATCTCCAAATGTAAAGCAACTATAAGCAGGGTTCCAAAACTGTACCATAGCTCGAAATAGATGCTTATCCACCTTGATGTCTAGAAAATAAGGAAGATCTCCATAATTCTGGTAAAACAACTACTTAGCATCGTCATCCCATTGAGTCCAAATGTCCTTCAACTCCTAAAACTTATTCTGTGTCGAACTGATACAAGTGAAGTCCCATAACACTGACGTATACCCTTCAGTGACACTATCTCCCTTCTCTAACTGGGTTTTCTCTGACCACACACAGACAGAGGTGTTGTCCTCCACTTTATCAAGATATTCGTTCCTCATTACAAAACTTTCTAACCCAGAAATCGAACCGTGAATCGATACCTTTAAATGTTGAATGACATGCAATGATAGCAAAACAAAATAAGTTAGTATCGTATAAAAGTATAACAAACAAGCACTTATAAGGGTAGCTTACTAAAGGCTATCACTATACTCCCTAGGGTAAGCGCTTAAAGTTCACTATATGAGTTTCAATTCTAAAGCGAGGGTACCTAAACCAGCAGATTCCTCGATCCTCACCCATTATAGGCTCATACGGACTAAGTTCGGTTCAGGGGGACACATTTCCCTATGGCCATACGGAGATGAAAATCTCACGAAGACAAAAGTACGGATGTATCTCGGAAGCAATCCACTAGCCCATACGGAGGTGAAAACCTCAAGAAAGCGTAGCTTCTCACTCCCACTTAAAGGTGTGACCACAGCGGTCATGCAAATCCCATGTGTACGAAAACAAAATAATGAACATATGTAGCAAACACATGTAAAAAGATCAATATTTTAAAATTTTTTCAAACTTCCAACATTAAGACAGAAAATAATCAATTTCTTGGCTTGACTCTCTTATTAATCCCCAGTGGAGTCACCAAGCTGTCGAAACCCATTTTTTAAAAGGGGAGGGTATTTTGAAAATAGGAGCCGCCACCAACCTTTTAAAGTGTGATTGGATCACCTTATAAAACATTTTGGTCTACGAAATTATGAGAAAACAGGTTCGGGAGTCGGTTACATACAAGGAAGGATTAGCACCCTCGTAACGCCCAAAATTGGTACCAAATTGAATATTTTTGTCTTAACATCAAAAGTTTGAAAGAGTTTAACAAAAGGATCATTTTTAAAATAAATTGGAATAATTTGAGCTGAAAATCAAGATTCTTTCGTTCCAAAAGAGTACAAACATCACATCCAGCATGATTGGACACGATATTCGTAAGCTTTTTCAACTAAAATCATTTCGTGATTTTACAAAATTTATTTAAAAGGATACTTTAGATATTTAAAGAAACGGGAAATCGCAACCCAGCATGTTAGGGCACTATTTCCCGAATTCTTAAATATAAAAACATTACCTCATTTTTAAAATTCCTTTGAATTAAATGAGATACAATTTTTGATACTAATGATGTATTTTACATATTAGGAAAGATCAATACTAAATAAACCTAACTACATGATACATGCTTTATCATTTCATGTGAATATAGTGTAGAAAATGATAAATAATGACATAACTCACATAATATAAATTAATATCTCATGCATATATTCGTAAAAACGTAAATATACATATATTATCATTCCATGCAAAATACAACGTGGCGAATAATAAATGAACAATATAATTACATAATATATATATGCAATAATATTTCATGCAAATGTATAAAAAAAATAAAATAAAAATAACAAATAATTTACGAGATAAGATTATTATGTCAAAACAACATCAAATAAATATGAAAAAAGGGTACTAAAATAAACAAACAAATTATGTACATAAAAAGAATAAAATCTACATACAGTTTACAAAGAATAAATGAGGTAAAAATATTTAAAACGATATATATAAATAATAAAGGAAAATTTTAAACAGTGGTTAATATATATGTAAATATATTGTATGATTTAATAATTTAATATATTTATAAAAGATATTAATATATTAAATAGGAACAAAATTTCACATTAAATTTTAAAATATTACTTACTAAACTCTAAATAATGATATATAAAAATGTAATTTTTAATAATAATTTACAAAATTTTTAATAATAAATAGTTTATAATAAAATGATATATAAATAATATAATAAATAATAAAAATAATATAATATGTAATAATTTACATATAAATATAAATATAAATAATATATAAAGTATTTAATAAATAAATTATGCAAAAATATTTAAAAGGATTAAAATTAAATAAAACTAAAGTTCTAGGACTAATTTTAAAATAACAAAAAAAAGGTTAAGGCCTAATTGGAATGCGCACAAGACTACAAGGGACTCACTGGGTAATTTGCCCTAATCCCGAAACGGCGTCTTTCGCAAAACAAGCCTTATACTGACAGGTAGGACTAAATTGAAACAAAAATAAAGAAGTCAGGGCCAAATTGAAATATAAAATTTAAAATTAAACGAAATTAAAAGAATGAAAAAATGGGGAAGGGCTCAAACAACAATTAGCCCATTTACCAAAAACAAGCGGATCCTCCCCGGGTCACGGGTCAACATGCTGATCCTCAGCATTAAAACGATGTCGTTTTGAAGCTTATTGTTTTAAGCGAAGCGACATCATTTTCATAAGGCTATATAAGCCAAAGTTTTAACCTAAAATTTCATTTCTAACCCGATTTAAAAAAAAACAAAAGAATCCTTCGGAAGAGGGTTGAGAACCAGCCCTCGAGCTTTGCCGAGCCTCCGTCCAGGGGCTTACACGTGCCTACGCGCCACCGTCAACACCGCCTCTTACGATGGCTGAAAACTGGAAAACTTCAATTTTTTCGCAGATCTAACGGTACGTCCCCTTTTCCTTTTATTTTATTTATGATATTTGTATGTATTTGTAAAGAGAAGGAAAAATAAAATAAAACTAATCACCTTTGTTTCTTCAGTTCACAGTGGGTCTTTTATTGCATATATATGTATATAATTGTGTTCTTTTTTTTGAATCTGTGTGTATATCTAAAAAATAGTGTTTACGAATTAGAAAAAAGGGGTTTTTATAACCCTCTGTTACATTTTTAGGGAAAGAATCCTTTGATTTCTTTCCAATTTTGCTTCTTTTGCTGCTGTGGCTCTTTCCTTTTTGCAGGTACCAGTGAGGATATCACAGCGGTGAAGGCGTTGGCGTTGATTTCTGCACCGATCATGGCGCTATATGGGGCCGGAGTCACGACGCTGATGAAAGGCCACTGGAACGGCGCGAGACGAAGAGGCGTGGCGATTGGAGTGCTTACGGCGCGAAGCTTCTGGAAACCCTAGGGTTTTCTGTTTTAATTTAGGGTTTGGGCCTTATTGGGCTTTACTGATTTGGGTTAAGTTCGAGTTCATGGGCTAATAGGCTTATTGGGTATTCTGGTTTAGACTAGTTGGGCTACAAATGTAACCGGGTTTTTGGGTTATCAGGCTTTTAGGCCAATTTATTGTAAATGGACATTACAGATATCAAATTTATTTTATTATTTTTATTATTTTATTCTATCTCACGGGCTCGGGCAAATTTGGGCTATTACACATGTTTTAAATTAAATTTGTGATTCTGTTATTATAAGTTACACACTAAGCTCGAAAGCTCACCTACGTCTGTTTCCTTTTAGGTAACCTTCAATTTTAGAACGGGTCGATGTGGCAGGAGCTCGGATAAATGTTTTTATTTAGTACTAATAAAAAATCTAGTTCGTTTTGTTTCAATAATTTTGGGACTATTCTTTTTAAACTTTGAATTTTAACTTGTTTTATTTCCCCTTTTTAATTATTTTTATGTATTTCTTATGATATTCATTGTATACACAAAACCAAGGTTTCCAATAAGAAATTGCATTTTAGAAAATTGAACTAGATTACAATTCCGTTGCAAACTTAAATGTTTTAAAAGTATAAATAATTAAAGGTTTCATCAAATTAGTTAAGATGAGTTTATTAAATAACCGGATTTTTACTTAGCGAAAGCTAGCATCACATTTATAATTGTTCAACGATTATTGGATTTTCAATTGAGTCTTAGTCACTCCTCCAGATTCAACCATAACGTCTAGGTCGGGTTTGGAATGTTACGCACAAACAGATAATTGTTAACAATGCCACCAGAATTGCAGTCAAACTATCAAGTTAGAAATATGTGGTCAAGCCATTATAATTGCTATCAAGCTGCTAGAACAGAAATGTGGTTAACCCACCATAAGTGTAAATCATTAAACTAACAGATATTTATCCTTACCATATTATCCCAACCCCATGAAATGTGATATGGAATGCAAATATAGAATCTGAATGAAAAACATGTAAGACATGTAGTTGTACAAAAATAGAAATCAGAAGGCATGAAATTCCACGCTTTGTAGAACAGATGTGTCACAAACTCAACAAAAACAAATTGGTTTCACCATGAAGTCACATGCATGGTCATATAACATATTCATAGATACATTAATTTACATAATCAGACAACATATACTCGTATACAAACATCATGTTAAGTGTGTAAGCAAAATCTAGTGTTTGAAATCTCACAAAGTTAAAACTTAAACGAAAGATGTCATTAATACCCTCTTAATAAAAAGGTTCTTATCATTTTCATTTTTATTAATTAAAACTAAAAAAATATTTGCTTTAAATAAATTGAATACTTGATACACCTACTATTACTCGAGAGGATATAGTGGGCATCCTTCAACCCAAGGATTGCACTGAATACTTGCCCTTATAACCTGGGGATGTATTTTCCGTAGAAGCTCATATCCATGCAAATGACGATGGATCTTTAAGCCTGAAAGCACAAATCATGTAGAACTATTGCATTTAACCTACTTTTTTTTCATCATATATTGCTCCATGCTTATCTCTATCAATTTATGCTGTGTGACCCATGGAGGCTGTCTACTTCTTTATATTAATAATACTATTAATTAAATCTTACAGCCACACCATAATATACTACTGGATTCCTACTTCTTTGACCTTACCTATTTAACAAAATGACCCCGTAGAGGCTGACTCAGGCCGTGTGAACCCACAAATTTACCTAAAATCAAGCCATTTCAAGTCTATTTCATGCATAACTAACCATTCCATTTGGGTACACAATTAAGGGATTTAAACATCATTTAAACATACATAAACATGTCATTTCAAACATCCTAATTCATCTAACCAATATGCCATTCAAAGGCACCTCAACTGTATCAAAACATTATGGATTAGGCCAAAGCAAAATTGACCATATCATAAGCATCTAACCTAATTCAAACACCTACCAAAACACATCACAATGACCATTTTCAGTCCATCACAAACATGCCAAAAGACCATACATTTCAATTACCAAAAGGAGGCCAAGAAGACCTAACTTAACAAGCATTACAAGCCCATCAACCAAACATAAACTTCAATGGCACAAACATACCAAAACTTATATTCACAAAATACCATCACAAAACAACCTATACATGCCATTATAAACCTTGGCCAAAATTACTCAAAAACTACCGAATTGACTGTTGGATAGTGTGATAGGTATCTGAAGAGCTTCTGATAATCTATAAAAAAAAGAAAATAAATACATAAGCAACGAGTGCTTAGTAAGCTCGTATAAACTTAAACTTAACTTACCATTTCATTTATACAATTCATAGATTAGTCGTAAATCATTACCAATACCATAAGCTTGGCTTAAGCCTATACAACATCATCAATTTCACAAGTTAGTACACTTGTTCATCATACAAATGAGTTCAACCATAAGATAACAAAATTTGAAAATGGCATGCCAACAAATTTAACAAAAGCATTATAACAAAGCTAACAAATGGACCTAAATTCAAGATGTGGAGTTCTCTATTGATGTGACTTCGAGGATCGCTCCTATAATAGGTGTGCTGTATAGAATCACTCCAACAGACATGAAGGAGTTGAAAGTTCAACTGCAAGAACTGTTAGATAACGGGTTCATCAGATCAAGTGTTTCGCCTTGGGGTACACCAATATTGTTTGTTATTAATATCCTCTTAACAATAATAAGATGACTTTTAATATTAAGACGAACACTGGTAATAATATCTTAACAATTTAAACTATTTTATTTGGAAATCTAACTAAGGATCATTCCCTTGCATGTCCCAACTTGGTGGGTAACAAGTCTTTCAAAAGAATAGCAGGTGTATGGGGTGATTTAATCGCACTGGGCAAGAACCCCAACAAGGCGAGTTGTTTTACTAGTATGCCAAAGCTGGTCAGCATCATGGAACCAGAAAAGGTTGACGATCTGATTTTTCTAAAGGTGGGGAGTTCTCGGTTTCCCATTAGAGTGGTAGAACAGGGGTTGTCTAAAGTCGAATATGCGAGCCAGTCCTTGACGGGTAACAATGGTGGCGATGGGAAGAATATTGAGCAGGGTAGGGCTGATTCCGTCATGTCAGAATTCGAATCGGTGCTAGTCCTTAGGTCAGATTGGCTGAAATATAGTCATAGAATGCGATTCAATTACTGGTTGGGATTGGTTGAAATATAGTCATCTTCAGCCGTGGTCGTTTAGGAATTTGTTCGCGAATATTGAAGGAAGTTTAAGGTGAATGGTTGAGGTTCAGATTGAAGTCACAAATCGAGGTAAGAATAGAATGGCGGAAGCCTTGGCTAAAGCAGGTTTGTCAAGGAATACCTTGTTTAGAGCATATTGGTAATCCATTTTAGGGTTTACTGCTTTTATGGTTTTTATGCTCTGTTTTGGCATAGTTTTGCAGCTTTTGGTTCCTTGTTCGAACTGGTATGGGCTGGGTGATCCTAACACCTCTTCCTGTAATCAATTGACTGAGGAAAAAAAAAAGATGGTCAACGGTCAAAATATATAAGAATGTAAAAGAGCAATAGGTAACTTACCTATTCATTTAATATCCTTTTAACAATGAGCTTTTTGGTCAACTCAGTAGATCTCCCTTCTCAACTTAGTTGCTGGAGATACCGGACAAACTTGTCAAAAAAGTAAATGAGACATGTCAACCCATGTGTTAACCGAAGTAGGAGGTAAATATTAGCTTATTTAATTAATCCTTGTTGGTTGCTTTTAAAAAATGGATTTTAATAAAGGACAATTATCTATATTTTGAATCACCTATTCATATCCTTGCACAATTAAAACACACAAGTCTAATATTTGTTTTAAACAAAGAAGGTGAGATGACAATAATATCCTTCTAACTACGAGGCTTTTGTTGATATTCATGTCTAAATTTTAAATAAGATGACTAGTTGAAATAAAAATTGTTGGCCAAATATACATGATGACAATAATATCCCCCTAACTTTGGAGCTTTTGTCTTCAATGTAATGATAGACCTACTCATTATATTTTAACTTTTCGTAATAAAGACTAGAAATATTATTATTCCTTTGAAATATTTTTAGTATTCTTATTTTCTAAAGCTAAAAGTTGAAGTGATTCTTTTTTAAAAAGCATGTTAACTAAATCCTTGTTGGCGTAAGGGCCTAAAAGGCAATTTGTCCAGTTTAGCCAAGGTCGATGCCTACTTACAACGATAGATGACATTAATATCCTATCCTAATCATTTAATATCCTCTTAACAAGGAGGCTTTTCGAGTTTTATTTTATTAAAACTAAATAATATGACTTTCACTTTAAAGTATATTAAAAAAATGGTAAAACTAAGTCTGGGCCATATTTGATATTTACACATATAAAATAAAATGACTTTGTTATCATATTTAAATTTAAAAGTCTTACTTGTAAAGCTAGAAGGTTGTGTATAAATATGTGTATGGAGGTAGATATGAAGCAAATTATATAGAAGGAGAGTGAAATAAAAAAAGGAGTTAAAAATGGCTTGTCCTCCGACTTATAAAGTGGTAAAAGGTGAGCTTAAGAATGTTTCTGATGACTGCCAAGCGAGCTTGAATTATTCGAGTTACCAAGGTGCTCCAGTAACGATTAAAAAAGATTCATTACCCACTCCATTTGCGCAGAATATGTTAGTCGACTGTTTGTACGTAGGCCTGGTGTATGATGTTGGTAGGGTTAAGTGGATTATTCTTTGGACCATTGATTGTAAGGTATTAATTAATTAATATGTTCTTTTTTCTTTTCATTTATTTTGATTTTGTAGCATAAGAAATTAATTAATTAAACTATATATCAGGTGGCTACTAAGATCCTTATACCCGAAGACCCTATTATTTGGGAGGATATAGTGCGCATCCTTCAGCCCTACGATAGCACTGACTACTTGCCCTTATCACCTGGGAATGTATTTTCTGCAAAAGCTCATATCCATGCAAATGAAGATGGATCTCTAAGCCTGAAAGCACAAATCATGTGGAACTATTGCATTTAACCTACTTTTTTTTGCATCATATATTGGTCCATGCTTACCTCTATCAATTTCTGCTGTGTGACCCATGGAGGCTATCTACTTCTTTATATTAATAATACTATTAAATAAATTTGACAGCCACCCCATAATATACTACTGGATTCATACTTCTTCGACCTTACCTATCCAACAAGGTGACCCCGTGGAGGCTGTCCCAGGCCGTGTGAACCCTCAAATTTACCTAAAATCAAGCCACTTCAAGTCTATTTCATGCATAACTAACCATTCCATTTGGGCACACAATTAAGGGATTTAAACATCATTCAAACATACATAAACATGTCATTTCAGACATCCTAATTCATCTAACCAATATGCCATTCAAAGGTACCTCAACTGTATCAAAACATTATGGATTAGACCAAAGCAAAATTGACCATATCATAAGCATCTAACCTAATTCAAACACCTACCAAAACACATCACAGTGACCATTTTCAGTCCATCACAAACATGCCAAAAGACCATACATTTCAATTGCCAAAAGACCATACATTTGAATTACCAAAAGGCGGTCAAGAAGACCTAACTTAACAAGCATTACAAGCCCATCAACCAAACATAAACTTCAATGGCACAAACATACCAAAACTTACATTCACAAAATACCATCACAAAACAACCTATACATGTCATTATTAACCTTGGCCAAAATTACTCAAAAACTACCGAATTGACTGCTGCATAGTGTGATAGTTCTCCGACGAGCTTCCGATAATCTATAAAAAAAGGAAAGTAAATACATAAGCAACGAGTGCTTAGTAAGCTCGTATAAACTTAAACTTAACTTACCATTTCATTTATACAATTCATAGATTAGTCATAAATCATTATCAATACCATAAGTTTGGCTTAAGCCTATACAACATCATCAATTTCATAAGTTAGTACACTTGTTCATCATACAAATGAGTTCAACCATAAGATAAGTAAATTTCCTTATATAAACTCATCATTTAACTCATCAATGTTGCCATAAGATCATGATTCATTCTATTTGCATACTTACCATTTCACTTCATTTTCTTACCTATTGAACCATCTAGAATTACATTGGATACTCGAGCTGTGAAATAGGCCTGCTCACACGAGCTATGGGTCGGAATGTAAGCTACACGATGCTGCTCACACGAGCTGTGGAGAATCCACAACAAATGTAGGACCTCAGCCATCAGTAGGGCATTCAAGACCAACAACCAAAACATGAAATCCCTAATGACATGTCATTTGTATCCTAAGAATTCTTAAGATTCAACCGGGACTCGTTATCCGTCAATTCATCATAGCATTGATTCATTTATATTCAAATTCAATTATATTAAAACAACATAGTAAATAGTTAATTTGGCTAACTTTAAAACGATTGTAGTTCATACAAACTTACCTCGGTACTAAAGTCATAGAAGTAAAGTCGAGCTAATCCAAAGCTTTGGCTTTTCCTCGATTTTAAGTCTAATTGTGGTTTATCTTGACCTAAATAAATAATTTCATTCTATTAAGTACTTCTAGAATTCAATTTAATCAATAATTCATATTTATACAAAATTAAAAATTTCCCCTTAACATTTTAACTTTTCACAATTTAATCCTTAAGCTCTTAATTTAAAATCTAACCATTTTAACCTAAATCCAACTTAACCAATGTTACAAGGGACCTTTAAAAAACCCATTATTATTTACAATTCACAATAAAACCCATGAATTTATACTTTTAATAATTTAATCCCTAATTACAAAATTCAACAAAAATCACTTAACAAACCATGTTTATTTTACAACAAAGATTAATAACCTATCAACTAACATAAAAAATACAAAAGCATCCATGGAAAGCCCCTTAACCTTTAAAAATTTTACAAATTAACCCCCGGGCTAACTAGATTAAGCTAAAACGAACTAAAAACATAAAAAAATATATTAAAAACGAGAGACAAAATCATACCATGCAAGGGAAACAAGCATTTTCTGAAATCTCCTCTTCCTTTAATGGCTAACGTCACTTTTAGAAAGAAGAGTGTGGAAGATGATACTTTCCTTTAGGTTATCTTTATCATTTATTTATTAAATTACTAAATTAACCTTTAAAATCATTTAAACTACCATAAAACCTATCCATCACAATCCACTATCTTAGTATATATTTTAATTTCCATCTAAGTCCATTTGATTAAGATTTCACATCAATCTGATCCTTTTAAATAATAAAACTCAAGTTTTACACCTTTTATAATTTAGTCCTTTTTACCTAATTAACCTCTTAAACCTCAAAAAATTTTAACAAAATTTTAATATGACCTTAATGTAATCTTGTAGTCATTAAAATAATAATAAAATAAAAACTCACTCGTTAGAATTGTGGTTCCAAAACCACTATTTTTGACACCACTAAAAATAGGTTGTTACATGAAGAGTACAAGAACTTTGAGTGTATTATAATATTTACATTGGTACACTACATTTTAATCAAAAAATAAATAATTAACCCAATTCGAAGTGTTGGTCAAACCATACTAATTTTTTTCATTTGTAACCATACTATTTTTAATTTGCTTTCACCCTATATGTTTTTAAAAATATCGGGACACTACTCTTGTAAGCGAATACTCGCCAAACTCGAAATTTCTTTTTTTAAAAAAAGTAGTACATTTATCTCAAAAGTTTTGACTCATATCGTTCCATACCCAGATAGTACGACCGAGTTGGGCGTGGTATATTACATGTCACCCACCTACACTCCTAATCGAAACACTCCAACTTGTTATTCAGTAAAGTAATTTTATGTCAAATTAATTGTACAAACTATGTATCATTTCTAACACCGTTCAAGGGATCCTTCTTTAAGTCACACTAAAAGCAATACAATGTGATGATCCTACCTATCTCTGAAATGGAGAAAAGGTGAACACTATAACACCCTACACTCGGCCTAGAACTTATGTCCGGAGTGTGAAGGGGACAATGATAAATTTAAAAATTTAGCCACTTGATCCCGTAACTCATCTTATATTGGAAAACGAAGATTCTGAAAATGAATGGTCAGGAAATAAAATGTTTAGCTAGACCTTTTGTGTATTCTTTAGATAATCTCATACTCGAAACAATAATTTTATGTCAAAATCACTCAATCATTTTTTTAGTTTAGTAGCGGAAAATTGCCAGATTTTAGTTTTTAAAATCGAATACCAATTTGTAAGTTTGAGTGATTTTGCAGTTTTAAGTAAAAAATACCAAAAATTGGCGAACAGAAAAAAAAAAGCCAAAACAAAGTCCAAAAAATACTTTACTGTCCAACATAGTTAAAAACGTAAAACCATCTTAATTAATTTTTCGAGAATCCAATCCAAGCTCCCTCGCATCGACAGATTCTAAGATTGATGAATACCTAAAAGGATAAAACAAAAGGGTGAGCTATAAAGCTTAGTGTGTAACTAAACTGAAGCAAAGAACATAAAGAACACAATAAACAAATCAAAGTATTGCAGAGAGTTTCATAACGAACAATTCAGTAAAACTGAGAATGCGTGTGCTGTAATTTTCAGAAAAACATGCACATATTTTTTAGAAAACTTCTTACCCAACTCTACTACACACCAAATTAGAGTTCCCCATAACTCATCCATCCAAAAGCACACCATGTAACGTCCCAAATATTGGTGTATTTTATTTATTAAATTTTTCCATAAGTAGGTATCTGCTTTGGGGATTAAGGGTTTTGGTTGTGTGTTTGAGGTCATGGGTTCAAACCTCACTCTTGGAAATTTTTGCTATTTTTGTCCCTATTCCTATCTTGGTCGTTATGAGTTAAATACTATTTTCACTAATTTATAATAGAATAAGCCTATTGGTTTAGTGGTAAGACTTTTGCTTACCTCTTCGTTTTAAGTTCAAATCCCATCCTATGTGAATAAGTAGGATTATTTTTGCTAGTCTTTCTTTTGGTAAGATCTCAAGTTGTTGCTTTCTTTTCTTGATCTTTGTTGTCCCCAATTTTTTTTTATTCTTTCAATCAAGTTCAGTAGTAAGTGTTGATTGAATAGATTGTAAATTGATTCATGTGTAATAATCGTTTTTCTCTTTTTCATTATGGAAATCTTCTTTCGTTGGTTATAGCCTTGTTGGTGTGTCTTATCGTTGTTAATTGTTTGCTGGGTTTAGGGGAAACTCAAGAAACGAATAATCCTTCAGTGACTCAAGATTTTGGAGGTGTTGATGATTAGAAGGTAAGGGATTTTTGCAAATTTGGAACTATTGTGGTTGTTTGGAGTAATTAGTGGGGACAAGATTGGTATTTTTAGGAAAATTGAGGAGCATATCCTCTAAAATGGATCCGTTATTGTTGGCTAATCCGTTAAGTGTATGATGTTTTTAGGTGTTGGTATACTCGTTTTGTAATATCCTGAACTAGGGCTTAATCGGAATAGTGGTTTCGTGACCACAAATCTGAGATAGAAATAATTATTTTATAATTATTTTGATGAATATGATATGATTGCATGATTGTGTGAAAATTTCGTGATGAAATTCTATGCCTAAAGTGCTTAAATTGAAAGTAGGGACTAAATCGAATAAGTTGCAAAATTTGCATTCTAGAAGTTTTTAGTATGAAATTGCATTGAAATATTAATTAGGAGGTCTTAAATAGCAATTTTACCAATTTCTAAGTCTATGGACAAAAATTGGACATGGATGGAATTTTTTGAAAGTTTAGTAGTAAGGGCATTTTGGTCATTTAGTTATTAAAATGAATTAAAAACAAAATTAAAAGCCAATTTTTGTCCATCTTCTTCATTAGGCCGAAATTTCAAGGGTTCTCCATAGTTAGGGTTTGTTTCAAGCTTCCAAGCTCCATAGTAAGTGATTCCAAGCCCCGTTTTTAATGTTCTTTATGTTTTTGGAATCCCGGTAGCTTGATTAAGCTTATGTTAGCAATAATTCAACCTAGGGTTTATATTTGGAAAAATACCCATAGGTGAAATTTGTGTATTTTGATGTTTTATGATAGAATATGGGGTTTTAAATTATGTTAGACAACTTGTGCTACTCGGTTTTGAGTGAAAACGAGTAAAAGGGCTTAATCGGCAAAAATACCTAATAGTCACAAGTATATGTTAGAGTAAGAATTTGATGTTGCCATAGAAGGGAAAAATGATCAGCATGTTATAAAACATAAGAATAAGGAATAAAGTTTAATTCCCGAGCCTAGGGGCAAAAGTGTAATTATGCAAAAGTTTAGGGGCAAAAGTGTAATTTTTCCAAAGTTCGTATTAAATGCTGTTTTGATGAATGTATGTATTAAATAAGATTAATTTGGCATTATAGATCAAGAGAAACGAGATTCAAGTCGCGATCGAGGAAAAGAAAAGATTGTGGAGTAAATTGCAAAATCTTTATATTTTGGTACCAAGGTAAGTTCATGTGTAAATAATGTAGCATAATTGTTATTTTTAAGTTATTGATGTTAATTATATGATATTCTGATTTTTATTATGAAATATATGCTTTGTGGTTATTTTGGAATAAAATGAAAATTATGTGTATTAATTGTTAAATATAAAGTACTACCGAGTATTAGTTTTGGTATTTTACGGAAGATGGCAAGGATATGTGTTCGAGGAAAATCCCGTTTGAACCTTAGGAATAGATTAGGATACAAGTGACATGTCACTAGGATGGTTGAGCATCCGAACTCGTTGAGTTGAGTCCGAGTTCACTTATAGATGCGAATGTCCGAACTCGTTGAGTTGAGTCTGAGTTCGTGAAATGTAACTAGGCATCCGAACTCGTTGAGTTGAGTCCGAGTTCACTTATGGATGCGAACGCCCGAGCTCGTTGAGTTGAGTCCGAGTTCACTTAGGGGCGGGTTACATGATTTCTTGATTACATATGAGGCACTTATGTGCAAATTATCCGTGTATCCGAGTTGTATTCCGATGTGTTCAACGGGTGAAATTTCTAGTGAAATGGAAGAACACTTAAGATGCAAGCGACGTTTTGGTAAGTGTTGTGAAATGGACACGTTGGACAGGTATGTTCTTAACCCTCAAGTTGAAAATAGATACAACAACAATAAGGTGGTAAGATGATGAATGATGTTTAGAAATGTGATATATGTTTTGGTGATACCATGTTAAAGTTGTTTGGTATATTTGTATTGTTATGTCACTTTTTATTTACATATGAACTTACTAAGCATTTATGCTTACTCCCTCCTCTTTATTTACTGTAGTTTTGAACAAGCCAGCTCGGGAATCGGGACGGGTCGAAGGTTCGATCACACTATCCAAAGGACTTTCATCTGGGTAAATGGCTTGTAAAACTTAAGTATGGCATGTATAGCAATATACTTATTTTGTGTAAATAATTTTATGATATGGCCATGATTGGTTGAGAAAATGTTTGATATTGATAAGTCATGGTGATGGTTAAATTCAGATCATGTTTGATATCATGGAAGTTTAATAGGTTATCTAGTTCATAACAACTCATGAAAAGATGAAATTTGCCTTAAAACAGAATATTGCTGCAGCAATGACATGAATTTGAAAAATCACTAAAAATAGTATAAATGGAATTAAATGATGAGCAAGTTATGAAATTGAAGCTTAATGAGTCTATTTTCAAATGGATTGAACAAACAGGCATATAAATTATACTTTATGAGATATTTGAAACCTTGTGAAACAGGGCCAGAGTGATTTCTGGATCCTCTATTCTGATTTTATAAATTCATAATAAATTTTAAAAAAATAATTAGAAGTCATTCTTTATATGTACAGATTCCTTATTGAGTCTAGTTTTAATAGAAACAAACCTCATAGTCATTGAAATCCTGTATAGAGAGATATCTGATTCGTAATACACAGAGGTCAGAGCAGTCGAACCCTGAAATAGGGGAGATTTTAACTAATAAACTGTACTAATTGGCCAAACCAAAAATTCTAGAAAAAAATTAAACTAGATATATGAGTCTAGATTTAGGGAAAATTTACGGATCTTGATTTCGAGTTTCGTAACTCGAGATATGATTTTTCTTGTAACTGTGACGCGGGTAGCTAGAAAGCTGTGAATGTAGAAACAAATGATTTAAAGTTCTTAATTTGATAAATTATGTTCGGTAACCCATCAAGCTCGACTCCGGCGACGGTTTCGGGCGTGGGGGCGTTACACGTTTTTGTAACCCATGATAGAAAACATACATGTGCGTAACAAAAATCCGAGAAAACAACGAATGAAAAAATTTGTATCTGGCATGATAAACATATGTCATATACATTTTTATATCTATATTTTTGCATGAGCATTGTATGGGATATATGTTTGCAGAGGAAGTGTAGGAAGTTTATTCTATTTGATGTATTTGGTGGCTCAGCCACACATATATTTTTGTTACCGGGGAATTAATGCCTTATGATCTGGCAGCTAAACTGCAAATGTTCTGAAAAAGTGGCATACAGTCTCTAAGCGGTGTATAGGGTTGGATAGGTACATATACCCTATATGGTGTGTCGGGATGGTCGGAGATGGTGTGTAGCGGATGGAGGTAGGATTGTATTTCTGTATTTGATATGTTCAATTTCTGCTTTGTTATGAAATATATGTTTGAATGATTTCTGAAAACATGTTTTAAATTAAATTTGTGATTCTGTTATTATGAGTTACACACTGAGCTCGAAAGCTCACCTAACCTTCAAATTTAGGACGAGTCGATGTGGCAGGAGCTCGGATAAATGTTTTTATTTAGTATTAATTAAAAATCTAGTTCCTTCTCTTTCGATAATTTTGGGACTATTCTTTTTAAACTTTGAATTTTAACTTGTTTTATTTCTCGTTTTAAATTATTTTGATGTATTTCTTATGATGTTCATTGTATATCCAAAACCAAGGTTTCCAATAACAAATCACATTTTACAAAATCGAACTAGATTAAAATTCCGTTGCAAACTTAAATGTTTTAAAAGTATAAATAGTCAAAGGTTTCATCAAATTGATTAAGATGAGTTCTTTAAATAACTGGATTTTTACTTAGCAAAAGCTAGCGTCACGTTTATATGTGTTCAACGATTATTGGATTTTCAAGTGAGCGTAGTCACCCCTCCAGATCTGGCCATAACATCTAGGTCAGGTTTCGGATTTTAGGCACCAACAGATAATTGTGAACAATGCCACCAGAATTGCAGTCAAACTATCAGGTTAGAAATATGTGGTCAAACCATTATAATTGCTGTCAAGCTGGCAGAACAGAAATGTGGTTAACCCACCAGATAGTGCAAATCATTAAACTAACAGATATTTCCGCTTACCATACTATCCCAACCCCGTGAAATGTGACATGGAATACAAATATAGAATTTGAATAAAAAGCATGTAAGACATGCAGTTGTACAATAACAAAAATCAGAAGGCATGGAATTTCAAGCTTTGTAGAACAGGTGTGTCACAAACTCAACAAAAACAAATCGGTTTCGCCATAAAGTCACATGCATGGACATATAACATATTCATAGATACATTAATTTACATAATCAGACAACATATACTCGTATACGAACATCATGTTAAGTGTATCAGTAAAATCTAGTTGCAAAGTTAAAACTTAAATGAAAGATGTCATTAATATCCTCTTAACAATAAGGTTCTTGTCATTTTCATTTTTATTAATTAAAACTAAAAAAAATATTTGCTTTAAATAAATTGAATACTTGAGACACCTACTCATATAAAAATTGCAAGTCAAATAAACAAACAAGAACTAGAACAATTATTTGGAGCAACGGGAACCTGATGTATTCTGGCAACTGAATTTTTTTTAAAAGAAATATGATTTTTTGGTATTTGCGATGTCTATTTTACGGTTCATGTCGGGGTCCTAGAAATTTCACCTTCAAGACTTGAACCTAGATGTTCTCTCGGGAATGTAATGTTCCTTCCTTACCACTGCACCCAATAGTTATCGGTAGTTTTTAAAAACATGTTAATTAAATATAAACTTATTTGATTAATCCTTGTTGGTAATTTTTAAAAATGAATTTTAATAAAGTACAATTATGTATATTTTCAATCACCTATTCATATCCTTGCGCAATTAAAACTCACAAGCCTAATATTTATTTATAAAAAGGTGAAATGACAATAATATCCTCCTAACTACAAGCCTAATATTTATTTTATAAAAAAAAGGGTGAGATGACAATAAATTTTTTGTTCATATTCAGGTCTAAATTTTAAATAAAATGACTACTTGATATACATACTCAAATAAAAATTGTTGGCCAAATATACATGATGACTATAATAACCCTCTAACTATGGAGCTTTTGTCTTCAATTTAATTAAATTATCTCCCAATATATTTTCAAAGTACCGTTGGACACTGCTAATTGAATTCTTGTTGGCATACGTGAGGGCCTAAAAGGCAATTTGTCCAGTTTAGCCAAGGTCCATGCCAAGATAGATGACATTTATATCCTTTTAACTATAAGGGTTTTGTCGTCTTAACAGGGAGGCTTTTCGAGTTTTATTTTATTAAAACCAAATAATATGACTTTGAATTTGAAGTTATGTTATTAAATATTTTAATAAAATGACTTTGTTATCATATTTAAATTTAAAAGTCTTACTTGTAATGCTAGAAGGTTGTGTATAAATATGTGTATGGAGGTAGATATGAAGCAGAATAGAAGGAGAGTGAACTAAAAAAGGAGTTAAAAATGGCTTGTCCTCCAACTCACAAAGTGGTAAAAGGTGAGCTTAAGAATGGTTCTGATGACTGCCTTGCGAGCTTGATGTATTCGAATTACCAAGGTGCTCCGGTAACGATTAAAAAAGATTCATTACCCACTCCATTTGCGCAGAATATGCTAGTCGACGGTCTGTACGGAGGCCTGGTGTATGATGTTGTTAGGGTTAAGTGGATTATTCTTTGGACCACTGATTGTAAGGTATTAATTAATCAATATATTTTTCATTTATTTTGATTTTGTAGCAGAAGAAATTAATTAATTAAACTATATATCAGGTGGCTACTAAGATCATTCCGACCGAAAACCATATTGTTTGGGAGGATATAGTGAGCATCCTTCAGCCCTACGATAGCTCTGACAACTTGCCCTTATCATGTGGGGGTGCATTTTCCGCCGAAGCTCATATCCATGCAAATGGAGATGGATCTCTAAACCTGACAGCACAAATCATGTGGAGCGGTTGCAAGTAACCTGACTCTCTTTACATCATATATTGCTCCATGCTTATCTCTATCAGTTTGTGCTGTGTGACCCACGGAGGCTGTCTACTTCTTTATATTAATAATACTATTAAATAAATTTGACAGCCACCCCATAATATACTACTGGATTCCTACTTCTTCTACCTTACCTATTCAACATTGTGTGCCTTGTTTCTCCTTTTTCTTTTCTTTTCTGTAATAGTATATACACACACGATTGTGTGAATTAATAAAAAAATGTCTATGTCTGTGTCTATATCTATATCTTTATAAAAGTCTCAACTACATAAAAAAGTGTTGGGTGCAATACTAAGGCATATTGCATATTGCAAGTTTATCTCTATACTTCACTCAAATTTGAAATTGAATCTCTATAGTTTAATTCTAACATAAGTTGGCACCTGAATTCTTATAATGTCTTTCGTTAGTCTAAATATGTTATTCTAATTGAAACGCTCATGCGAATTTAAAAAGATTATTAACACCATCAAAATTCTCTATTAAATTAATTCTAGTCAATTACAATGTAATTTTCTTTTGCTCCTTGGATACCAAGTATAAGTATATTTTTTAATTTGAAAATGGCATGCCAACAAATTTAACAAAAGAATTATAACAACGCTAACAAATGGACCTAAATTCAAGATGTGGAGTTCTCTATTGATGTGACTTCGAGGATCGCTCCTATAACAGGTGTGCTGTATAGAATCACTCCAGCAGACATAAAGGAGTTGAAAGTTCAGCTACAAGAACTGTTAGATAATGGGTTCATCAGATCAAATGTTTCGCCTTGGGGTGCACCAATATTGTTTGTTACGAAGAAGGATGAGACCCTCCGATTATGTATTGATTATAGGTAGCAGCAAAAGTGACCATATTAAGTTGCCCAGGATTGAGAACTTTTTTGATCAGCTAACTGGAGCTAGAGTTTTCTCAAAGATTGATCTATGAGCTAGGTATTATCAAGTTGAAACTTCCAAATATAAAACAACGTAAGATGTTAATAATATCCTCTTAACAATAATAAGATGACTTGTAATATTAAGACGAAGACCGGTAATAATATCTTAACAATTTAAACTATTTTATTTGGAAATCTAACTAAGAATCATTCCCTTGCATGTCCCAACTTGGTGGGTAACAAGTCTTTTAAAAGAATAGCAGGGGTATGGGGTGATTTAATTGCACTGGGCAAGAACCCCAACAAGGCGAGTTGTTTGCTAGTATGCCAAAGCTGGTCAGCATCATGAAACCAGAAAAGGTTGACGATCTGATTTTTCTAGAGGTGGGAGTTCTAGGTTTCCCATTAGAATGGTAGAACAGGGGTTGCCTGAAGTCGAATATGCGAGCCAGTCCTTGACGGGTAACAATGGCAGCGATGGGAAGAATATTGAGCAGGGTAGGGCTGATTCCGTCATGTCAGAATTCGAATCGGTGCTAGGCCTTAGGTCGGATTGGTTGAAATATAGTCATAGAATGCGATTCAATTACTGGTTCGGATTGGTTGAAATATTGTCATCTTCAGCCGTGGTCGTTTAGGAATTTGTTCGCGAATATTGAAGGAAGTTTAAGGTGAATGGTTGAGGTTCAGATTGAAGTCACAAATCGAGGTAAGAATGGAATGGCGGAAGCCTTGGCTAAAGCAGGTTTGTCAAGGAATACCTTGTTTAGAGCATACTGGTAATCCATTTTGGGGTTTGCTGCTTTTATGGTTTTTTGTGCTCTATTTTGGCATAGTTTTGCAGCTTTTGGTTCCTTGTTCGAACTGGTATGGGCTGGGTGATCCCAACACCTCTTCCTGTAATCAATTGAATGAGGAAAAAAAAAGATGGTCAACGGTCAAAATATATAAGAATGTAAAAGAGCAATAGGTAACTTACCTATTCATTTAATATCCTTTTAACAATGAGCTTTTTGGTCAACTCAATAGATCTCCCTTCTCAACTTAGTTGCTGGAGATGCCGGACAAACTTGTCAAAAAAGTAAATGAGACATGTCAACCCATGTGTTAACCGAAGTAGGAGGTAAATATTAGCTTATTTAATTAATCCTTCTTGGTTGCTTTTAAAAAATGGATTTTAATAAAGGACAATTATCTATATTTTGAATCACCTATTCATATCCTTGCACAATTAAAACACACAAGTCTAATATTTGTTTTAAACAAAAAAGGTGAGATGACAATAATATCCTCCTAACTACGAGGCTTTTCTTGATATTCATGTCTAAATTTTAAATAAGATGACTAGTTGAAATAAAAATTGTTGGCCAAATGTACATGATGACAATAATATCCCCTAACTATGGAGCTTTTGTCTTCAATGTAATGATAGACCTATTCATTATATTTTAACTTTTCGTAACAAAGACTTATTCCTTTGAAATATTTTTAGTATTCTTATTTGCTAGAGCTAAAAGTTGAAGTGATTCTTTTTTAAAAAGCATGTTAATTAAATCCTTGTTGGCGTAAGGGCCTAAAAGGCAATTTGTCCAGTTTAGCCAAGGTTCATGCCTACTTACAACAATAGATGACATTAATATCCTGTCCTAATCATTTAATATCCTCTTAACAAGGAGGCTTTTAGAGTTTTATTTTATTAAAACTAAATAATATGACTTTGACTTTAAAGTATATTAAAAAAATGGTAAAACTAAGTCTGGGCCATATTTGATATTTACACATATAAAATAAAATGACTTTGTTATCATATTTAAATTTAAAAGTCTTACTTGTAAAGCTAGAAGGTTGTGTATAAATATGTGTATGGAGGTAGATATGAAGCAGATTATATAGAAGGAGAGTGAAATAAAAAAGGAGTTAAAAATGGCTTGTCCTCCGACTTATAAAATGGTAAAAGGTGAGCTTAAGAATGTTTCTGATGACTGCCAAGCGAGCTTGAATTATTTGAGTTACCAAGGTGCTCCGGTAACGATTAAAAAAGATTCATTACCCACTCCATTTGCCTATCCAACAAAGTGACCCCGTGGAGGCTGTCCCAGGCCGTGTGAACCCTCAAATTTACCTAAAATCAAGCCACTTCAAGTCTATTTCATGCATAACTAACCATTCCATTTGGGTACACAATTAAGGGATTTAAACATCCTTAAAACATACATAAACATGTGATTTCAAACATTCTAATTCATCTAACAAATATGCCATTCAAAGGCACCTCAACTGTGTCAAAACATTATGGATTAGACCAAAGAAAAATTGACCATATCATAAGCATCTAACCTAATTCAAACACCTACCAAAACACATCACAGTGACCATTTTCAGTCCATCACAAACATGCCAAAAGACCATACATTTCAATTACCAAAAGGCGATCAAGAAGACCTAACTTAACAAGCATTACAAGCCAATCAACCAAACATAAACTTCAATGGCACAAACATACCAAAACTTACATTCACAAAATACCATCACAAAACAACCTATACATGTCATTATTAACCTTGGCCAAAATTACTCAAACTACCGAATTGACTGCTGGATAGTGTGATAGGTCTCCGACGAGCTTCCGATAATCTATAAAAAAAGGAAAGTAAATACATAAGCAACGAGTGCTTAGTAAGCTCGTATAAACTTAAACTTAACTTACCATTTCATTTATACAATTCATAGATTAGTCATAAATCATTACCAATACCATAAGTTTGGCTTAAGCCTATACAACATCATCAATTTCACAAGTTAGTACACTTGTTCATCATACAAATGAGTTCAACCAGAAGATAAGTAAATTTCCTTATATAAACACATCATTTAACTCATCAATGTTGCCATAAGATCATGATTCATTCCATTTGCATACTTACCATTTCACTTCATTTTCTTACCCATTGAACCATCTAGAATTACAGTGGATACTCGAGAAAGCTCACACATAGTGTGCCTTTACATATAATCCTAACATTTCATTTACATCAATGCTCACACGAGCTGTGAAATAGGCCTGCTCACACGAGCTATGGGTCGGAATGTAAGCTACACGATGCTGCTCACACGAGCTGTGGAGAATCCACAACAAATGCATGTGTAATGTTAGAATTAAGTGACTCAAATTCTTATTTAAATAAAATACGATGGAAAATAAAAAAAAGTAAAATCCATATAGAACTAGACTTCTTTTATTTTATTTTAGATTAAGGTTTTTTAAACCTTATTAAACTCCATCTATTTTATATTGATTAGGATAAGGTGTTTCAATCCTACTAGAATATGGCTTTACAAGCCTATAAATAGACATAGTCTATTCCTCTTGTATTGATTCAAATTTTCGACATAGTGAATTTTTTTCTCCTCTGCCCGTGGTTTTTTCCCGAAAGGTTTTCCACGTAAAATTTGTGTGTTCTTTATCTTTTATTTTATTTTTCACAAATTGGTATCAGAGCTTCCAAGTTATTCATCTCGATCACGGTAATGGCGACTTTGAAGTATTAAATTCCACTGCTGGATCGTAACACCAGATTTGCGTTGTGGCAAATTAAGATGCAAGCAGTTCTTGCACAGATGGATCTAGAGGATGCCCTGCTAGGGATAGATAAGATGCCTTCGACATTAACAGATGAAGAGAAGAAGCGTAAGGATCGAAAGGCATTAACACAATTACATCTGCATTTGTCCAACGAAATTTTGCAGGATGTGATGAAAGAGAAGACTGCCGCTGCATTATGGAAGAGGCTAGAACAAATATGTATGTCGAAAACTCTAACAAGCAAGTTGCATATGAAGCAGCGTCTTTATGCTCATCGTTTAGAGGAAGGTGCGTCTGTACACGAACACTTAACAGTGTTTAAAGAAATTCTTTCAAACTTGGAGGCCATGGAGGTTCAGTATGATAAGGAAGATCTAGGGTTGATTCTACTTTGTTCATTGCCCCCGTCTTATTCAACATTTAGAGACACAATTTTATATAGCCACGAGTCTCTCACAGTTGATGAGGTTTATGATTCTTTAACCTCGTATGATAAGATGAAGCATCTTGTAGTTAAACCTGACTCTCAGGGAGAGGGTCTCATTGTTCGTGGAAGACAAGATGAGAATGCTGATGATGATCGTGGTAGGACACAGGAACGGAATCCTCTTGGTAAATCTAAGGGTAGATCGAAGTCTTCAAACAGAGGTAAAACTTGTAACTTCTATAAGAAGAAAGGGCATATTAAATCTGAGTGCTATAAGTTACAAAATAAGATTGAAAGGGAGGCTGCGAATCAAAAGGGAAAACAACCAGAAAATTCTGGTAAAGGTGATGTTGTAGAAGACTACAGCGATGGTGAACTTCTAGTCGCTTTTGTCAATGATTCTAAAGTAAGCGAGGAGTGGATACTTGATTCAGGCTGCACCTTCCACATGAGTCCCAATCGGGATTGGTTTACAACATACGAAACAGTGTCTGAAGGTGTTGTTTTGATGGGAAATAATGCTTAGTGTAAAATCACAGGTGTTGGAACAATTAAAGTTAAGATGTTTGATGGAGTTGTCAGAACACTTAGTGACGTACGGCATATTCCAAAATTGAAAAGAAATTTAATTTTGTTGAGTACTCTTAATTCAAAAGGGTACAGATACACAACTGAAAGTGGGGTTTTAAAGATTTCCAAATGATCCCTTGTTGTGATGAAAGGGCAGAAAAAGATTGCCAAGTTATATGTTTTGCAGGGTTCTACTGTTACTGGTGATGCAGCTGTCGTTTCCTCTTCCTTGTCAGATGATGATATTACTAAACTTTGGCATATGCGCCTAGGGCATATGAGTGAGAATGGCATGGCAGAATTGAGCAAAAGAGGACTTCTTGATGGGCAAGAAATTTGCAAATTGAATTTCTGTGAACACTGTGTTTTTGGGAAGCAAAAGAGAGTTTGATTCACTAGAGGAATCCATAACACGAAGGGAAGGTTAGAGTATATTCATTCTGATCTGTGGGGGCCATCCAGAGTGCCTTCGAGAGGTGGAGCTAATTATATGCTAACTTTTATTGATGATTTTTCCAGAAAAGTTTGGGTGTTTTTCCTGATGCAGAAAAGCGATGTGTTTTTCGCATTTAAGTCTTGGAAAATTATGATTGAAAAACAGACGGGAAAATAGATAAAATACCTCCGCACAGACAATGGCTTCGAGTTCTGTTCTGATGAGTTTAATAGATTGTGCAAGTTAGAAGGAATCATGAGACACCTAACAGTTCGTCAGAATCCACAGCAAAACAGCGTTGCAGAACGAATGAACAGAACGATCATGGAGAAGGTTCCATTTATGTTGTCAAATGCCAACTTACCGAAGTCATTTTGGGCAGAAGCAGCCTCTACTGCATGTTTTTTGATCAACCGATCTCCATCCGTTGCCATTGAGAAAAAGACTCCACAAGAGGTATGGTCTGGTAATCCTGCTAATTATTCTGATTTAAAGATCTTTGGGTGTCCTGCATATGCTCATGCTGATAATGGAAAATTAGAACTGAGATCTATTAAATGCGTTTTTCTTGGTTATAAAGCTGGTGTAAAAGGATATAAGTTATGGTATCTTGAAAATAGAAATGTTGTGATTAGCAGAGATGTTGTTTTTGATGAAAATGCTATGCTACCTAACTTATATCTTAAAGACTCTTCCAATAAAGAAAATCAAAAGCAGGTGAAGCATCAGATTAATATAGAATCAACTCCTCAAGCCAGAACAAAAATTGAGAATAGAGTTGCTTCTTCACCATAATACTCTATCACCAAAAACAGAACTAGAAGAGAAATTAAACCTTCAAAGAAGTATGCCGAGGCTGATCTAGTTGCTTATGCTTTAAATGTGGCTGAAGATATAGATGCGAATCAAGAGCCATCTAATTATTCTGCGGCGGTTAGCTATGAAGACTCAGAAAAGTGGATGTTTTCTATGCAAGAAGAGATGGAATCACTCCACAAAAACAGAAATGGGACCTTGTGAAACTTTCTAAAGGTAAAAAGGCTGTTTATTGTAAATGGGTGTTTAAAAAGAAAGATGGGACTTCAGGAGTTGAAGAACCCATATATAAAGCAAGGCTTGTTACAAAGGGTTACAGTCAAATTCCAGGAGTGGACTTCACAGATGTGTTCTCTCCAGTTGTTAAGCATAGTTCGATTCGAGTTTTGCTTGGTATTGTGGCCATGCATGATTTGGAACTTGAGCAGTTAGATGTAAAAACTGCATTTCTGCATGGAGAACTTGAGGAGGATATTTACATGCAACAACCAGAGGGTTTTATAGTCTCAGAAAAAGAGGACTATGTTTGCTTGCTAAGAAAGTCCCTTTACGGTTTGAAACAGTCACCAAGACAGTGGTACAAGAGGTTTGATTTCTTTATGACTTCTCATGATTTCAAAAGAAGTAGTTTAGACAGTTGTGTTTACTTTAAGAAAAACAATGATGGTTCTTTTGTGTATCTACTTCTTTATGTTGATGACATGTTGATAGCAGCAAAAGATAAAGGAGAGATAAGAAAGGTCAAAGCCCAACTAAGTGAAGAATTTGAGATGAAAGATTTAGGACCAGCAAAGAAGATACTTGGTATGGAGATTCTCAGATAGAAAAATAAGTAAATTGTACCTAAGTCAGAAGGGGTACATTGAGAAAGTTCTTTGCAGGTTCAATATGCAGAGTGCTAAGCCTGTTAGTACTCCTTTAGCAGCCCATTTCAGACTTTCATCGATTTTGTCTCCACAATCAGATGATGAGATTGAGTACATGTCACATGTTTCATACTCTAGTGTAGTGGGATCTCTCATGTATGCTATGGTTTGTTCACATCCAGATTTATCATATGCAGTCAGTGCAGTTAGCAGATACATGGCAAATCCCGGTAAAGAACATTGGAAAGTAGTTCAGTGGATTTTAAGATACTTACGAGGCACTACTAATGTTTGCTTACAGTTTGGAAGAACTAAAGATGGAGTCATAGGGTATGTTGATGCTGATTTTGCTGGAGACCTTGATAGAAGAAGATCTCTCATAGGTTACGTCTTTACAATCGGAGGTTGTGCAATTAGTTGGAAAGCCACTTTGCAGACTACAGTCACTTTGTCTACCACTGAAGCTGAGTACATGGCAACTACTGAGGCTTGTAAAGAAGCTATTTGGTTGAAGGGACTATTTAGTGAACTCAATGAAGACCTTCAAATCAGCACAGTATTTTGTGACAGTCAGAGTGCCATCTTTCTTACAAAAGATCAAATGTTTCATGAGAGAACAAAACACATTGATGTTCGGTATCATTTTGTTCGTGATATTATTGCTCGTGGTGATATTGTTGTGAGCAAAATTAGTACTCATGAAAATCCTATAGATATGATGACTAAGTCACTTCCTATAACCAAGTTTGAGTATTGTTTAGACTTGGTTGGTGTTCATTGTTGAAGTTAAACCCTTAAGGGGTTTTATGGAAGAGGTGGAGAACTTGTTTATTGAAAGTTCGCGATGAAAAACTTGTTCATTGAGAATTTGTGTCAAGGTGGAGATTGTTAGAATTAAGTGACTCAAATTCTTATTTAAATAAAATACGATGGAAAATAAAATAAAAGTAAAATCCATATAGAACTAGACTTCTTTTATTTTATTTTAGAATAAGGTTTTTTAAACCTTATTAAACTCCATCTATTTTATATTGATTAGGATAAGGTGTTTCAATCCTACCAGAATATGGCTTTACAAGCCTATAAATAGACATAGCCTATTCCTCTTGTATTGATTCAAATTTTCGACATAGTGAATTTTCTTCTCCTCTGCCCGTGGTTTTTTCCCGAAAGGGTTTCTACGTAAAATTTTTGTGTTCTTTATCTTTATCTTTTATTTTATTTTATTTTATTTTATTTTATTTTTCACATGTAATTATCGTTTTTCTCTTCTTCATTGTGGAAATCTTCTTTCGTTGGTTATAGCCTTGTTGGTGTGTCTTATTGTTGTTAATTGTTAGCTGGGTTTAGGGGAAACTCAAGATTTAGGGGAAACTCAAGAAACGAATAATCCTTCAGCGACTCAAGATTTTGAAGGTGTTGATGATTAGAAGGTAAGGGATTTTTGCAAATTTGGAACTATTGTGGCTGTTTAGAGTAATTGGTGGGGACAAGATTGGTATTTTTAGGAAAATTGAGGAGCATATCCTCTGAAATGGATCCGTTATTGTTGGCTAATCCGTTAAGTGTATGATGTTTTTAGGTGTTGGTATATTCGTTTTTGTAACCCATGTTAGAAAACATCCATGTGCGTAACAAAAATTCGAGAAAACAACGAACGAAAAAATCTGTATCTGTCATGATAAACATATATGTCATATACATTTTTATATCTATATTTTTGCATGAGCATTGTATGGGATATATGTTTGCAGAGGAAGTGTAGGAAGTTTATTCTATTTGACGTATTTGGTGGCTCAGACACACATATATTTCTGTTACCGGTGAATTAATGCCTTAGGATCTGGCAGCTAAACTGCAAATGTTCTGAAAAAGTGGCATACAGTCTCTAAGCGGTGTGTAGGGTTGGATAGGTACATATACCCTATATGGTGTGTAGGGATGGTCAGATATGGTGTGTAGCGGATGGAGGTAGGATTGTGTTTCTATATTTGATATGTTCAGTTTCTGCTCTATTATGAAATATATGTTTGAATGATTTCTGAAAACATGTTTTAAATTAAATTTGTGATTCTGTTATTATGAGTTACACACTGACCTCGAAAGCTCACCTACTTCTGTGTACTTTTAGGTAACCTTCAAATTTAGGACGAGTCGATGTGGCAGGAGCTCGGATAAATGTTTTTGTTTAGTATTAATTAAAAATCTAGTTCCTTCTCTTTCAATAATTTTGGGACTATTCTTTTTAAATTTTGAATTTTAACTTATTTTATTTCCCGTTTTTAATTATTTTGATGTATTTCTTATGATATTCATTGTATATCCAAAACCAAGGTTTCCAATAACAAATCGCATTTTACAAATTCGAACTAGATTAAAATTCCATTGCAAACTTAAATGTTTTAAAAGTATAAATAATCAAAGGTTTCATCAAATTGATTAAGATGAGTTCTTTAAATAACTGGATTTTTACTTAGTGAAAGCTAGTGTCACGTTTATATGTGTTCAACGATTATTGGATTTTCAACTGAGCCGTAGTCACCCCTCCAGATCTGGCCATAATATTTAGGTCAGGTTTCGGATTTTACGCACCAACAGATAATTGTGAACAATGCCACCAGAATTGCAGTCAAACTATCAGGTTAGAAATATGTGGTCAAACCATTATAATTGTTGTCAAGCTGGCAGAATAGAAATGTGGTTAACCCACCAGATAGTGCAAATCATTAAACTAACAGATATTTCTGCTTACCATACTATCCCAACCCCGTGAAATGTGACATGGAATACAAATATAGAATTTGAATAAAAAGCATGTAAGACATGCAGTTGTACAATAACAAAAATCAGAAGGCATGGAATTCCACACTTTGTAGAACAGGTGTGTCACAAACTCAACAAAAACAAATCGGTTTCGCCATAAAGTCACATGCATGGACATATAACATATTCATAGATACATTAATTTACATAATCAGACAACATATACTCGTATACAAACATCATGTTAAGTGTGTCACTAAAATCTAGTTGCAAAGTTAAAACTTAAATGAAAGATGTCATTAATATCCTTTTAACAATAAGGTTCTTGTCATTTTCATTTTTATTAATTAAAACTAAAAAATATTTGCTTTAAATAAATTGAATACTTGATACACCTACTCATATAAAAATTGCAAGTAAAATATACAAACAAGAACTAGAACAATTATTTGGAGCAAGGGAACCGATGTATTCTGGCAACTAAATTTTGTTTAAAAGAAATATGATTTTTTGGTATTTGCGATGTCTATTTTACGGTTCATGATGGGGCCCTAACAATTTCACCTTCAAGACTTGAACCTAGATGTTCTCTCGGGAATGTAATGTTCCTTCCTTACCACTGCACCCAATAGTTATCGGTAGTTTTTAAAAACATGTTAATTAAATATAAACTTATTTGATTAATCCTTGTTGGTAATTTTTAAAAATGGATTTTAATAAAGTACAATTATGTATATTTTCAATCACCTATTCATATCCTTGCGCAATTAAAACTCACAAGCCTAATATTTCTGTATAAAAAGGTGAAATGACAATAATATCCTCCTAACTACAAGCCTAATATTTATTTTATAAAAAAAGGGTGAGATGACAATAAATTTTTTGTTCATATTCAGGTCTAAATTTTAAATAAAATGACTACTTGATATACATACTCAAATAAAAATTGTTGGCCAAATATACATGATGACTATAATAACCCTCTAACTATGGAGCTTTTGTCTTCAATTTAATTAAATTATCTCCCAATATATTTTCAAAGTACCGTTGGACACTGCTAATTGAATTCTTGTTGGCATACGTGAGGGCCTAAAAGGCAATTTGTCCAGTTTAGCCAAGGTCCATGCCAAGATAGATGACATTTATATCCTTTTAACTATAAGGGTTTTGTCGTCTTAACAGGGAGGCTTTTCGAGTTTTATTTTATTAAAACCAAATAATATGACTTTGAATTTGAAGTTATGTTATTAAATATTTTAATAAAATGACTTTGTTATCATATTTAAATTTAAAAGTCTTACTTGTAATGCTAGAAGGTTGTGTATAAATATGTGTATGGAGGTAGATATGAAGCAGAATAGAAGGAGAGTGAACTAAAAAAGGAGTTAAAAATGGCTTGTCCTCCAACTCACAAAGTGGTAAAAGGTGAGCTTAAGAATGGTTCTGATGACTGCCTTGCGAGCTTGATGTATTCGAAATACCAAGGTGCTCCGGTAACGATTAAAAAATATTCATTACCCACTCCATTTGCGCAGAATATGCTAGTCGACGGTCTGTACGGAGGCCTGGTGTATGATGTTTTTAGGGTTAAGTGGATTATTCTTTGGACCACTGATTGTAAGGTATTAATTAATCAATATATTTTTCATTTATTTTGATTTTGTAGTAGAAGAAATTAATTAATTAAACTATATATCAGGTGGCTACTAAGATCATTCCGACCGAAAACCATATTGTTTGGGAGGATATAGTGAGCATCCTTCAGCCCTACGACAGCTCTGACAACTTGCCCTTATCATGTGGGGGTGCATTTTCCGCCGAAGCTCATATCCATGCAAATGGAGATGGATCTCTAAACCTGACAGCACAAATCATGTGGAGCGGTTGCAAGTAACCTGACTCTTTTTGCATCATATATTGCTCCATGCTTATCTCTATCAGTTTGTGCTGTGTGACCCACGGAGGCTGTCTACTTCTTTATATTAATAATACTATTAAATAAATTTGACAGCCACCCCATAATATACTACTGGATTCCTACTTCTTCTACCTTACCTATTCAACATTGTGTGACTTGTTTCTCCTTTTTCTTTTCTTTTCTGTAATAGTATATACACACACGATTGTGTGAATTAATAAAAAAATGTCTATGTCTGTGTCTATATCTATATCTTTATAAAATTCTCAACTACATAAAAAAGTGTTAGGTGCAATACTAAGGCATATTGCATATTGCATATTGCAAGTTTATCTCTATATTTCACTCAAATTTGAAATTGAATCTCTATAGTTTAATTCTAACATAAGTTGGCACCTGAATTCTTGTAATGTCTTTCGTTAGTCTAAATATGTTATTCTAATTGAAACGCTCATGCGAATTTAAAAGGATTATTAACACCATCAAAATTCTCTATTAAATTAATTCTAGTCAATTACAATGTAATTTTCTTTTGCTCCTTGGATACCAAGTATAAATATATTTTTTAATTTGAAAATGGCATGCCAACAAATTTAACAAAAGAATTATAACAACGCTAACAAATGGACCTAAATTCAAGATGTGGAGTTCTCTATTGATGTGACTTCAAGGATCGCTCCTATAATAGGTGTGCTGTATAGAATCACTCCAGCAGACATGAAGGAGTTGAAAGTTCAACTACAAGAACTGTTAGATAATGGGTTCATCA
The DNA here is from genome assembly GCF_007990345.1 of Gossypium hirsutum. Classification (NCBI taxonomy): domain Eukaryota; kingdom Viridiplantae; phylum Streptophyta; class Magnoliopsida; order Malvales; family Malvaceae; genus Gossypium; species Gossypium hirsutum. The sequence continues at coordinate 3,135,676 of NC_053427.1, forward strand.
GATCAAGTGTTTCGCCTTGGGGTGCACCAATATTGTTTGTTACGAAGAAGGATGAGACCCTCCGATTATGTATTGATTATAGGTAGCAGAAAAAGTGACCATATTAAGTTGCCCAGGATTGAGAACTTTTTTGATCAGCTAACTGGAGCTAGAGTTTTCTCAAAGATTGATCTATGAGCTAGGTATTATCAAGTTGAAACTTCCAAATATAAAACAACGTAAGATGTTAATAATATCCTCTTAACAATAATAAGATGACTTGTAATATTAAGACGAAGACCGGTAATAATATCTTAACAATTTAAACTATTTTATTTGGAAATCTAACTAAGAATCATTCCCTTGCATGTCCCAACTTGGTGGGTAACAAGTCTTTTAAAAGAATAGCAGGGGTATGGGGTGATTTAATTGCACTGGGCAAGAACCCCAACAAGGCGAGTTGTTTTGCTAGTATGCCAAAGCTGGTCAGCATCATGAAACCAGAAAAGGTTGACGATCTGATTTTTCTAGAGGTGGGGAGTTCTAGGTTTCCCATTAGAGTGGTAGAACAGGGGTTGCCTGAAGTCGAATATGCGAGCCAGTCCTTGACGGGTAACAATGGCAGCGATGGGAAGAATATTGAGCAGGGTAGGGTTGATTCCGTTATGTCAGAATTCGAATCGGTGCTAGGCCTTATGTCGGATTGGTTGAAATATAGTCATAGAATGCGATTCAATTACTGGTTCGGATTGGTTGAAATATAGTCATCTTCAGCCGTGGTCGTTTAGGAATTTGTTCGCGAATATTGAAGGAAGTTTAAGGCGAATGGTTGAGGTTCAGATTGAAGTCACAAATCGAGGTAAGAATGGAATGGCGGAAGCCTTGGCTAAAGCAGGTTTGTCAAGGAATACCTTGTTTAGAGCATACTGGTAATCCATTTTGGGGTTTGCTGCTTTTATGGTTTTTTGTGCTCTGTTTTGGCATAGTTTTGCAGCTTTTGGTTCCTTGTTCGAACTGGTATGGGCTGGGTGATCCCAACACCTCTTCCTGTAATCAATTGACTGAGGAAAAAAAAAGATGGTCAACGGTCAAAATATATAAGAATGTAAAAGAGCAATAGGTAACTTACCTATTCATTTAATATCCTTTTAACAATTAGCTTTTGGTCAACTCAATAGATCTCCCTTCTCAACTTAGTTGCTGGAGATACCGGACAAACTTGTCAAAAAAGTAAATGAGACATGTCAACCCATGTGTTAACCGAAGTAGGAGGTAAATATTAGCTTATTTAATTAATCCTTCTTGGTTGCTTTTAAAAATTGGATTTTAATAAAGGACAATTATCTATATTTTGAATCACCTATTCATATCCTTGCACAATTAAAACACACAAGTCTAATATTTGTTTTAAACAAAGAAGGTGAGATGACAATAATATCCTCCTAACTACGAGGCTTTTCTTGATATTCATGTCTAAATTTTAAATAAGATGACTAGTTGAAATAAAAATTGTTGGCCAAATGTACATGATGACAATAATATCCCCCTAACTATGGAGCGTTTGTCTTCAATGTAATGATAGACCTATTCATTATATTTTAACTTTTCGTAACAAAGACTTATTCCTTTGAAATATTTTTAGTATTCTTATTTGCTAGAGCTAAAAGTTGAAGTGATTCTTTTTTAAAAAGCATGTTAATTAAATCCTGGTTGGCGTAAGGGCCTAAAAGGCAATTTGTCCAGTTTAGCCAAGGTCCATGCCTACTTACAACGATAGATGACATTAATATCCTGTCCTAATCATTTAATATCCTCTTAACAAGGAGGCTTTTCGAGTTTTATTTTATTAAAACTAAATAATATGACTTTGACTTTAAAGTATATTAAAAAAATGGTAAAACTAAGTCTGGGCCATATTTGATATTTACACATATAAAATAAAATGACTTTGTTATCATATTTAAATTTAAAAGTCTTACTTGTAAAGCTAGAAGGTTGTGTATAAATATGTGTATGGAGGTAGATATGAAGCAGATTATATAGAAGGAGAGTGAAATAAAAAAGGAGTTAAAAATGGCTTGTCCTCCGACTTATAAAGTGGTAAAAGGTGAGCTTAAGAATGTTTCTGATGACTGCCAAGCGAGCTTGAATTATTCGAGTTACCAAGGTGCTCCGGTAACGATTAAAATAGATTCATTACCCACTCCATTTGCGCAGAATATGTTAGTCGACGGTTTGTACGGAGGCCTGGTGTATGATGTTGGTAGGGTTAAGTGGATTATTCTTTGGACCATTGATTGTAAGGTATTAATTAATTAATATGTTCTTTTTTCTTTTCATTTATTTTGATTTTGTAGCATAAGAAATTAATTAATTAAACTATATATCAGGTGGCTACTAAGATCCTTAAACCCGAAGACCCTATTATTTGGGAGGATATAGTGCGCATCCTTCAGCCCTACGATAGCACTGACTACTTGCCCTTATCACCTGGGAATGTATTTTCCACAGAAGCTCATATCCATGCAAATGAAGATGGATCTCTAAGCCTGAAAGCACAAATCATGTGGAACTATTGCATTTAACCTACTTTTTTTTGCATCATATATTGCTCCATGCTTACCTCTATCAATTTATGCTGTGTGACCCATCGAGGCTGTCTATTTCTTTATATTAATAATACTATTAAATAAATTTGACAGCCACCCCATAATATACTACTGGATTCCTACTTCTTCGACCTTACCTATCCAACAAGGTGACCCCGTGGAGGCTGTCCCAGGCCGTGTGAACCCTCAAATTTACCTAAAATCAAGCCACTTCAAGTCTATTTCATGCATAACTAACCATTCCATTTGGGTACACAATTAAGGGATTTAAATATCATTCAAACATACATAAACATGTCATTTCAAACATCCTAATTCATCTAACCAATATGCCATTCAAAGGCACCTCAACTGTATCAAAACATTATGGATTAGACCAAAGCAAAATTGACCATATCATAAGCATCTAACCTAATTCAAACACCTACCAAAACACATCACAGTGACCATTTTCAGTCCATCACAAACATGCCAAAAGACCATACATTTCAATTACCAAAAGGCGATCAAGAAGACCTAACTTAACAAGCATTATAAGCCCATCAACCAAACATAAACTTCAATGGCACAAACATACCAAAACTTACGTTCACAAAATACCATCACAAAACAACCTATACATGTCATTATTAACCTTGGCCAAAATTACTCAAAAACTACCGAATTGACTGCTGGATAGTGTGATAGGTCTTCGACGAGCTTCCGATAATCTATAAAAAAGGAAAGTAAATACATAAGCAACGAGTGCTTAGTAAGCTCGTATAAACTTAAACTTAACTTACCATTTCATTTATACAATTCATAGATTAGTCATAAATCATTACCAATACCATAAGTTTGGCTTAAGCCTATACAACATCATCAATTTCACAAGTTAGTACACTTGTTCATCATACAAATGAGTTCAACCAGAAGATAAGTAAATTTCCTTATATAAACACATCATTTGACTCATTAATGTTGCCATAAGATCATGATTCATTCCATTTGCATACTTACCATTTCACTTCATTTTCTTACCCATTGTACTATCTAGAATTACAGTGGATACTCGAGAAAGCTCACACATAGTGTGCCTTTACATATAATCCTAACATTTCATTTACATCCATGCTCACACGAGCTGTGAAATAGGCCTGCTCACACGAGCTATGGGTCGGAATGTAAGCTACACGATGCTGCTCACACGAGCTGTGGAGAATCCACAACAAATGCAGGACCTCAGCCATCAGTAGGGCATTCAAGACCAACAACCGAAACATGAAATCTCTAATGACATGTCATTTGTATCCTAAGAATTCTTAAGATTCAACCGGGACTCGTTATCCGTCAATTCATCATAGCATTGATTCATTTATTCAAATTCAATTATATTAAAACAACATAGTAAATAGTTAATTTGGCTAACTTTAAAGGGATTGTAGTTCATACAAACTTATCTCGGTACTAAAGTCGTAGAACTAAAGTCGAGCTAATCCAAAGCTTTGGCTTTTCCTCGATTTTAAGTCTAATTGTGGTTTATCTTGACCTAAATAAATAATTTCATTCTATTAAGTACTTCTAGAATTCAATTTAATCAATAATTCATATTTATACAAAATTAAAAATTTCCCCTTAACATTTTAACTTTTCACAATTTAATCCTTAAGCTCTTAATTTAAAATCTAACCATTTTAACCTAAATCCAACTTAACCAATGTTACAAGGGACCTTTAAAAAACCCATTATTATTTACAATTCACAATAAAACCCATGAATTTATACTTTTAATAATTTAATCCCTAATTACAAAATTCAACAAAAATCACTTAACAAACCATGTTTATTTTACAACAAAGATTAATAACCTATCAACTAACATAAAAAATACAAAAGCATCCATGGAAAGCCCCTTAACCTTTAAAAATTTTACAAATTAACCCCCGGGCTAACTAGATTAAGCTAAAACGAACTAAAAAACATAAAAAATATATTAAAAACGAGAGACAAAATCATACCATGCAAGGGAAACAAGCATTTTCTGAAATCTCCTCTTCCTTTAATGGCTAACGTCACTTTTAGAAAGAAGAGTGTGGAAGATGATACTTTCCCTTAGGTTATCTTTATCATTTATTTATTAAATTACTAAATTAACCTTTAAAATCATTTAAACTACCATAAAACCTATCCATCACAATCCACTATCTTAGTATATATTTTAATTTCCATCTAAGTCCATTTGATTAAGATTTCACATCAATCTGATCCTTTTAAATAATAAAACTCAAGTTTTACACCTTTTATAATTTAGTCCTTTTTACCTAATTAACCTCTTAAACCTCAAAAATTTTTAACAAAATTTTAATATGACCTTAATGTAATCTTGTAGTCATTAAAATAATAATAAAATAAAAACTCACTCGTTAGAATTGTGGTTCCAAAACCACTACTTTCGACACCACTAAAAATAGGTTGTTACATAAAGAGTACAAGAACTTTGAGTATATTATAATATTTACATTGGTACACTACATTTTAATCAAAAAAATAAATAATTAACCCAATTCGAAGTGTTGGTCAAACCATACTAATTTTTTTTTCATTTGTAACCATACTATTTTTAATTTTCTTTCACCCTATATGTTTTTAAAAATATTGGGACACTACTCTTGTAAGCGAATACCCGCCAAACTCGAAATTTCTTTTTTTAAAAAAAGAAGTACAGTTATCTCAAAAGTTTTGACTCATATCGTTCCATACCCAGATAGTACGACCGAGTTGGGCGTGGTATATTACATGTCACCCACCTACACTCCTAATCGAAACTCTCCAACTTGTTCTTCAGTAAAGTAATTTGACGTCAAATTAATTGTACAAACTATGTATCATTTCAAACACCGTTCAAGGGATCCCTCTTTAAGTCACACTAAAAGCAATACAATGTGATGATCCTACCTATCTCTGAAATGGAGAAAAGGTGAACACTATAACACCCTACACTCGGCCTAGAACTTATGACCGGAGTGTGAAGGGGACAATGATAAATTTAAAAATTTAGCCACTTGATCCCGTAACTCATCTTATATTGGAAAACAAAGATCCTAAAAATGAATGGTCAGGAAATAAAATGTTTAGCTAGACCTTTTGTGTATTCTTTAGATAATCTTATACTCGAAACAATTATTTTATGTCAAAATCACTCAAACATTTTCTTAGTTTAGCAGCGGAAAATTGCCAGATTTTAGTTTTTAAAATCGAATACCAATTTGTAAGTTTGAGTGATTTTGCAGTTTTAAGTTAAAAATACCAAAAATTGGCGAACAGAAAAAAAACCCAAAACAAAGTCCAAAAAATACTTTACTTTCTAACATAGTTAAAAACGTAAAACCATCTTAATTAATTTTTTCAGAATCCAATCCAAGCTCCCTCGCGTCGACAGATTCTAAGATTGATGAATACCTAAAAGGGTAAAACAAAAGGGTGAGCTATAAAGCTTAGTGTGTAACTAAACTGAAACAAAGAACATAAAGAACACAATAAAAAAATCAAAGTATTGCAGAGAGCTTTATAACGAACAATTCAGTAAAACTGAGAATGCGTGTGCTGTAATTTTTAGAAAAACATGCACATATTTTTTAGAAAATTTCTTACCCAACTCTACTACATACCAAATTAGAGTTCCCATAACTCATCCATCCAAAAGCACACCATGTAACTTCCCAAATATTGGTGTATTTTATTTATTAAAATTTTCCATAAGTAGGTATCTGCTTTGGAGATTAAGAGTTTTGGTTGTGTGTTTGAGGTCATGGGTTCAAACCTCGCTCCTGGAAAATTTTGCTATTTTTGTCCCTATTCCTATCTTGGTCGTTATGAATTAAATACCATTTTCACTAATTTATAATAGAATAAACCTATTGGTTTAGTGGTAAGACTTTTGCTTACCTCTTCGTTTTGAGTTCAAATCCCATCCTATGTGAGTAAGTAGGATTATTTTTGCTAGTCTTTCCTTTGGTAAGATCTCAAGTTGTTGCTTTCTTTTCTTGATCTTTGTTGTCCCCAATTTTTTTTTATTCTTTCAATCAAGTTCAGTAGTAAGTGTTGATTGAATAGATTGTAAATTGATTCATGTGTAATTATCGTTTTTCTCTTTTTCATTATGGAAATCTTCTTTTGTTGGTTATAGCCTCGTTGGTGTGTCTTATCATTGTTAATTGTTCGCTGGGTTTAGGGGAAACTCAAGAAATGAATAATCCTTCAGTGACTCAAGATTTTGGAGGTGTTGATGATTAGAAGGTAAGGGATTTTTGCAAATTTGGAACTATTGTGGCTGTTTGGAGTAATTGGTGGGGACAAGATTGGTATTTTTAGGAAAATTGAGGAGCATATCCTCTGAAATAGATCCGTTATTGTTGGCTAATCCGTTAAGTGTATGATGTTTTTAGGTGTTGGTATACTCGTTTTTGTAACCCATGTTAGAAAACATCCATGTGCGTAACAAAAATCCGAGAAAACAACGAATGAAAAAATTTGTATCTGTCATGATAAACATATGTCATATACATTTTTATATCTATATTTCTGCATGAGCATTGTATGGGATATATGTTTGCAGAGGAAGTGTAGGAAGTTTATTCTATTTGACGTATTTGGTGGCTCAGCCACACATATATTTTTGTTACCGGGGAATTAATGCCTTATGATCTGGCAGCTAAACTGCAAATATTCTGAAAAAGCGGCATACAGTCTCTAAGTGGTGTGTAGGGTTGGGTAGGTACATATACCCTATATGGTGTGTCGGGATGGTCAGAGATGGTGTGTAGCGGATGGAGGTAGGATTGTGTTTCTGTATTTGATATGTTCAACTTCTGCTTTGTTATGAAATATATGTTTGAATGATTTCTGAAACATGTTTTAAATTAAATTTGTGATTCTGTTATTATGAGTTACACACTGAGCTCGAAGGCTCACCTAACCTTCAAATTTAGGACGAGTCGATGTGGCAGTAGCTCGGATAAATGTTTTTATTTAGTATTAATTAAAAATCTAGTTCCTTCTCTTTCGATAATTTTGGGACTATTCTTTTTAAACTTTGAATTTTAACTTATTTTATTTCCCGTTTTTAATTATTTTGATGTATTTCTTATGATATTCATTGTATATCCAAAACCAAGGTTTCCAATAACAAATCGTATTTTACAAACTCGAACTAGATTAAAATTCCGTTGCAAACTTAAATGTTTTAAAAGTATAAATAATCAAAGGTTTCATCAAATTGATTAAGATGAGTTCTTTAAATAACTGGATTTTTACTTAGCGAAAGCTAGCGTCACGTTTATATGTGTTCAACGATTATTGGATTTTCAAGTGAGCCGTAGTCACCCCTCCAGATCTGGCCACAACATCTAGGTCAGGTTTCGGATTTTAGGCACCAACAGATAATTGTGAACAATGCCACCAGAATTGCAATCAAACTATCAGGTTAGAAATATGTGGTCAAACCATTATAATTGCTGTCAAGCTAGCAGAACAGAAATGTGGTTAACCCACCAGATAGTGCAAATCATTAAACTAACGGATATTTCTACTTACCATACTATCCCAACCCCGTGAAATGTGACATGGAATGCAAATATAGAATCTGAATAAAAAGCATGTAAGACATGCAGTTGTACAATAACAAAAATCAGAAGACATGGAATTCCACGCTTTGTAGAACAGGTGTGTCACAAACTCAACAAAAACAAATCGGTTTCGCCATAAAGTCACATGCATGGACATATAACATATTCATAGATACATTAATTTACATAATCAGACAACATATACTCGTATACAAACATCATGTTAAGTGTGTCAGTAAAATCTAGTTGCAAAGCTAAAACCTAAATGAAAGATGTCATTAATATCCTCTTAACAATAAGGTTCTTGTCATTTTCATTTTTATTAATTAAAACTAAAAAATATTTGCTTTAAATAAATTGAATACTTGATACACCTACTCATATAAAAATTGCAAGTCAAATATACAAACAAGAACTAGAAGAATTATTTGGAGCAAGGGAACCTGATGTATTCTGGCAACTAAATTTTGTTTAAAAGAAATATGATTTTTTGGTATTTGCGATGTCTATTTTACGGTTCATGTTGGGGCCCTAACAATTTCACCTTCAAGACTTGAACCTAGATGTTCTTTCGGGAATGTAATGTTCCTTCCTTACCACTGCACCCAATAGTTATTAGTAGTTTTTAAAAACATGTTAATTAAATATAAACTTATTTGATTAATCCTTGTTGGTAATTTTTAAAAATGGATTTTAATAAAGTACAATTATGTATATTTTCAATCACCTATTCATATCCTTGCACAATTAAAACTCACAAGCCTAATATTTATTTATTAAAAGGTGAAATGACAATAATATCCTCCTAACTACAAGCCTAATATTTATTTTATAAAAAAAAGGGTGAGATGACAATAAATTTTTGTTCATATTCAGGTCTAAATTTTAAATAAAATGACTACTTGATATACATACTCAAATAAAAATTGTTGGCCAAATATACATGATGACTATAATAACCCTCTAACTATGGAGCTTTTGTCTTCAATTTAATTAAATTATCTCCCAATATATTTTCAAAGTACCGTTGGACACTGCTAATTGAATTCTTGTTGGCATACGTGAGGGCTTAAAAGGCAATTTGTCCAGTTGAGCCAAGGTCCATGCCAAGATAGATGACATTTATATCCTTTTAACTATAAGGGTTTTGTCGTCTTAACAGGGAGGCTTTTCGAGTTTTATTTTATTAAAACTAAATAATATGACTTTGAATTTGAAGTTATGTTATTAAATATTTGAATAAAATGACTTTGTTATCATATTTAAATTTAAAAGTCTTACTTGTAATGCTAGAAGGTTGTGTATAAATATGTGTATGGAGGTAGATATGAAGTAGAATAGAAGGAGAGTGAACAAAAAAAGGAGTTAAAAATGGCTTGTCCTCCAACTCATAAAGTGGTAAAAGGTGAGCTTAAGAATGGTTCTGATGACTGCCTTGCGAGCTTGATGTATTCGAATTACCAAGGTGCTCCCGTAACGATTAAAAAAGATTCATTACCCACTCCATTTGCGCAGAATATGCTAGTCGACGGTCTGTACGGAGGCCTGGTGTATGATGTTGTTAGGGTTAAGTGGATTATTCTTTGGACCACTGATTGTAAGGTATTAATTAATCAATATATTTTTCATTTATTTTGATTTTGTAGCAGAAGAAATTAATTAATTAAACTATATATCAGGTGGCTACTAAGATCATTCCGATCGAAAACCATATTGTTTGGGAGGATATAGTGAGCATCCTTCAGCCCTACGATAGCTCTGACAACTTGCCCTTATCATGTGGGGGTGTATTTTCCGCCGAAGCTCATATCCATGCAAATGGAGATGGATCTCTAAACCTGACAGCACAAATCATGTGGAGCGGTTGCAAGTAACCTGCCTCTCTTTGCATCATATATTGCTCCATGCTTATCTCTATCAGTTTGTGCTGTGTGACCCACGGAGGCTGTCTACTTCTTTATATTAATAATACTATTAAATAAATTTGACAGCCACCCCATAATATACTACTGGATTCCTACTTCTTCTACCTTACCTATTCAACATTGTGTGCCTTGTTTCTCCTTTTTCTTTTCTTTTCTGTAATAGTATATACACACACGGTTGTGTGAATTAATAAAAAAATGTCTATGTCTGTGTCTATATCTATATCTTTATAAAAGTCTCAACTACATAAAAAAGTGTTGGGTGCAATACTAAGGCATATTGCATATTGCAAGTTTATCTCTATATTTCACTCAAATTTGAAATTGAATCTCTATAGTTTAATTCTAACATAAGTTGGCACCTGAATTCTTATAATGTCTTTCGTTAGTCTAAATATATTATTCTAATTGAAACGCTCATGCGAATTTAAAAGGATTATTAACACCATCAAAATTCTCTATTAAATTAATTCTAGTCAATTACAATGTAATTTTCTTTTGCTCCTTGGATACCAAGTATAAGTATATTTTTTAATTTGAAAATGGCATGCCAACAAATTTAGCAAAAGAATTATAACAACGCTAACAAATGGACCTAAATTCAAGATGTGGAGTTCTCTATTGATGTGACTTCGAGGATCGCTCCTATAACAGGTGTGCTATATAGAATCACTCCAGCAGACATGAAGGAGTTGAAAGTTCAGCTACAAGAACTGTTATATAATGGGTTCATCAGATCAAGTGTTTCGCCTTGGGGTGCACCAATAGTGTTTGTTATGAAGAAGGATGAGACCCTCCGATTATGTATTGATTATAGGTAGCAGAAAAAGTGACCATATTAAGTTGCCCAGGATTGAGAACTTTTTTGATCAGCTAACTGGAGCTAGAGTTTTCTCAAAGATTGATCTATGAGCTAGGTATTATCAAGTTGAAACTTCCAAATATAAAACAACGTAAGATGTTAATAATATCCTCTTAACAATAATAAGATGATTTGTAATATTAAGACGAAGACCGGTAATAATATCTTAACAATTTAAACTATTTTATTTGGAAATCTAAATAAGGATCATTCCCTTGCATGTCCCAACTTGGTGGGTAACAAGTCTTTTAAAAGAATAGCAAGGGTATGGGGTGATTTAATTGCACTGGGCAAGAACCCCAACAAGGCGAGTTGTTTTGCTAGTATGCCAAAGCTGGTCGGCATCATGAAACCAGAAAAGGTTGACGATCTGATTTTTCTAGAGGTGGGGAGTTTTAGGTTTCCCATTAGAATGGTAGAACTGGGGTTGTCTGAAGTTGAATATGCGAGCCAGTCCTTGACGGGTAACAGTGGCAGCGATGGGAAGAATATTGAGTAGGGTAGGGCTGATTCCGTCATGTCCGAATTCGAATCGGTGCTAGGCCTTAGGTCGGATTGGTTGAAATATAGTCATAGAATGCGATTCAATTACTGGTTCAGATTGGTTGAAATATAGCCATCTTCAGTCGTGGTCGTTTAGGAATTTGTTCGCGAATATTGAAGGAAGTTTAAGGCGAATGGTTGAGGTTCAGATTGAAGTCACAAATCGAGGTAAGAATGGAATGGCGGAAGCCTTGGCTAAAGCAGGTTTGTCAAGGAATACCTTGTTTAGAGCATATTGGTAATCCATTTTGGGGTTTGCTGCTTTTATGGTTTTTTGTGCTCTGTTTTGGCATAGTTTTGCAGCTTTTGGTTCCTTGTTCGAACTAGTATGGGCTGGGTGATCCCAACACCTCTTCCTGTAATCAATTGACTGAGGAAAAAAAAAGATGGTCAACGGTCAATGTCGTAACCATTCTTTTGAAAAAACGGGTATCGACTTGGAGAAAAGAAAACGAAAACAGGAGTCGCCACCAATCTTTTTAGGTGTGATCGGATCACCTTAAGTTAATCATTTTAATAAAAGTTAAGATTTACTAAAACGATAATTTTTGGTCTACGAAAATCAGAAAATGAGTTCGGGAGTCAGTTACGCACGAGGAAGGATTAGCATCCTCAATACGCCCAAAATTGGTACCTAGTTGATTAATTAGTGTCTTAGTGTCGAAAATTTGAAAACTTGAAAGAATTTAAAATACGATCCCTCTTTGTAAAGAAAATGCTCAAATGTTAAGGACCTTCTCATCTCACAATATAAAATGTCACATCCAGTAAGTTAGGACACGACATCTTGAATTTTGAGAGCGAGCTTGCCTTTTATATAAAAATTCGTGTATTTCAAAAGGTTATTCAGTTAGTTAAGGTGAACAAGGAAAATCGAAACCCAGTAAGTTAGGGCACGTTTCCTCGAATTCCCAAACACCGAATATTGCCTTTACTTGCAAAAATCTTATTTCGAGGTAACAAAATGCCATACCCAGTAAGTTAGGGCACAACACCTCGTATCTCCGAGAATAAGCATTTTCAAAACTCATGTCGCGATTTAAAAGAGTATTCCGTTATTTAGGTTAAAGGAGAAAAATCGAAACCCAGTAAGTTAGGGCACGATTGTCTCAAATTACCAAATACGGAATGTTACTTTTATAAAAGAATTATTATTAGGTTGGATATAATGATAATAAGAATAATATTGAAGTAAAGTAAATAATAATACTATATATAAAAATATATATATATATGTATAATAGAAATACACACTACTATATAATAATAATAATAATAAATATAGAAATACAAAAAGAAAATATAATAAAAATATTAAATTAAAGTAATAAAAAAACAATACTATATATAAATATATATACATAAAAATATACACTATTATATAATAATAATAGTAATAGCAAAAATAATGAAAATATGAGTAATATTAATAATATATTAGAATACAAAAGTAAAGTAATAACAATAGGGGTGATAATAATAATAATAATAATAGAAACAACAATACATATATATATAAAAATTGTAGTCAGAAATAAAAAATAATAGAAGTAACAATAATGATAGTAATAATATAAATAAATATGGAGAAGGCATATATAATATAATAATATAAATAATAATATACACATGAGAAATAATAATAATATAAATAATAGTAAAAAATAAAAATAAAAAAATAAAACAAAGCTCTCAACTCTCTTTCTCCCTCTTTTCTAAATCCGTCCGTTGGTCCGGCTTTGCTTCGGTCATGGACCCCCACGGGCCGCCATCGGCGCCACCGTACACGGCGGCCGATCCTCAAAAAAACTTTTTCGGTAATGAAAATATGGGTAAGCTTCTTACTTTTATTTTTACTTTCGTATAAAAAAAACAAAATAAAATTGAAAGGAAAACAATAAACAAACAAAGAACTTAAGATGAGAATAGATAAAAGAAACCTCTTTTGCTTTGATCTTTGATTAATCTCCAAAAACTAGCCTTTCCAAAAAACAAAAAACAACCCCCGTCTAACATAGTCTTGAATGGCTTTTATAGCCAAATTTTTACAAATAATTTTTTTGTAAGCAAGTGGAGTGGTTGGGGTGGTTTAGGTGGCCAAGGTGGGTGGCCAACAAGGGTGGTGGAGTAGGTGGCCAAGGTGGGTGGCCAACAAGGGTGGTGAAGTAGGTGGGATTAGGGTTTTCTTTTTCTGATTTTTTTTTGGTTGGGTTAGTGTTTTGGGCTAAGTTTTGGGCTAAGGGTTTTGGGTTTGTATTGGGTTTTAATTGGGTAGTTGGGTTATGTTTATTTGGGCCCAAAATTGGGCTTGTACAGCTGCCCCTCTTTGCTTGTTGTCGTGTAACGAGAACAGAGCAAAGACTTAAGAAAGACCAATTTTGCTCGGTTTCACTATGTCTGGACTTGTTTAGTGCTCCATTTCTCCAGGTAGCTTTATTCCAATCTTGTTGCTTCGCTTCGCTTCACTGCTCTACTGCAACTTCAAGAAGGTAAGGTTTGTTTTGATCTGCTCCACTACAACTCCATAGAGATAAGACACGTGACTTCAATCAATTCCACTGAAACTTCAAGGAGATCTGCTGTAGCTTCGATTAATCCACTGAAACTTCAAGGAGATCTGCTGTGGCTTTTAGCTGCTCCAACGCCATTTCAGGGAGAAGATATTTGATTTTCAACCTGTTACCCTACTGCTTAGGGGGTTAAGGTTGTCATCATTGATCTGTTTCCCTACTGCTGAGGTGTTTAAGATCTTGTAAAATCAGCCTGTTACCCTACTTCTTAGGGGTTTAAGGCTCATCGCCTTCGATCTGTTTCCCTACTGCTTAGGGGGTTAAGATCTGTAAATTTAGTCTGTTACCCTACTGCTTAGGGTTTTAAGACTCATCATCTTCAATCTGCTTCCCTACTGCTTAGGGGGTTGAGGTCTGTAAATTTAGCCTGTTACCCTACTGCTTAGGGGTTTAAGACTCATCATCTTCAATTTGTTTCCCTACTGCTTAGGGGGTTGAGATCTGTAAATCTTCAATCTGCTTCACTGCAATCTTCAGGAAGACAAGATTCGCTGAATTCGATCTGTTCCACTGCAACTTCAAGGAGATAAGATCTGTAATTTTCAACCTATTACCCTACTACTTAGGGGGTTAAGGTCTGTAAATTTGGCTTGTTACCCTACTGCTTAGGGGGTTAAAGGTCATTATTTTCGATCTGTTTCCCTACTGCTTATGGTGATAAGATCTATGAACTTCAACTTGTTACCCTACTGCTTAGGGGGTTAAAGCTCGTTGCCTTTGATCTGTTCCCCTACTGCTTATGGGGTAAGATCTGTGAATTCACTGATTCTAGGGACATGACCTGTAGAATCAGTTCCATGTATTTATGCTTATGTCAAAGAATTAGGATGTTATGATCAAAATGAATCAAATGTTCCTAATTAGATGCACTTATGAATGATCTATGAATGTATGAGTGTAACATGTTGTGAGCGTGAATCCCTGTTTAAGTTGCCATTGCTCTTTGTTCATCAAGGTTCCTTCACTGAAATGGTACCCTGTCTTATTGTTCAGCTCAAATTTTGAACAGAAAACCCGAAGAGGTAGTCCCAATTTAAACTCTTTCTTCTCAGATGCTTCCAATCTTTGAGTTTGGTTAGTTCTAAAAAAAATAGTCCTGTTTCAGGTTCCTGTACTATTTAGAAACTTTCAGAGTAATATGCAGAACTCTTTTTGCGAAAATGGCTTTAGTCCATTAATCATCATTTCAATGCAAAATGCTTGAAAAAGATCATAGTAATGATGGAATTGAAATTTATCAGAAACAAAATTTGAAGGGAATGGATTCATCACGGTTAACAAATATTGCTGGAATACAAAATGAATAAGAAGGGAATAGGTGCCCCAGATATCGCAACGTGAGCTTCTCTGCACTTGTTTCTTGAAGACTCCTTTTTACCCAATATGTGTTTAGGGGATCTAGAGTACTCTTGTAGATGCCCCAAAACGTAACATCTCTCTTCCTTGTTAATTTTAGGTATCATAAGAGCATCGCATGCCCCACCTTCGATCAAAATTTGAATCACCCTTTACGGGTTTTCAATTCAAAATCCCTTTGGTCTCAAGGTGCTCTTTGCGAGTTTTCGCCCTGGCCTCTCCTTTTTTTTAGGCGAAGTATTTCTTAACCAAATCTGAATTCACAGGATTGGATAAGGTCTTGCCATCCATTTCATCCAATATCAATGCTCTGCCAGAAAAGGCTTTCTTCACCATATAAGGCCCTTCCCAATTCGGCATCCATTTTCCTTTGAAGTCTTTTTGTATGGGCAGGATCTTTTTTAGTACTATGTCTCCCTCGTGGAACTCTCTGGGACGAACCTTTTTGTTGTAAGCTCGCATCATTCGCTTTTGGTACATCTGACTATGGCGAATAGCCCGTAGCCTCTTTTCTTCAATCAAATTCAGCTGATCGTATCGGGACTGGATCCATTCTGCTTCATCCATCTTTACTTCTGACAAAACTCTGAGGGAAGGAATCTCGACCTCGATAGGTAAAACTGCCTCCATTCCATAGACTAATGAGAAAGGCGTTGCCCCAGTAGAAGTTCTGATAGACGTTCGATAAGCATAGAGGGCGAATGGTAGCTTCTCATGCCAATCTTTATAAGTTTCTATCATCTTTCCTACAATCTTCTTGATGTTCTTATTGGCTACTTCGGCTGCTCCGTTCATCTTCAGGCGATACGGTGACGAGTTGTGGTGTCTGATCTTGAACTGACTGCAGACATCCGCTATTGCGTTGTTGCTCAAATTCAATACGTTGTCAGATATGATCCTTTCCGGCATTCCATATCGACAGATGATTTCCTTTTTCAGGAACTTGCTAACTGCTGATTTAGTGACATTGGCATATGAAGCGGCCTCCACCCATTTGGTGAAATAATCGATGACCACAAAGATGAAACGATGCCCATTTGAAGCTTTTGGCTAAATTGGCCAAATCACATCCATGCCCCACATCGAGAAAGGCCATGGCGAAGTCATGACATGCAGAGGTGAGGGAGGTACATTAATCTTGTCTCCATAGATTTGGCACTTATGACATCTTTTGGCGTAGTTAATACAGTCTCCTTCCATGGTGGACCAATAATAACCGAACCTCATAATTTGCCTGGCCATTGTAAAACCATTAGCATGTGTCCCGCAGACACCCTCATGGGCTTCTTCCAAGATTTTCTTAGACTCAATGGCGTCTACACATCTTAATAGTACCTGATCCTTCCTTCTTTTGTATAGGATCTCCCCATCTAAGACATAGTCACTGGCCAGTCTTCTCAACATTCTCTTGTCGTTCTCAGTAGCTTGGTCGGGGTACTCACAATTCTTCACATATCGTAGGATATCGTGGTACCAAGGGCAATAATCATTTTCCTCTTCTTCTTCGAGGTTGTAACAATGAACCGGGGCCTCGTAAATGCTCATTTGGATTGGTTTCACATCCTTTGGTTGGTTCACCTTAATCATAGAAGCTAAAGTTGCTAGGGCGTCAGCCATCTGATTTTCTTCTCGTAGGAGGTAGTAGAAGACAATATTATCAAACTCTTTAATTAACTCAAGGATCAACCTCCGGTAATTGATCAATTTGGGGTCTCTTGTCTCCCATTCACATTTGAGTTGATAAATCACTAGGGCAGAATTTCCATATACCTCTAACATCTTGATTTTACGTTCTATGGCCGCACATATTCCCATGATGCATGCTTCATATTCTGCCATATTGTTCGTGCGTCAAAATCCAATTTACTAGTGAAGGGATAATGATCTCTGTTCGGGGATACCAGGACTGCCCCGATTCCATTGCCCACGGCATTCGATGCTCCGTCAAAGTTTAGCTTCCAAGGATGACCTTCTTGAGGGTCTTCTTCAGTGGTTGCTACGTACATTAGATCTTCATTTGGGAAGTCAGATTTTAGAGGCTCGTAGTCTTCTAGGGATCTGCTGGCTAGGAACTCTGCTATCGCACTCCTTTTTACGGCCTTCTGGTTCACATAGACTATATCGAATTCAGAAAGTAAAATTTGCCATCGGGCCATTCTTCCGTTCAAGGCAGTCGACTCCATCAAGTACTTCAGAGGGTCTATTTTAGAGATTAGCCAAGTTGTGTGATACAACATGTATTGTCTCAGTCTTCGGGTTGTCCAGATCAAGGCACAGCACAACTTTTCAATGAACGAGTATCTCGTCTCACACTCAGTAAACTTTTTACTGAGGTAATATATCGCTCTTTCTTTCCTTCTCGATTCATCGTGTTGGCCAAGCACGCATCCCATAGAATTTTCAAATACCGTCAAATACAATATCAGTGGTTTACCTGGATTAGGTGGTGTCAACACTGGGGCATTAGACAAATATTGCTTAACTTTGTTGAAAGTCTTCTAGCATTCCTCGTCCCAACCACCAGGGTTGTGTTTCTTAAGGAGACGGAATATGGGGTCACATTTCTCGGTTAGTTGTGAAATAAACCGAGCGATGTAATTTAGTCTTCCTAGGAATCCTCGAACTTCCTTCTCAGTACGTGGTGGAGGTAACTCTTATATGGCTTTGACTTTATCTGGGTCAATCTCAATCCCTTTTCCACTGACCACGAATCCTAGCAGTTTACTTGACCTGGCTTCGAAGGTACATTTTGCGGGATTGAGTTTCAACTGGAATTTTCTCAACCTCAAAAATAGTTTCCTCAAGACTTGCACATGCTCTTCTTCAGTCCGAGATTTGGCGATCATATCGTCGACATAGACTTCAATTTCTTTATGCATCATATCATGAAATAGGGTTACCATGGCTCTCTGATATGTTGCTCCCGCATTTTTCAATCCGAACGGCATTACGTTATAGCAAAAGGTTCCCCACATGGTCATAAATATGGTTTTATTCATGTCTTCAGGGATTGTACCCCGAGAAACCATCCATGAAAGAGAAGAGTGAGTAACCTGCCGTGTTGTCCACTAAGGTGTCGATATAAGGCAACGGGAAATTATCTTTCGGGCTGACCTTGTTTAAGTCTCTGTAGTCTACACACATCCGTACCTTTCCATCTTTTTTAGGGACGGGGACGATGTTGGCTACCCATTCCGAGTACTTAACTACTTGTAAGAAACCAGCATCAAATTGCTTCTTGACTTCCTCTTTTATTTTCAACAGAACATAGGGCCGCATCCTTCGAAGCTTTTGCTGAACTGGCTTGCATTCTTCTTTGATGGGGAGCCTGTGTACCACAAGGTCAGTACTTAACCCAGGCATATCCTGATATGGCCATGCAAAGATATCCTTGAACTCTTGGAGTAATTCAATAAGGTCCCGCTTTGTCTCTGTGGTGATGCAAGCTCCGATCTTTACTTCTCTCCTTTCTAGTTTATCTCCTAAGTTCACGACTTCTACTGTCTCTTTGTGGGGTAGAATCTGTTTCTCCTCATGTTCCACCATCCTTAACAAGTCAGGGGATAAGTTACAGTCTCTGTCATCTTCAAAGTCCTGAGATCCTTCTAGACACATATCCCGCTCAAAAGGAGACTCTGAATGAGTAGCAACGTCACTCACATCATTGATATCTGAAGACCTGTTGTAGGTACGAAGGAAGATACAAAGAACAAGAGAATCTAGGAACAAAGATATGTATGGTATGATCATGAATGAAAAATATTTGCATGGAATAAGTCGAAAGGATGCATTTTATTGAAATAACTATTTCGAACATAACCCTATTTCACAAAAGGACACTTCTTACTCCTAGGCCTAGAGCAATAAGTGTGTTTTGGACCTTACTCTGAGTTAGTTCTAAAGACTACAGGAAGCTCTTCCACAGTCCAATTATTTAGAACACTTCTCGGCTCATAGGGGCGAATGCCTGACAAATTCTCTACCCCCATTCCTTCTTCATATGTGGCGTTGATGTCCAAACTTTCCATCATTCCTTCCAAGATTTCCTTTCCTGACGTCTTCCGCTCGGAGTGAATGACCCCTCCAGACACAAAAGTCTTCGATATATGGGGGAAGATCATTAGTTCCCATTCGATTTCTCCCCCGCTCGATCGCGCTCTCCTTCTTTCTTGTTTCTTCTCAAGTTCCTTGTTTCTTTGTTTCATGTCCGGCTTAAACCCTAACCCAAAACGATCTTGTTGTCCTTCATCATCGGTAATTAATCCTTCCCTGGAGGTATCTCCCGAGTCCTCTTCCGGGTAGAGCCCCTTTTCCAATAGTTAGCCGTAGTCTCATTCTTGTAGTCTCAGATAACCTAGGTATTGGAATTTTATTTCCTTCGGTGATGAACGTCACATTCACAAACTCCAAAGATTGAAAAGAGCACTCGATCTCCTCATCATTTTCCTCGAGATATGGGGTGTCACTGGTTATTGTCGCGATGATATCCTCTTCAGCATTGATCGTTACTAACCGACCTTCAGTCACTAATTTCAACTTTTGGTGCAGCGATGAAGGGACTGCCCCTGCCGAGTGTATCCATGGCTCCCCAATAGGCAATTATACGAAGGCTTAATGTCCATGACCAAGAAATCTACCTCATACGTGCTCGGCCCGATTAAGAGGGGTACTTCAATTCTCCCCATTACCTTCCTTTCTGTGCATCAAATGCTCTCGCTACACTTTGGCATGTCTTCATATGAGAACTATCCACTAGCAACCTACTCAGCGTAGATAGGGGTAAGACATTCAGCGCAGACCCATTGTCGATCAATACCCCCGGTAATGTGTACCCTTTACAGCGAGTCATGATGTGCAAAGCTTTAGTTAATCCTCGGCCCCCTGGTGGTACCTCATCGTCATTGAAGAATATAAAGTTGCCGGCACTTATATTGTTGACTAAGCGGTCCAGTTTGTTTACAAAGATATCATTAGCAACATAAGTTTCATTCAGCACCTTCATCAATGCGCTGCGATGGGTTTCGGAGCTTAAAAGTAAGGCCAGTACCGATATACGCGTTGGCTATTTGTGCAACTGTTCTACCACACTATATTCGCTATGCTTTAGAAATTTTAAGAATTCCTTGGCTTCTTTGTCAGTCACTGATTCATTAACAGTTGCTTCAAGCCCTGCCGGCTTCTCTTTCTTTTACTCAATTGCTAATGATTTTTCTTTAACCTGCTCGACTTTTGTATTTGGGGTATAACGCCTTCCGCTGCGTGTATAAAAACCTTCGTCTTGAACTTCCTCTGATGCATTAATCGGGGTCTCCTCTCCCGAGAATGTCACATTGCAGCTATAGTTCCACGGTACCCTTTTGCTATCTTTATAAGGAAAAGCAACGGGCTTTTGGATCACGACCTTTGGCGCAACTCGTGCCCCGGCTTCATTCATTCTCGACGTGATATGATAACCATTGGGTGGTTGACTTTGTAAACATCCTTCGTCGACCCCTCTTCGGAGGCACACACATCGCTTCTTCCAGGCTCCCAACATATTCAAGAATTCAGCTCCTTATTATCCATCAATCCTTGTACTAAAGCCCTGAATTGGCTGCATTTCTGAATCTCATGATCCTCTTGATCGTAGAACTCACAATAATTCTTCACTTCTCGAGGTCTGACCCTTGAATTCTGTGCTATCAACCCTTTTTCCACCATTTTCTTCCATACTTCTTTTAGTGGAGTATCTACTTCTGCAACATTCATCTTAATTTCCTTCCCTGAACTCTCGATTATAGCATTTATACCCTTATCCCCATGATTAGGTAATGGGTTTTCTGCACTAGGTGTATCATCAAATTTCACAATCCCCATATTGATGAGTCCTTCAACCAATTTCTTAAAAGTGGTGCAATTTTCTATCGAGTGTCCTATGGCTCCCGCATGGTATTCTTATTGGGCATTTGCGTCATACCATTTGGGGTATGGAGGTTGCATTGGCTTTAGATAGAAGGGAGACACGACATGTGCATCAAATAAACTCTGGTATAACTCCTTGTACGTCATTGGAATGGGCGTAAATTGAAGTTTTCCCTATTTTGTTTTGCTTGGGCTCTTGCTGGGTGGGCCCTGCTGTCCAGTAGTTGTCGACCTTGGTTGGCTTACGGTGATCGATTTCAATATGAGCTGACATTATTCACCTCGTGCTCTTTCTTTCTTGTGCTGACCTCTTAGCGTTTTCCCCAGCCTCTATTTTCCCACATCTTATGGCATTTTCTATCATTTCTCCAGACATTACTATGTCCGAAAAACTCTTGGTTCGCTACCCAGCATGTGGTTAATAAAAGGTGCCTTCATAGTATTGATGAAGAGCATAATGGTTTCTTTTTCCAACAGAGGGGGTTGGACCTGTGTGGCCACTTCTCTCCATCGCTGGGCATACTGCCTAAAGCTCTCATTATACTTTTTCTCCATATTCTGTAAAGTGATTCTATCAGGGGCTATGTCCGCCACATGACCGTACTGCTTCATGAAGGCTTGTGCTAAATCTTTCCATGAACTGATCTGGGCACGACTCAGTTGGTTGTACCATCTAGAAGCGGCCCCAACTAGACTTTCTTGGAAGCAGTGAATTAATAGTTGGTCATTGTTGAGATGGCCTGCCATTTGTCTGCAGAACATAGTGATATGAGCTTCGGGACAGCTAGTCCCATTGTATTTCTCAAATTCTGGAGTTTTAAACTTGGAAGGGAGTACCAGGTCCAGAACCAAACTTAATTCCTTAACATCGATTCCACCACGATAGTCGGTGCTTTCCATTTCTTTAAATTTTTCTTCCAACCATCTACACCTTTCTTCAAGCTCTCTCGGGAGTTCTACCCTTGTCTTTTCTACTTCTATTACTTCATCAAGATTGAGGACCACAGGATTAGTTGGGTTGTCCCCCGGATTAGAGCCCAAGCCAGCCTGATAATTCATCGGTGCTGAAACACCGGCCTGAAATAGTTGGGGCCTAATTATGACCGATGGCCTTCTTGGGTACATGTCAGGTTGTGTCTGAACGTCCGCTGGGGCAAAACCCGGAGGGTAGGTAGAATCTTCATTATCTTCTCCCGCATTGATCAAAGGGCTTTTCCCTTTTTCTAATCCGCCAGCCAATAGACGAGTTAATTGGTCCATCATGCTTTTCTGGGACTCCAACATATGGTCCCTCATATCTTGCTGTATCTTAGCCAGTTGCTCTTGCATCTACGCTTGTAATTGTTCTTGCATCTCCCTTTGCATTTGTTCTATCCTTTTAATCTCTGGTTCATTGCTTTGGTTTTACGTGGGTATAGTGGCTGTGTTCGGTTCCTTGATTCTCATTGGTTTCCAATTAACTGAAATAATTTTGTTTAATCAGGGTTCTTTAGTGAAAGTTTAATGCAAATGTTTCAATGTAATGCAAATGTATGGAATGAATGCAAAAGAAAGGAAGATGTTGATCTTGAATTCAATTCCATTAGAATAATTTTCTAGAAAACATATTTCTTTACATGAAAATAGATTACATATGCGGTATTGCCTTCATAGTCCAAGTAAACGCTGATCTTTCTTCATGGTCGAATCCTGTAAATTCTCTAAAAGATGCCTTTATGTGCTTAATCTGAGCCCCGATCTCTTGCTCGCTTATCTCCATGATACTCATCAAAAGTGCCGGCTCTTGAATAATCTTGTTGGCAATTAAATCAAGTCATGTATTCCTTCGTGGACTTCCGGCTTTCTCTCGTCATGCCTTTGTTGGCTTGAATCTCTGGCAATTACATCATGTATTCCTCCGTGAACTACAGCTTTCTCTCATCGTGTTTACTTGGACTATATTAGGCGATCGCACTATAATCTACTTTATCAAGAAATTCGTTTCCTTATGAAAAACTATTCTATTTAGGAATTGAATTTCGAATCAATACATTCTTTTCTTTGATGTAATGTAATGCAAATGCATGAACGCAAAAAAAAAAGGAAGGCATTGATTCTAAATTTAATTTCATTAGAACAACTTTTCTAGAAAGCAAATTCTTTTACATAAAACGGACTACATATACGGCTTTTCTCTTGTATTCCAAGTGAAGACACCTATCTTCCTCTTCATATCCGGATCTTGTGGTCGAGTCTAACGAATTCTCCAAGAGATGTCTATATTAACTCCTTTTTTGCTCGATCCAGGCTGTGACTCGTTGCTCACTTATTATGTGATACTTGTCAGCTCCTTTACGAAGGTCAAGATGTGACGGCTCTCGAATAATCTTTGTCAGTTTCTGTCTTCAGGCAATGAAGCGAAGTCTTGTATTTCTTCACGGGCTATCAGTCTTCTTTCATGTGTTCACTTGGATCATATTTAGACAACCGTATTATAATTCCATTTATCAAAAAATTCGTTTTCTTATGACAAACTGTTCTATTTAGCAATCAAATATGAATCAACACCTCCTTCCTAGGATGATGTAATGTAATGCAATTATAAACAAAACAAAATAAAACACGTTAGTGCAGGATAAATAAATAACAAATAAAGCAATTCGGGTGACCATTAGGGGTTCGGAGTGGCTCTACCTAGGGTGGGCTCCTAGGTCTCTCTATATGTGGTTTGGTTCTAGAGTAAGGGTACCTGAACCAGCAGATTCCTCGATCCTCACCCATTATAGGCTCATTTGAGTCGAGTTCAATTCAAGAGAATACATTTCCTATGCTACACGGAGATGAAAATCTCACGAAACCATAGGTACGGATGTATTCCGAAAGTGATCCACTATCCTGCACGGAGGTGAAAACCTCACGAAGGCGTAGTTTCTCACTCCCACTTAAGGGTGTGACCACAAGGGTCATGCAATGCAATGCGAGAAGATATATGCATAAAAACTTGAAATGATTAAAGAAAATAGGAATAAAATGATGAAAACAGTACGAAAAACGGGTGAAACGCAATGAAGAGATCGTATATCAAAACCAAATTCTCAATTTTCGAAAAAAGATAAAAGTTAATCAACTTGTGGCTTGACTCTCTTATAAAACTCCCCAGTGGAGTCGCCAAGCTGTCGTAACCATTCTTTTGAAAAAACGGGTATAGACTTGGAGAAAAAAAAACGAAAATAGAAGTCGCCACCAATCTTTTTAGATGTGATCGGATCACCTTAAGTTAATCATTTTAATAAAGGTTAAGATTTACTAAAACGATAATTTTTGGTCTACGAAAATCAGAAAATGAGTTCGGGAGTCGGTTAGCACGAGGAAGGATTAGCACCCTCGATACGCCCAAAATTGGTACCTAGTTGATTATTAGTGTCTTAGTGTCGAAAATTTGAAAACTTGAAAGAATTTAAAATACGATCCCTCTTTGTAAAGAAAATGCTCAAATGTTAAGGACCTTCTCGTCTCACAATATAAAATGTCACATCCAGTAAGTTAGGACACGACATCTTGAATTTTCGAGAGCGAGCTTGCCTTTTATATAAAAATTCGTGTATTTCAAAAGGTTATTCATTAGTTAGGTGAACGAGGAAAATCGAAACCCAGTAAGTTAGGGCGCGTTTCCTCGAATTCCCAAACACCGAATATTGCCTTTACTTGTAAAAATCTTATTTCGAGGTAACAAAATGCCATACCCAGTAAGTTAGGGCACAACACCTGTATCTCCGAGAATAAGCATTTTTCAAAACTCATGTCGCGATTTAAAAGAGTATTCCGTTATTTAGGTTAAAGGAGAAAAATCGAAACCCAGTAAGTTAGGGCACGATTGTCTCAATTACCAAATACGGAATGTTACTTTTATGAAAGAATTATTATTAGGTTGGATATAATGATAATAAGAATAATATTAAAGTAAAGTAAATAATAATACTATATATAAAATATATATATGTATAATAGAAATACACACTATATAAATAATAATAAATATAGAAATAAAAAAGCAAATATAATAAAAATATTAAATTAAAGTAATAAAAAAACAATACTATATATAAATATATATATACATAAAAATATATACTAATATATAATAATAATAGTAATAGCAAAAATAATGAAAATATGAGTAATATTAATAATATATTAGAATACAAAAGTAAAGTAATAACAATAGGGGTGATAATAATAATAATAATAATAATACAAACAATAATACATATATATATAAAAATAGTAGTCAGAAATAAAAAATAATAGAAGTAACAATAATGATAGTAATAATATAAATAAATATGGAGAGGGCATATATAATATAATAATATAAATAATATAAATAATAATATAAATAATAGTAAAAATAATAAAATAAAAAAATAAAACAAAGCTCTCAACTCTTTTTCTCCCTCTTTTCTAAATTCGGCCGTTGGTCCGGTTTTGCTTCAGTCATGGACCCCCACGAGCCGCCATCGGCGTCACCGTACACGGCGGCCGGACCTCAAAAAAAACTTTTTCGGTAATGAAAATATGGGTAAGCTTCTTACTTTTATTTTTACTTTCGTATAAAAAAACAAAATAAAATTGAAAGGAAAACAATAAACAAACAAAGAACTTAAGATGAGAATAGATAAAAGAAACCTCTTTTGCTTTGATCTTTGATTAATCTCAAAAAACTAGCATTTCCAAAAAACAAAAAACAACCCCCTTCTAACATAGTCTTGAATGGCTTTTATAGCCAAATTTTTACAAATAAATTTTTTGTAAGCAAGTGGAGTGGTTGGGGTGGTTTAGGTGGCCAAGGTGGGTGGCCAACAAGGGTGGTGGAGTAGGTGGCCAAGGTGGGTGGCCAAGGTGGGTGGCCAACAAGGGTGGTGAAGTAGTGGGATTTGGGTTTTCTTTTTCTGATTTTTTTTTTGGGTTGGGTTAGTGTTTTAGGCTAAGTTTTGGGCTAAGGGTTTTGGGTTTGTATTGGATTTTAATTGAGTAGTTGGGTTATGTTTATTTGGGCCCAAAATTGGGCTTGTACAATCAAAATATATAAGAATGTAAAAGAGCAATAGGTAACTTACCTATTCATTTAATATCCTTTTAACAATTAGCTTTTTGGTCAACTCAATAGATCTCCCTTCTCAACTTAGTTGCTGGAGATACCGGACAAACTTGTCAAAAAAGTAAATGAGACATGTCAACCCATGTGTTAACCGAAGAGGAGGTAAATATTAGCTTATTTAATTAATCCTTCTTGGTTGCTTTTAAAAATTGGATTTTAATAAAGGACAATTATCTATATTTTGAATCACCTATTCATATCCTTGCACAATTAAAACACACAAGTCTAATATTTGTTTTAAACAAAGAAGGTGAGATGACAATAATATCCTCCTAACTACGAGGCTTTTGTTGATATTCATGTCTAAATTTTAAATAAGATGACTAGTTGAAATAAAAATTGTTGGCCAAATATACATGATGACAATAATATCCCCCTAACTATGGAGCTTTTGTCTTCAATGTAATGATAGACCTACTCATTATATTTTAACTTTTCGTAATAAAGACTAGAAATATTATTATTCCTTTGAAATATTTTTAGTATTCTTATTTGCTAGAGCTAAAAGTTGAAGTGATTCTTTTTTAAAAAGCATGTTAATTAAATCCTGGTTGGCGTAAGGGCCTAAAAGGCAATTTGTCCAGTTTAGCCAAGGTCCATGCCTACTTACAACGATAGATGACATTAATATCCTGTCCTAATCATTTAATATCCTCTTAACAAGGAGGCTTTTCGAGTTTTATTTTATTAAAACTAAATAATATGACTTTGACTTTAAAGTATATTAAAAAAATGGTAAAACTAAGTCGGGCCATATTTGATATTTACACATATAAAATAAAATGACTTTGTTATCATATTTAAATTTAAAAGTCTTACTTGTAAAGCTAGAAGGTTGTGTATAAATATGTGTATGGAGGTAGATATGAAGCAGATTATATAGGAGAGTGAAATAAAAAAGGAGTTAAAAATGGCTTGTCCTCCGACTTATAAAGTGGTAAAAGGTGAGCTTAAGAATGTTTCTGATGACTGCCAAGCGAGCTTGAATTATTCGAGTTACCAAGGTGCTCCGGTAACGATTAAAATAGATTCATTACCCACTCCATTTGCGCAGAATATGTTAGTCGACGATTTGTACGGAGGCCTGGTGTATGATGTTGGTAGGGTTAAGTGGATTATTCTTTGGACCATTGATTGTAAGGTATTAATTAATTATATGTTCTTTTTTCTTTTCATTTATTTTGATTTTGTAGCATAAGAAATTAATTAATTAAACTATATATCAGGTGGCTACTAAGATCCTTAAACCCGAAGACCCTATTATTTGGGAGGATATAGTGCGCATCCTTCAGCCCTACGATAGCACTGACTACTTGCCCTTATCACCTGGGAATGTATTTTCCCAGAAGCTCATATCCATGCAAATGAAGATGGATCTCTAAGCCTGAAAGCACAAATCATGTGGAACTATTGCATTTAACCTACTTTTTTTGCATCATATATTGCTCCATGCTTACCTCTATCAATTTATGCTGTGTGACCCATGGAGGCTGTCTATTCTTTATATTAATAATACTATTAAATAAATTTGACAGCCACCCCATAATATACTACTGGATTCCTACTTCTTCGACCTTACCTATCCAACAAGGTGACCCCGTGGAGGCTGTCCCAGGCCGTGTGAACCCTCAAATTTACCTAAAATCAAGCCACTTCAAGTCTATTTCATGCATAACTAACCATTCCATTTGGGTACACAATTAAGGGATTTAAACATCATTCAAACATACATAAACATGTCATTTCAAACATCCTAATTCATCTAACCAATATGCCACTCAAAGGCACCTCAACTGTATCAAAACATTATGGATTAGACCAAAGCAAAATTGACCATATCATAAGCATCTAACCTAATTCAAACACCTGCCAAAACACATCACAGTGACCATTTTCAGTCCATCACAAACATGCCAAAAGACCATACATTTCAATTACCAAAAGGCGGTCAAGAAGACCTAACTTAACAAGCATTATAAGCCCATCAACCAAACATAAACTTCAATGGCACAAACATACCAAAACTTACGTTCACAAAATACCATCACAAAACAACCTATACATGTCATTATTAACCTTGGCCAAAATTACTCAAAAACTACCGAATTGACTGCTGGATAGGGTGATAGGTCTCCGACGAGCTTCCGATAATCTATAAAAAAAGGAAAGTAAATACATAAGCAACGAGTGCTTAGTAAGCTCGTATAAACTTAAACTTAACTTAACATTTCATTTATACAATTCATAGATTAGTCATAAATCATTACCAATACCATAAGTTTGGCTTAAGCCTATACAACATCATCAATTTCACAAGTTAGTACACTTGTTCATCATACAAATGAGTTCAACCAGAAGATAAGTAAATTTCCTTATATAAACACATCATTTAACTCATCAATGTTGCCATAAGATCATGATTCATTCCATTTGCATACTTACCATTCACTTCATTTTCTTACCCATTGAACCATCTAGAATTACAGTGGATACTCGAGAAAGCTCACACATAGTGTGCCTTTACATATAATCCTAACATTTCATTTACATCCATGCTCACACGAGCTGTGAAATAGGCCTGCTCACATGAGCTATGGGTCGGAATGTAAGCTACACGATGCTGCTCACACGAGCTGTGGAGAATCCACAACAAATGCAGGACCTCAGCCATCAGTAGGGCATTCAAGACCAACAACCGAAACATGAAATCCCTAATGACATGTCATTTGCATCCTAAGAATTCTTAAGATTCAACCGGGACTCGTTATCCGTCAATTCATCATAGCATTGATTCATTTATATTCAAATTCAATTATATTAAAACAACATAGTAAATAGTTAATTTGGCTAACTTTAAAAGGATTGTAGTTCATACAAACTTACCTCGGTACTAAAGTCGTAGAAGTAAAGTCGAACTAATCCAAAGCTTTGGCTTTTCCTCGATTTTAAGTCTAATTGTGGTTTATCTTGACCTAAATAAATAATTTCATTCTATTAAGTACTTCTAGAATCCAATTTAATCAATAATTCATATTTATACAAAATAAAAATTTCCCCTTAACATTTTAACTTTTCACAATTTAGTCCTTAAGCTCTTAATTTAAGATCTAACCATTTTAACCTAAATCCAACTTAACCAATGTTACAAGGGACCTTTAAAAAACCCATTATTATTTACATTCACAATAAAACCCATGAATTATACTTTTAATAATTTAGTCCTAATTACAAAATTCAACAAAAATCACTTAACAAAACATGTTTATTTTACAACAAAGATTAATAATCTATCAACTAACATAAAAAAATACAAAAGCATCCATGGCAAGCCCCTTAACCTTTAAATATTTTGCAAATTAACCCCCGGGCTAACTAGATTAAGCTAAAACGAACTAAAAAACATAAAAAATATATTAAAAACGAGAGACAAAATCATACCATGCAAGGGAAACAAGCATTTTCTGAAATCTCCTCTTCCTTTAATGGCTAACGTCACTTTTAGAAAGAAGAGTGTGGAAGATGATACTTTCCTTTAGGTTATCTTTATCATTTATTTATTAAATTACTAAATTAACCTTTAAAAATCATTTAAACTACCATAAAACCTATCCATCACAATCCACTATCTTAGTATATATTTTAATTTCCATCGAAGTCCATTTGATTAAGATTTCACATCAATCTTGTAACGCCCCAATTTTCGGGAATCCTATGAATGTTGGCATAGGTTTAATTATGTTAGTGGGCCTCTAGAAAGCCCAAACTTAAGATAGAACCCAACAATTTTAGTTAATTTTTTTCCATAAGAAAAAGGGGGTGAAATTATAAATAGAACCTATGTGAAAATGTTTGAAAATGCTATAGGCTAAATTGAAGTGGCCAAATAAATAGGAGTGCAAAATAGGAGGATTTGCATGACAAACCTCCCATTTTACATGAAGTGGCCAGCCATCATGTTGTTGTAGACAAAATGTACACTTGATATCCGTAATTTATGGTACAAATTGATACAAATTGATAAAAGGTTAGGTAAATGTTCCATGATAATAGGTTAGGTAAATGTTCCATGATAATGGGTTAGGTAAATGTTTCATGATAATGGGTTAGGTAAATGTTTCGTGATAAGAATTTCATGTCTTTTGTATTAAAGAATTAAATGGATGAAATATGAAGTTTTATTAAAAGAAAAAGGGGTGAAAAGAATAAAGTTTTGTCCATCTTTGTTCATTATAGCTGAAAGTTAGAGAAGAGAAAGGAGAGGAGAAAGCTCTTGAGTATTCGGTCATTAGGAGGAGGAAAATTGAAGGTAAGTTCTTGGTACTTGCTTCTATTTTGAGGTTCATGAGTTCTTCTTGATTCTACCTTAACTCTTGAAGTATATTTTGATTTTTAGTTGTGTTGTGAGCATTTAGTCATGAATTAAAATGAAGGAAATGGTTGTTGTTTCATGTTCTTTTGATGAAAAATGGAAGATAGGTGAAGTTGAGCCAAACAAATGAACATGCATGTGCCTTAGATGCTAAAGGGAAAAACGGCTAACATGTTGTGCTTTAAAATGATGAAATGGAGATTATACTTAAGTAAAATCATAGATATGTGATGATTGATTGGTGATATATATGTTTAAATAACATGCATGCAAGGTATGTGTGAAAGAGTGATTGGTAATAAATCTGCTTGGGACAGCACATTAACGTGATTTGGAAAATCACCATAAATTGTGGGAGATGAATTAGAAGCTGAATAAATTATGTAATTAAAGCTTATTGAGTCTAGTTTCTAATGAAAAAACAAGAACATATTTTGAATTCTGTACAATGAGAAATTTGATTCGTAATGAAGAGTGGTCAGATTAGTCAAACAGTGAAACATGGGAAACTTTGCGAAAAATCTGGTATTGATTGGCTAACCAAAAATTCTGAAAATTTTATGGATAGAGATATATGAGTCTATTTTCAGGGAAAATTAACGACACTTGATTTGGAGTTTCGTAGCTCCATTATAAATGATTTAGTGACTGTTGCTCAGGAAGACAGCTTGCAGTGAAATTATGATTATGTGGTAAACATTGACAAAAATTTGTTAATGAGTTGCTTATTGATTTCTTATAAGCTTACTATGATCTATAGGTGTGGTTGGCCGAATATTGTAAGGGGTTAATACGTAGTTCGTATTTGAATAGTTAGATTAACGTGTTAGTAATCCAATTGTAGGCGGTTCGTGTGTGGATCTCGTCAGCATATCGTCGCAAACAGGTGTGTAACTGACACCCTCTCATAGACTAGATTGGCAAAAGCCGAAATGCCGAAAAGTCGGTATTTTGGGAATTTGCGAGTGTACGAATGCTCGTAAGATAGTTGGGTTTGTATATTTGGTAATCTAAAGTAATAAAATGCAGTTTCGTACATTTTGATAATTTGGGCTTAATGGGCCAAAGATCGGGTTCATGGGCCAACGGGCCCAATTCGGTAAGTATGCGCGTAAGTGTTCTAATAGTACTAAATAGTTAGGATATGCATGAAAACCCTAAAAGTAGATAAATACTATAATACCCCTATGTATGGAAAATTACTGTTATACCCCTAGGTGTAAAATTACCGTTATACCCCTAGGGTTAATTTTGACTGAAAAGCATGACGATCTGATTCTGTATGATGTATGCCATGATTATATATCTGTTGCATGGGGACATGGGTTATATTATGGAGGAAGCATTCTGGTGGCTATGCCACAAATATCTGATCTGGTGGCTCTGCCACAATATCTGATCTGGTGGCTCTGCACATATTTGTTCTGGTGGCTCTGCCACGATTATCTGTATCTGGTGACTCTGTCACATTATCTGTTCTGGCAGCCATGCTGCAAATTCTGTGGTGTGTAGCGGTTGGGTGGGTCGAGTTGTCTCCCCACACGGTGTAAGGTTGGTACGAGGGTGTATACGGTTGGATATGGTTGGGTTTCTGCATAAACATGTAATATCTGTTCTGTTCTGTTCTGTTATGGGCTTATGGCTTTATTCTGAATTTCTGTTCTGGGCTAAGGCCAACTTATTCTATTTCTGTGGTTTAAGCTGATATAGGCTATGGTTGGGTTAATTTACACACTGAGTTTCCCCAAACTCACCCCTTTTATTTTCATCCACGCAGGAAATCCCCAACCATAGTGGGCTTGGAGCTGTGAGGGAATTCGGAGTGGCCACCCGTTCTGAAAGTTTGATTTTCTTCTGGTGAACTGGACATCCTTTTATTTACGTTTGAAGTTTTGGGTTTTTAAATGTAATAAGGCCGCTTAATTATTTTTGATGGTTTTAATATGTATTACTAAGATAGGTATTACTTATTTTAACTGTTGAAATTGGATAGCTTTAGGGCGAGTTTTCAAAAACAACAATTGATTTCAAAATAACACGACAACAAGCAAGCTTCCGCAATGAAAGTATTTTCCAAAATTAATCACTTTTCCTAAAAATGACTTAATCGAATCGGTTTCCTAGAAATATCCATGACGTTAAGGTGTGGCAATGGCGGTATGCATGTCTAGGATTGGATCCGAAGGGAGCTTGGTACTTAAGCAGTCCGATGGACTCACCACCTCTTTTCCGGTTTCCTACCTGGTGCACAGCTTCCATTCACTTTAACCCTTAATGAATTAATCTTTTGAACATCAAGTAAGATTTTCTGGACTTAGAATGGAAAAATTTTTTAACGTTTTTGATGTGGCATGCCGGATCTGGCCATAACTTCTGGGCCGGGTTTGGGGTGCTACAAATCTGATCCTTTTAAATAATAAAACTCAAGTTTTACACCTTTTATAATTTAGTCCTTTTTACCTAATTAACCTCTTAAACCTCAAAAATTTTTAACAAAATTTTAATATGACATTAATGTAATCTTGTAGTCATTAAAATAATAATAAAATAAAAACTCACTCGTTAGAATTGTGGTTCCAAAACCACTATTTTCGACACCACTAAAAATAGGTTGTTACATGAAGAGTACAAGAACTTTGAGTATATTATAATATTTACATTGGTACACTACATTTTAATCAAAAAAATAAATAATTAACCCAATTCGAAGTGTTGGTCAAACCATACTAATTTTTTTTCATTTGTATCCATACTATTTTTAATTTGCTTTCACCCAATATGTTTTTAAAAATTTCGGGACACTACTCTTGTAAGCGAATACCCGCCAAACTTGAAATTTCTTTTTTTAAAAAAGAAGTACAGTTATCTCAAAAGTTTTGACTCATATCGTTCCATACCCAGATAGTACGACCGAGTTGGGCGTGGTATATTACATGTCACCCACCTACACTCCTAATCGAAACTCTCCAACTTGTTCTTCAGTAAAGTAATTTGACGTCAAATTAATTGTACAAACTATGTATCATTTCTAACACCGTTCAAGGGATCCCTCTTTAAGTCACACTAAAAGCAATACAATGTGATGATCCTACCTATCTCTGAAATAGAGAAAAGGTGAACACTATAACACCCTACACTCGGCCTAGAACTTATGACCGGAGTGTGAAGGGGACAATGATAAATTTAAAAATTTAGCCACTTGATCCCGTAACTCATCTTATATTGGAAAACGAAGATTCTAAAAATGAATGGTCAGGAAATAAAATGTTTAGCTAGACCTTTTGTGTATTCTTTAGATAATCTCATACTCGAAACAATTATTTTATGTCAAAATCACTCAAACATTTTCTTAGTTTAGCAGCGGAAAATTGCCAGATTTTAGTTTCTAAAATCGAATACCAATTTGTAAGTTTGAGTGATTTTGCAGTTTTAAGTTAAAAATACCAAAAACTGGCGAACAGAAAAAAAACCCAAAACAAAGTCCAAAAAATACTTTACTGTCTAACATAGTTAAAAACGTAAAACCATCTTAATTAATTTTTTGAAAATCCAATCCAAGCTCCCTCGCGTCGACAGATTCTAAGATTGATGAATACCTAAAAGGGTAAAACAAAAGAGTGAGCTATAAAGCTTAGTGTGTAACTAAACTGAAACAAAGAACATAAAGAACACAATAAACAAATCAAAGTATTCCAGAGAGCTTCATAACGAACAATTCAGTAAAACTGAGAATGCGGTGCTGTAATTTTCAGAAAAACATGCACATATTTTTTAGAAAATTTCTTACCCAACTCTACTACACACCAAATTAGAGTTCCCATAACTCATCCATCCAAAAGCACACCATGTAACTTCCCAAATATTGGTGTATTTTATTTATTAAATTTTTCAATAAGTAGGTATCTGCTTTGGGGATTAAGGGTTTTGGTTGTGTGTTTGAGGTCATGGGTTCAAACCTCACTCCTGGAAAATTTTGCTATTTTTGTCCCTATTCCTATCTTGGTCGTTATGAATTAAATACCATTTTCACTAATTTATAATAGAATCACCCTATTGGTTTAGCGGTAAGACTTTTGCTTACCTCTTGGTTTTGAGTTCAAATCCCATCCTATGTGAGTAAGTAGGATTATTTTTGCTAGTCTTTCCTTTGGTAAGATCTCAAGTTGTTGCTTTCTTTTCTTGATCTTTGTTGTCCCCAATTTTCTTTTATTCTTTCAATCAAGTTCAGTAGTAAGTGTTGATTGAATAGATTGTAAATTGATTCAAGTGTAATTATCGTTTTCTCTTTTTCATTATGGAAATCTTCTTTCGTTGGTTATAGCCTCGTTGGTGTGTCTTATCGTTGTTAATTGTTCGCTGGGTTTAGGGGAAACTCAAGAAACGAATAATCCTTCAGTGACTCAAGATTTTGGAGGTGTTGATGATTAGAAGGTAAGGGATTTTTGCAATTTGGAACTATTGTGGCTGTTTGGAGTAATTGGTAGGGACAAGATTGGTATTTTTAGGAAAATTGTGGAGCATATCCTCTGAAATGATCCGTTATTGTTGGCTAATCCGTTAAGTGTATGCTGTTTTTAGGTGTTGGTATACTCATTTTTGTAACCCATGTTAGAAAACATCCATGTGCGTAACAAAAATCCGAGAAAACAACGAATGAAAAAATTTGTATCTGTCATGATAAACATATGTCATATACATTTTTATATCTATATTTCTACATGAGCATTGTATGGGATATATGTTTGCAGAGGAATGTAGGAAGTTTATTCTATTTGACGTATTTGGTGGCTCAGCCACACATATATTTTTGTTACCGGGGAATTAATGCCTTATGATCTGGCAGCTAAACTGCAAATGTTCTGAAAAAGCGGCATACAGTCTCTAAGTGGTGTGTAGGGTTGGGTAGGTACATATACCCTATATGGTGTGTCGGGATGGTCAGAGATGATGTGTAGCGGATGGAGGTAGGATTGTGTTTCTGTATTTGATATGTTCAATTTCTGCTTTGTTATGAAATATATGTTTGAATGATTTCTGAAAACATGTTTTAAATTAAATTTGTGATTCTGTTATTATGAGTTACACACTGAGCTCGAAGGCTCACCTAACCTTCAAATTTAGGACGAGTCGATGTGGCAGGAGCTCGGATAAATGTTTTTATTTAGTATTAATTAAAAATCTAGTTCCTTCTCTTTCGATAATTTTGGGACTATTCTTTTTTAAACTTTGAATTTTAACTTGTTTCATTTCCCGTTTTAAATTATTTTGATGTATTTCTTATGATATTCATTGTATATCCAAAACCAAGGTTTCCAATAACAAATCACATTTTACAAAATCGAACTAGATTAAAATTTCGTTGCAAACTTAAATGTTTTAAAAGTATAAATAATCAAAGGTTTCATCAAATTGATTAAGATGAGTTCTTTAAATAACTGGATTTTTACTTAGCGAAAGCTAGCGTCACGTTTATATGTGTTCAACGATTATTGGATTTTCAAGTGAGCCGTAGTCACCCCTCCAGATCTGGCCATAACATCTAGGTCAGGTTTCGGATTTTAGGCACCAACAGATAATTGTGAACAATGCCACCAGAATTGCAGTCAAACTATCAGGTTAGAAATATGTGGTCAAACCATTATAATTGCTGTCAAGCTGGCAGAACAGAAATGTGGTTAACCCACCAGATAGTGCAAATCATTAAACTAACAGATATTTCCGCTTACCATACTATCCCAACCCCGTGAAATGTGACATGGAATACAAATATAGAATCTGAATAAAAAGCATGTAAGACATGCAGTTGTACAATAACAAAAATCAGAAGGCATGGAATTCCACGCTTTGTAGAACAGGTGTGTCACAAACTCAACAAAAACAAATCGGTTTCGCCGTAAAGTCACATGCATGGACATATAACATATTCATAGATACATTAATTTACATAATCAGACAACATATACTCGTATACGAACATCATGTTAAGTGTATCAGTAAAATCTAGTTGCAAAGTTAAAACTTAAATGAAAGATGTCATTAATATCCTCTTAACAATAACGTTCTTGTCATTTTCATTTTTAATAATTAAAACTAAAAAAAATATTTGCTTTAAATAAATTGAATACTTGATACACCTACTCATATAAAAATTGCAAGTCAAATAAACAAACAAGAACTAGAACAATTATTTGGAGCAAGGGGAACCTGATGTATTCTGGCAACTGAATTTTTTTTAAAAGAAATATGATTTTTTGGTATTTGCGATGTCTATTTTACGGTTCATGTCGGGGT
Source organism: Gossypium hirsutum (assembly GCF_007990345.1). NCBI lineage: Eukaryota > Viridiplantae > Streptophyta > Magnoliopsida > Malvales > Malvaceae > Gossypium > Gossypium hirsutum. Next base: position 3,172,821 of record NC_053427.1, read on the forward strand.
CCTAACAATTTCACCTTCAAGACTTGAACCTAGATGTTCTCTCGGGAATGTAATGTTCCTTCCTTACCACTGCACCCAATAGTTATCGGTAGTTTTTAAAAACATGTTAATTAAATATAAACTTATTTGATTAATCCTTGTTGGTAATTTTTAAAAATGGATTTTAATAAAGTACAATTATGTATATTTTCAATCACCTATTCATATCCTTGCACAATTAAAACTCACAAGCCTAATATTTATTTATAAAAAGGTGAAATGACAATAATATCCTCCTAACTACCAGCCTAATATTTATTTTATAAAAAAAAAGGGTGAGATGACAATAAATTTTTTGTTCATATTCAGGTCTAAATTTTAAATAAAATGACTACTTGATATACATACTCAAATAAAAATTGTTGGCCAAATATACATGATGACTATAATAACCCTCTAACTATGGAGCTTTTGTCTTCAATTTAATTAAATTATCTCCCAATATATTTTCAAAGTACCGTTGGACACTGCTAATTGAATTCTTGTTGGCATACGTGAGGGCCTAAAAGGCAATTTGTCCAGTTTAGCCAAGTCCATGCCAAGAGTAGATGACATTTATATCCTTTTAACTATAAGGGTTTTGTCGTCTTAACAGGGAGGCTTTTCGAGTTTTATTTTATTAAAACTAAATAATATGACTTTGAATTTGAAGTTATGTTATTAAATATTTGAATAAAATGACTTTGTTATCATATTTAAATTTAAAAGTCTTACTTGTAATGCTAGAAGGTTGTGTATAAATATGTGTATGGAGGTAGATATGAAGCAGAATAGAAGGAGAGTGAACTAAAAAAGGAGTTAAAAATGGCTTGTCCTCCAACTCACAAAGTGGTAAAAGGTGAGCTTAAGAATGGTTCTGATGACTGCCTTGCGAGCTTGATGTATTCGAATTACCAAGGTGCTCCAGTAACGATTAAAAAAGATTCATTACCCACTCCATTTGCGCAGAATATGCTAGTCGACGGTCTGTACGGAGGCCTGGTGTATGATGTTGTTAGGGTTAAGTGGATTATTCTTTGGACCACTGATTGTAAGGTATTAATTAATCAATATATTTTTCATTTATTTTGATTTTGTAGCAGAAGAAATTAATTAATTAAACTATATATCAGGTGGCTACTAAGATCATTCCGACCGAAAACCATATTGTTTGGGAGGATATAGTGAGCATCCTTCAGCCCTACGACAGCTCTGACAACTTGCCCTTATCATGTGGGGGTGCATTTTCCGCCGAAGCTCATATCCATGCAAATGGAGATGGATCTCTAAACCTGACAGCACAAATCATGTGGAGCGGTTGCAAGTAACCTGACTCTTTTTGCATCATATATTGCTCCATGCTTATCTCTATCAGTTTGTCCTGTGTGACCCACGGAGGCTGTCTACTTCTTTATATTAATAATACTATTAAATAAATTTGACAGCCACCCCATAATATACTACTGGATTCCTACTTCTTCTACCTTACCTATTCAACATTGTGTGCCTTGTTTCTCCTTTTTCTTTTCTTTTCTGTAATAGTATATACACACACGATTGTGTGAATTAATAAAAAAATGTCTATGTCTGTGTCTATATCTATATCTATATCTTTATAAAAGTGTTGGGTGCAATATTAAGACATATTGTATTTTTTGTAGATTATATAAAATTGGTTAAATTTCAAGTTTATCTCTATATTTCACTCAAATTTGAAATTGAATCTCTATACTTTAATTCTAACATAAGTTGGCACCTGAATTCTTATAATGTCTTTCGTTAATCTAAATATGTTATTCTAATTGAAACGCTCATGCGAATTTAAAAGGATTATTAACACCATCAAAATTCTCTATTAAATTAATTCTAGTCAATTACAATGTAATTTTTTCTGCTCCTTGGGTACCAAGTATAAGTATATTTTTTAATTTGAAAATGACATGCCAACAAGTTTAACAAAAGAATTATAACAACGCTAACAAATGGACCTAAATTCAAGATGTGGAGTTCTCTATTGATGTGACTTTGAGGATCGCTCCTATAACAGGTGTGCTGTATAGAATCACTCCAGCAGACATGAAGGACTTGAAAGTTCAGCTACAAGAACTGTTAGATAACGGGTTCATCAGATCAAGTGTTTCGCCTTGGGGTGCACCAATATTGTTTGTTAAGAAGAAGGATGAGACCCTCCGATTATGTATTGATTATAAGCAGCAGAAAAAAGTGACCATATTAAGTTGCCCAGGATTGAGAACTTTTTTGATCAGCTAACTGGAGCTAGAGTTTTCTCAAAGATTGATCTATGAGCTAGGTATTATCAAGTTGAAACTTCCAAATATAAAACAACGTAAGATGTTAATAATATCCTCTTAACAATAATAAGATGGAAGACTAGTAATAATATCTTAACAATTTAAACTATTTCATTTGGAAATCTAACTAAGGATCATTCCCTTGCATGTGTCAACTTGGTCGTAAATTAGCGATTCCTATCTAGATGGTCAATGATCAAAATATATAAGAATGTAAAAGATAAATATAAAAATTAATCGTTGTTGGTTTTTTTTAAAAAATAGATTTTAATAAAGTACAATTATTTATATTTCGAATCACCTATCCATGCACAATTAAAACTCACAAGTCTAATATTTATTTTTTTTTTAAAAAGGTAAGATGACAATAATATCCTCCTAAATATGAGGCTTTTGTTGTTATTCAGGTCTAAATTTTAAATAAGATGACTACTTAGAAATAAAATTTTATTGCGGTCCAGGGACACGTTGAGGAGGAACAATTATGGAAATTACAAAGATGTATGGTGGATGAAACAGCTACCTGATGCGATATTAAGAACTTACAAGGAAGAATCGTAAAGGTAGGATTAGGAGAGATTAGAATCAGAAGAACCCAAGGTAGATTCTTCTTGGTCTGCATACCAGAAGAGGAGCTGTTTGGGATTTGGTTATTTGCGAGAGTTCTTTGTTTCAATCGAACCTTGATCGGAACTTACAATGGTGGAAGAGAGGGTAGCATGGATAGATGTGGCTGGAGTTCCGTTACACTGCTGGAATTACTAAAAAGAATTATTAAAATAAAAAGAATCCTAAAAGCTAAAAAGCCATGAATGCCAAATTACTAATGATCCCATGCCAAAATCTTTCATGTGATTCCACATTTTGTACTTACACTCCACCTACATTGAAATTAGGCAATAAACACAGAATTTAGTAGCATCATGTCCCCAAATATATCAAAATAAAGCACATAAATATGTCAATTTGGCACAACATCATGTTAGGTGTGTCAATAAAATTTACTGTTTGAAATCTCGCATAGTTAAAACTTAAACATAAAATGTCATTAATATTCTCTTAACAATTAGGTTCTTGTCCATTTTCATTTTTATTAATTAAAACTAAAAAATATTTTTTTTTAAATAAATTGAATACTTGATACATCTACTAGTATAAAAATTGCAAGTCAAATATTCAAACAAGAACAAGAAAAATTATTTGGAACAAGTGGAACCTGATGTATTTTGACAACTAATTTTTTTTTAAAAGAAAATTGGTTTTTGGGTATTTGTGAAGTCAGTTTCACGATTCATATTTTAAAAAGAAATATTTGTTGTGCCGTGGGAGTTCAGTTAAACGTTATTATTTAGTAGTAATTAAAAATCTAGTTCATTCGGTTTCGATAATTTTTGGACTATTTTTAAACTTTGAATTTTAACTTGTTTTATTTCCTGTCTTTAATTATTTTGATGTATTTCTTATGATATTCATTGTATATGCAAAACCAAGGTTTCCAATAACAAATCGCATTTTACAAAATCAAACTACATTAAAATTCCGCCGCAAACTTAAATGTTTTAAAAGTATAACTAATCAACGGTTTCATCAAATTGGTTAAGATGAGTTCTTTAAATAACTGTATTTTTACTTAGCGAAAGCTAGCGTCATGTTTATAAGTTTTCAACGATTATTGGATTTTCAAATGAGTCGTAGTCACTCTTATAGATCTAGTCATAACGTCTAGGTCAGGTTTGAAATGTTACGCACCAATAGATAATTGTGGACAATGCCACCATAATTGCAGTCAAACTATCAAGTTAGAAATATGTGGTCAAACCATTATAATTGTTGTCAAGCTGCCATAACAGAAATGTAGTTAACCCACCAGATAGTGCAGATCATTAAACTAATAGATATTTCTCTTTACCATATTATTCCAACCCCATGAATTGTGACATGGCATGCAAATATAGAATCTGAATAAAAAGCATGTAAGACATGCAGTTGTACAACAACAAAATCAGAAGGCATGAAATTCCACACTTTGTAGAACAGATGTGTCACTAACTCAACAAAAACAAATTAGTTTCGCCATAAAGTCAATGCATGGTCATATAACATATTCATAGATACATTAATTTACATAATCACACAACATATACTCGTATACAAACATCATGTTAAGTGTGTCAGTAAAATCTAGAGGTTGAAATCTCGCATAGTTAAAACTTAAACGAAAGACGTCATTAATATACTCTTAACAATAAGGTTTTTGTCATTTTCATTTTTATTAATTAAAACTAAAAAATATTTACTTTAAATAAATTGAATACTTGATACACCTACTCATATAAAAGTTGCAAGTCAAATACGCAAACAAGAACTAGAACAATTATTTGGAACAAGTGGAGCCTAATGTATTTTGACAACTAAATTTTTTTAAAAGAAATATGATTTTTTGTTATTTGTGATGTCCATTTTATTGTTCATGTTGAAGGTCCTAAAAATGTCACCTTCAATATTTGAACTTAAATGTTCTCTCGAAATTGTAATGCTCCTTCTTTACCACTACATCCAACACTTATCATTAGTTTTTAAAAATATGTTAATTAAATATAAACTTATTTGATTAATCCTTGTTGGTAATTTTTAAAAAATGGATTTTAATAAAGTACAATTATGTATATTTTCAATCACCTATTCATATCCTTGCACAATTAAAACTCACAAGCCTAATATTTATTTATAAAAAGGTGAAATGACAATATTATCCTCCTAACTACAAGTCTAATATTTATTTTATAAAAAAAAAAAGGTGGGATGACAATAAGGTTTTTGTTCTTATTCAGGTCTAAATTTTAAATAAAATGACTACCTGATATAAATAATCAAATAAAAATTGTTGGCCAAATATACATGAGGACGATAATATCCCTCTAACTATGGAGCTTTTGTCTTCAATTTAATTAAATTATCTCCCAATATATTTTCAAAGTACCATTGGACACTGCTAATTAAATTCTTGTTGGCAGTGAGGGCCTAAAAGGCAATTTGTCCAGTTTAACCAAGGTCAATACCAAGATAGATGACAATAATATCCTTTTAACTATAAGGGTTTTGTCGTCTTAACAGGGAGGCTTTTCGAGTTTTATTTTATTAAAACTAAATAATATGACTTTGAATTTGAAGTTATGTTATTAAATATTTGAATAAAATGACTTTGTTATCATATTTAAATTTAAAAGTCTTACTTGTAATGCTAGAAGGTTGTGTATAAATATGTGTATGGAGGTAGATATGAAGCAGAATAGAAGGAGAGTGAACTAAAAAAGGAGTTAAAAATGGCTTGTCCTCCAACTCACAAAGTGGTAAAAGGTGAGCTTAAGAATGGTTCTGATGACTGCCTTGCGAGCTTGATGTATTCGAATTACCAAGGTGCTCCGGTAACGATTAAAAAAGATTCATTACCCACTCCATTTGCGCAGAATATGATGGTCGACGGTCTGTACGGAGGCCTGGTGTATGATGTTGTTAGGGTTAAGTGGATTATTCTTTGGACCACTGATTGTAAGGTATTAATTAATCAATATATTTTTCATTTATTTTGATTTTGTAGCAGAAGAAATTAATTAATTAAACTATATATCAGGTGGCTACTAAGATCATTCCGACCGAAAACCATATTGTTTGGGAGGATATAGTGAGCATCCTTCAGCCCTACAATAGCTCTGACATCTTGCCCTTATCATGTGGGGGTGCATTTTCCTCCGAAGCTCATATCCATGCAAATGCAGATGGATCTCTAAACCTGACAGCACAAATCATGTGGAGCGGTTGCAATTAACCTGCCTCTCTTTGCATCATATATTGCTCCATGCTTATCTCTATCGGTTTATGCTGTGTGACCCATGGAGGCTGTCTACTTCTTTATATTAATAATACTACTAAATAAATTTGACAGCCACCCCATAATATACTACCGGATTCCTACTTGTTCTACCTTTCCTATTAAACATTGTGTGCCTTGTTTCTCCTCTTTCTCTTCTTTTTTTTTTTTTATCTTTTCTGTAATAATATATATACCCACGATTGTGTGAAATTAATAAAAAAATTCTATGTCTATATCTATAGGTCTCAGCTACAAATTTTAGGATAAAAAATATTGAGTGCAATGGTAAAATATATTGCACTTTTAAGGAAAGGACATAGATTCAAATCTTAAAAATAAAAACAATCATGAACCTCAAACATGAACCATAAAATAGACATGAAATGTACCCAAAATCAAAATATTAAATTATATTGAATATTGGAAATTTCCTTAAAACAACATGGCAAGATATGAAGGCTAGTGACATATTTCATTTAATTTTAATAGATAATTTAATTATAATAAATTAAATAATTTTAATATATCTTAAGCATAAATTATCACAACCAACTACACTTTAATTGAGTTATTTTGAACTGTAATAGCCTGCTCGGCTAAGTCCTAGTATACGGTTACTGTTTATTGAGATTTGATATTTAGAGTAAATTTTGAATGAGTAAAGTATTAGTTTTGATTAAGTATAAGATCCTACAAATGCGCCTACAGGTGAATTTTGTGTTTGGCAGACTTTATTGTAGTGTATACACCACCTCAGCTTTTAGATGTTTATGTTAACTCCTTAGTTTGAAAGAACTATTTTGTTAGGATTTCGACCCGATTAAGCAACGAACAAGAAAATAGAAAAATAAATTGAGAAATTGAAAACACAAATTTAACGTGGAAAAACCCCTCCAAAGAGGATAAAAAACCACGGGCAAAGACAATTTTACTATAATGGCAAAAGAACGAAGAGTACAAAAGATGGAGATAAAACTAAACCCCGAAAACCCGAAAACAAAGAACTCACAAAACGTAAGCACAAAATTCTCTAAATGTGTTATGAGTTCTAATCTCTAATGGGTGTTTTTTCTAAGGTTATAAAAGATCCTATTTATAGGCTAAATTTATAGATCAAATAATAATAAAATAATCTAAACTAATCAGTGTTTGATTGAAACAAGTAAACAGAGTTTAACTGAAAGACTACTTTTCAAATTTGACTGAAAATAGGAATCATATTTAACAAATCTCCACCTTGACTCATATTTCCACAACGCCATCTTTGCCAAAGCCCGCCACGAGCCTATCTTGAACTATGCAGGGAATTAACTGAGTCGAATTTGTGCTTAGAAACTGGAAGACTTCTAGCCTTCGACTTGTACACTGCCAAATCAAAACTAACCCGGGTCTGATTTTCACGAACACAGTGCCCTAACTTTTCAAAACCTGCATCTAAAAGAGAACCTCTCTTCAACAAAACAGTCATACCTTTTTCCCTCCTATGACCAAGTTGCCTCCGCTCCAAACAAGTTGACTTCAACTCCGTAACGGACGAGGGACGTCCGATTTCACCGGTCACTGTATAACCTTCCAGAATATAAAGACTGCCGGTTCTTTTACCTTTTAACAAAACAAGAGCTCCACGAGATACTTTAATACCGCTCGACTCGATGTTGATTTTGCATCCTTTCAAGTTTAAAATACTTATGGAGATGAGATTCTTTCGTAAATCAGGTACATATCTGACATCTGGGAGTGTCCTTATCGTCCCATCGTGCATCTTAATTTTAACAGTACCAATACCAATTACCTTACTAGATGAATCGTTTCCCATGCACACAACTCCACCTTCAATCGAACTGTATGTGGAGAACCATTCTCTATTGGGACACATGTGGAAAGAACATCCTAAATCTAGGATCCACTCGGACGTGAGCTTGGTGTTATCACTTGTTGACACTAACAAGAAATCATCCCCATTTTCATCGGCCAAATTAGCACCAGCTACATCTTCCTCGTTACTCTCAGCAGTTTTTTTATTTCGCAGTTTATAACAATCTACTTTGACGTGACCTAACTTTTTTACAATAGCGACACCTTTTATCTCGTTTCTTTAATGCTACCAAAACGGAAGCTTGCCTATCTGTCTTGCTATCCAAATGAAGCTCATTGTCGAGTTTGTCTCTACTCAACAAATGACCCTTCACATCTTCGAACGAGAGTTTGTCTCTGCCATAAATCAGGGTCTCCCTGAAAGACTTGTATGAAGGGGGTAAAGAGCACAATAATAGCATAGCCTGATCTTCATCGTCAATATGAACCTCAACATTCTTTAAATCATTTAAAAAAGTAATGAATTGACTGATGTGATCTCTAAGAAGCCCACCTTCGTTCATGCGAAACGTAAATAGACGTTGTTTCAACACTAAACGGTTAGTCAGAGACTTAGTCGCATAAAGAGTTTCTAACCTTTTCCATAAGGTAGATGAGGTCTTCGCCATCAATACTTCCTGCAATACCGTATTCGTGAGGCACAACTGGATTGCAGATAAAGCCTTTTTATCAAGCTCTTCCCATTCTGTTTTATTTAGATTCTTAGGCTTTTTCCCGATAACAACCTTTTTTAAGCCTGATTGAACTAGAATTGCCATCATCCGAACTTGTCACAGATTGAAATTTGTCTCACCATCGAACTTCTCAATTTCAAACCTTGTTGTTGCCATCTCTGAACGGGCTGATCTATGAAAATTGAACTAGCTCTGATACCACTTGTTAAGATTTCGACCCTATTAAGCAACGAACAAGAAAATAGCAAAATAAATTGAGAAATTGAAAACACAAACTTAACGTGGAAAAACCCCTCCAAAGAGGATAAAAAACCACGGGCAAAGATAATTTTACTATAATGGCAAAAGAACGAAGAGTACAAAAGATGGAGATAAAACTAAACCCCGAAAACAAAGAACCCACAAAACGTAAACACAAAATTCTCTAAATGTGTTATGAGTTCTAATCTCTAATGGGTGTTTTTTCTAAGGTTGTAAAAGATCCTATTTATAGGCTAAATTTATAGATCAAATAATAATAAAATAATCTAAACTAATCAGTGTTTGATTGAAATAAGTAAACAGAGTTTAACTGAAAGACTACTTTTCAAATTTGACTGAAAATAGGAGTCATATTTAACACATTTATTATTTTATTATTCTAGTTGGAAGATTTAATTAGACAAATGAGAATTAGTTAGAATGGAACTAAGTTACTGTAGCCGATAAAACACACATTTATGATGTGAGAAAGAGAGTACTTAGTCACGAGAATCGTGGAGATTAGTGGGATAATCTGACTTATCCACTAAACCTAGTTTTCGTGTTTAGTTGTATAAAGTTAATAGTGGCTTATTGGGCAAGTTTTACGTCTCCCCTTGCATCCATATTTTCTTTTCAAATTTTCTTTACACTTTCTCTTGAAAAACTTAGATTGGAAACCTGTTTGAAGTTGGGTTCATTGTATTTAGCCAACTCTTTTGTTGTTTTAGCACCCCACTCAGGACACTCTTGAAGGCCTCCGTACTAAGAGTGAAGGTCCTGCCATTTAGAATTGTTGTATTTTTTGGTGGGTTTCTATGCTGACCCTTGTATGTATGTTAGAATTTATAGAGTACATGAATGAGTGATGAAATGGGTATGTACATTAGATATGAGGTCTGATAAGTCCCAAATTCATGAAGAAACGTGTATTGAATTAAGGCTCCGTTTATTTGTCAGTAAAATATTTTCCGAAAAATGATTTTTGAAAAATGATTTACTTTTCTAGTGTTTGGATAAATCTCTGTAAAATATTTTCTATTATTTGACAGATTTCTTAAAAATATTTTTCGAAAAAACTGTATTTACATATATTGATAAATATATATTAATAAATTTATATTTTAAATTATTTTTACATATATTGCAATGATTTATTTATAAATTAATAAATCAAATTAAATATATCAATTACATGGTTTAATTGTTCAAGATTGGCAATTATCCTATAAGATTCATTCACATCACATGTAAATGGTAAAAACTAATCATCATATTTGTAGTTAAATAACCAAGTAGCAACAACTCATCCAGTAACGTATTGAAGCCAAACAATATATAGATCATGCAGAAAAATATCTAATTTGAAATGAAAATGCACTTTCATCCACATAAAAGTGGATCATATTTGATTGTATCTAATGAAATATCCCAATACAAAATGAAAGATAAGGATGATGTTTGCACTTTTAACCGTATCCTCAGGCATTCCAGTGCCATTGTAGATCCAACAAATGCCAAAAAGTGAAAAGTTTAGTACATGAGCCGCTCCTTTCAGAACAAAGATTTAAGGATCAAGCAATACCTACTAAAGGAATCATACAAATATGGCTATTCCCGCAAATGACTAACACTTATCTCTATCCTCATTGCTAATCATTTCACTTTCCCTTCTTCTTCCCTTTTCAAATAACGAAATTGTTACAATGGCAGAAAGGAACTGGAGAAAAAAATTCATGATGCAACGAGATCAGGTGTTTTTAGCCTCAGTTGATAACCAAGCGTTATGTACTTTGCCCATCCAATTATCCAACAGCTGCAATGACCAGACTTGTAAACGCTAAAGAAGCCTGCATGTATCCAAGTGATTGGTGTCAACCAGACCGAAAATATAGAAAATTGAAACACCAAACATAGTACTTAATACCAATGCACAACACTTGAATTTCTAGGACTGCCTGCCTAAAGAAAGAATCTATTTGATTTGCAGTAACAAGCCAAAGAAAACTGCAAAAAATAAAAATTATCCAACAGATTGTTCAAATACATATGCATCCAACAAACTGCAAAAAACTGATTATAACAATGAAACTATAATCAACAAATGCAAAAAGAAATGATACATGAGAAAAGTATAGACTATCCTATGTTACTAAGACTCGAACATGAGTGTAGGATACGAATATGTTTCTAACACGAGTAAGTTCAATTTTTTCTAAGTTTTTATGTGTACTTGGAGGGCTCTAAAGAAAAAATTGAATAGTGGGAACGACATACTATTACCAAGTTACAATTCCAACATTATCAAACATCAATTTCATATATATATATGTACAATATTTATAAGCTATATGCAAACAAGAGATGCTTATCAAATTTTGAAAATATCCATTAAGCAATAAGAAGCACTAACATAAAATATGCCCAAAACCAAGAACTGCCCTTAAACAACCTCAAAATAAGCACTAAATAATCTCAAAACATTAAAGAACAATCCGTTTACAGAACATATTTAGCACACCTTCCAAGTAATGAGACTATCAATCAAATATTCTCTCACACATACGCACATATATAGCATAAAAATTCCACATACATACATATATAGTACACAATAACCTGAAAAGCCTTAAAACCATACAAGCAATAAAAGTGAACAGATAGAAGGCTTGATCACTCAAACTCATCTTTTGAGTTGGAATAAAAACTCATCTTTTTAGAAGGGAAAAAAAGAAAAAGAAAAAGAAACAACAACACACAGACTCCTTTTTAAATCAATTCAACACAATGAAAAATAAGAATGTATTCATGTAATTGCAATAGCATGAAAAGAAATGCAAAACGAAAAGAGGCTCTTAATAGCAGGCACTTTTCAGTTATTAAACCTCCACATACATTAACATGAGTATCTTAAACGAGGCCTATGAACCTTATCTTCGTGCAATTAAAAGTACATTTCTTAATCAAGACTGCATCGATCATCACCATAACAATTGGACCAGCTGCAATATATAGTGAATTTAAGAAACTTATAAATATGTGCTTACAATTGGATGAGCAAGGAGTTCTCCAAAGTTGTAGATGTTATCTCCCAAAAAAGCAGAAATGGACAGATCAAATGCCAAATCCTATATCAAAAGAGTTCAAATAAAATTAAATGAACTGAAGTCAATGGACAAATATATTCCTCGCAATTTCTTTAGTTCATTTATTTCCATCAATTTTATGACTGGGGTGTAAGGGGCTGGAAAACAAAATATTTAAGCACATCAGCCATCAGACTTCGGAGGCACTGCTGTTAGATGAATAGGTTGATAAAACCATAAGATTCAAAAGCTTCCATTCAACTAATACAAATAAACTCACCGATTCTACAGAATAACAAGGAACCATAAGAACAACTCTGATCAAGAACTTTTGCTCCCGTCAATCCAAGAACACAGAATTTAAAAAACTGTACGAAGGAGGAACCGGAAAAGGTCATTGACCAAACTATTTGTGAATGCAACTAAAGCCCAGTAAGAATCTCAGATGTTTCTATTCAACAAGGAGACAATTAAATCCTTAAACAACTTAAAAAATCATCATTTTGACAACATCGAGCAAAAACATTAGCACTAACAGAATTGGTTTCATGCTTAAGTCCCGTAAAAACCCTTACAATACTCTCTTTCCAAATACAGAGGCATGAAACACACAGATCATCAATCAAATCCAAGAAAAAGTCGTCACCAAGAAAAAGTCGTCACAATCACAAAAAAACCGATTTAAATATGGTAAGACATAAGATTATTATAGCACTGAAACAAAACGAGAATCTTTCATAACGTTTTACATTGTGGAACTAACGCAATTCACAAACCTTAAACCTATCAATTCAGGGCAGAAAAAGAAGAAAAAAAAGAAGGTGAAATTGAGGGAAAATATCGCTGAGAGAGCTAGAGAAAAATGAACAACAAAAGAATAATTAGAATTAGAAAATGGTGTAGAAAAAATAAAGAGGGGTTTTACCTGGATGGAGGAGGAACCGGAAAAGCTCCTTGACCAAACTATTGTCAATGGCACTGATTTGCAACCCAAGAGGAAGGGGGAGGGGGAGGGGGAGGGGAAGCTTCATTTTCCTGAAAATGTCTTACCGAATTCAAAAAGGGTAAAACATTTTCCTAAAAAAACACTTGATTTTACGGTAGGAAATTGTTTTTAGCCATCCAAACATCAGAAAACCCTGAAAACTTTTACGAAAAAGCTTTTACATGTTACCAAACAGAGTTTAAGAGTTTGTTTGTTTTACTGAATGACTTCTAGAAAATAATTTTTAGAAAATGAGTTACTTTAAGTTAATATTTTCTGGTATTTAAATAAATTATATAAAATATTTTTTTGTTATTTGATAAATTTCTTAAAAATATTTTATAAAAGCTGTTTTTAATGAAATAAATATAAATTTAAGATTTTCTCATATTTTTATTATTTAATTGAGTTTATTTTATATCTATAAATTGATATTTTATATCGTTTTTGTATATACTAAAAATATTTTGTTAAATTTAAGTTCATTATAAAGTTATTCTTTAGTTATATAACTATCAAATAAGTTTTTTTTTTATTTTGAAAATGTGACATCAACCAAATTGACAAAAAAATTTAATAATGTCAACAATTGGACTTGATTTTTAAATATGAAAAGTAAAGAGATTAAATTCTTGAAAATAAAATTATCGAGACTAAATTATAAATTTGTGAAGAGTACATATACTTATAACAGATTTTAACTTTTGTACTACAAAACATTATTAATAATATATTTATAATTGTAATAAATATTATTATAAAATTAAAATTGAAATATTAAATAATTTATTAAAATAATTAATTATATTAATTATATTAATAATTTATTATATAATTAAATATAAATAATTAAATATGTATGTTTAATAATATTAAAAAATATAATATTTTATATTAATATTTTAAAATTTTTAAAAATAAAAATAAATTTTATTATTAATATAATAATATTAAACTTGATTTAGGTTAATTTTTATAAATATATATATAATCACTTATAGAGGAACATTTTTCAAAATGATAAATTATTTTACAAAAAAAATAATTTATTTTATATTGACCTATAAGTCATTTTCTGTAAAACAAACATTAAAAAATATAAAAAATATTTTCTATAAAACTTTTTACATGTGAATAAACTTACTCTAAATATGTTATGGATTTTATATAAGTGTTGTAATATTGAATCATAAATATGTTTGCGTGGGTCTTTTACATATCATGAGGTTTGTGAAAAGGTGAAAGTGAGATTATGAAAGATGAGATCATGGAAACTAAACTTGTACGAGTTTATACTTATTGGTAGAGAAATTTGATATTTTAAATTAATTTTTAAATTAAATTATTCAACCTAATTAATAATTTTAAAATTTATATTGATGTAATAAATATATATTTGCATATATATATATAATATATATATATAAAAATTAGTTTTTATAAAAATAATATATAATTTATTAAAATTTTAGACTATTAATAAACCCGAAGATACAGGTACTAACACAAAAACTATACTTTCATCGGTACATACGGACTTCCTTGTGAATAGCCCTTCGTCTTTTTCTACTCCTCGATATTTCCATTCAATTTCAGTAAATTTACATCTCCGCACACGCCTGCGAAACTTTTCTCCCTTAATTGTACATTTGTACGTTAAGTAGAGAACCAGTAACCGTTGATCCGGTTCCCATAGAGTCGGATCCTACTAGATGGCAACGACCCGGCTCGTTCGGTCGTCTCGGGAAATATGTTCCCGGAACCCTAATGTCTGCTCTCTCTGAGCTGGAAACGGCTTTTCATTCCCTCTCCAAAGATGACAAATTTCAGGCTAGTTCCGTCACTGATACATTTTATACGTATTCGTATCCGATTCCTTAATGAATACGTATCTGAATTACTTCGAGTTAGGTATTTCATGTGTTGTGCATTGTGTTTGTTGATAGGAAATTAATTTGGGATTTGCCAATTTGGGAAATGCTTGTTATTTTCACTAGGAAATTTGTTATTGATTAACAGAAGAAAATTTGTTGACTTCTCTTTGTTGTTGATTTTATATAAGTATCTGGAAATGATTATCGTCTTTCTTCTTATTTTAGTTTTAAAAGTTAGGTTTTGATTTTTTGATATTGACTTCCATTTTCCTGAAGGAAAAAAAAAAAGGCATTTCTTATAAACTTAATTTCTTTAGTAGAACTAATCAAGAGTATTTTCACTTCTATGAATGGTTAAAAAAAATCGTTTTTGCAATACCATAATATTTTAATTGATCTTACTTTTTATTTTGTTGGTTCAATTTTTAATCAAGTTATGATTATATATTTTTTATAATTACTTTTTTAAAAAAAATGTAAAAGAACATGTTTGAGCTTAGTAAGCTCTTTTGCATGTACTTTTGTTTCTGGTACTGGAAGTAGTCATTTTCAAGAAAACTATTTATGATTTGCAGGAAGAACTAGCTGGGGTTTTGAAAGGCTATGTTGGTAGGGAAAGTCCACTTTATTTTGCAGAACGGCTGTCCCGATGGTGAAGGGTCAGATATATAACTTCAGAGGGAGGATCTTAACCATACTAGTGCCCACAAGATCAATAATGCCGTTGCTTAGGCATTACTCGCTAAACATTTGGGCAAGAACCGGATTATTGCAGAAACTGGGGCTGGTCAGCATGGAGTTGCAACAGCTACTGTGTGTGCAAGGTTCGGTTTGCAGTGTGTTATTGACATGGGTGCTCAAGATATGGAAAGACAGGCACTTAATATTTTCAGAATGCGGCTTCTTGGTGCGGAGGTAAGTGTTATAATGAAGATTCTTTATCAGATTCTTGGTTAGAGTAGTTCATTCAGGCACCGCGACGCTGAAGGATGCTACATCGGAAGCTATCCAGGATTGGGTGACTAACGTGGAGACAACTCATTATATTTTGGGATTGATTGCTGGTCCACATCCGTATCTTATGATGGTCAGAGAGTCCCATGCAGTGGTTGGTAAAGAAGCAAGAAAACAAGCGCTGGAAAAATGGGGAGGGAAACCGGATGTATTGGTTGCACGCAATGATGGAGGTTCAAATGCTATGGGACTTTTCAATGAGTTTGTTAACGACAAGGATATTAGGTTGATTGGTGTAGAGGCAGCAGGGTTCGGTCCGGATAGTGGCAAGCATGCGGCAAATTTTGTTGTGGTTATACAGCTTGAATTATCCCGGTGTTCGACCTGAGCACAACTTTCTGAAAGATGAAGGCCGTGCTGAGTACCAGTGTCACAGATGAAGAAGCATTGGAAGGTATGAAACTACAGTCCAATTTATTTTCAAGTCTTCGTTCATATCATATCTGATTATGAGATTACTGACTGAAGGTAAAACCTGTCTGCCACTTCATATTGGAACATTGCCAGTTGCTTTGTCCGGTTACTTCTGAAGATTAATCTATATGACCTAAGAAAGTTTCATATGGAGTAGAAACATGTTCCTTCGCATTCAGTCCTTGTTCACGTAATTTTCACCTTCTATCTTTAATCATCTAATATACATTCAGAATTCAACTGTTTATTTTCAGAACTCTATAATGGGATATCGATTTTAATATGTTACCCTTCAAAAATGTTTTGACTGATTACATATAAATTTTTCTTGAAGGTTGAAGCACTTCTTGCATCCTTCTATCCTTTTACTAAAAATATCGCCTATGCAATTGGTCTTCAGGTGATGAGTCAGAGTCACACTTTGCACATCTAAACATTTCCTACACACCTATTTTCGTATAGTTGTTGGATTCCTTTAACTTATGCCATTTGATCGGCTTCCTTGCACTCTGGTGCTTGTATTGATAATGTTATATTCCACATTTTATCCAGCTTTATCATTTGATATTACTATTTGTCACTGATACGAAGTTTTTGTTTTCTTTGTAGTGGATTCTGATGGAACCATTTGTGATATAATGCAGCATTCAAGAGATTATCTCGACTGGAGGGCATAATCCCAATGTTGGAGACGTCGTATGCGCTGGCATACTTAGAGAAACTGTGTCCAACTTTACCAAATGGTACCAAATTTGTGGTTAACTGCAGTGGCAGAGGTGATAAGGATGTTCAAACAGCAAATAAGCATTTGCAGGTATAATTAGTCTGATGATGATGATGTTTTTGGCCATTAATTTTTCTTCATCCACCTTGAAAATAATTGCTTTGTCCCATGTTTTACTGAAATACTTTCATGGTGTTTCTTATTGTTCCTCAATAAGTATTATTACTTGCTTTGTTATAATATGTATCAACACATTTACAAAAGTTTTCAAGGAAAATTATCCTCTTTTTTATCTGATTTACTTTTAAAGAAGAAATTTTGAGTTGTTTTTTTTTTTTTTTAAATTCTACATTAGTCTTGCAAAGGTTGTGGATTTATCCATTAAATTCGTTTGATTAAATTTAATTACTAGTATTGTACCATGTATACAGCTATAGATTTAGTTTATATGCTCTAATTGAATAAATTTTAGTCTTGACACCAAGATAGTCAGTATCATATCAGTGAACGTACCGTTTTCTACCAATACTTGTTCGTATCGGTATCAGTTTGTTTCAATGTATTATTTTAGATTTATCGCTATTTTGTGAAACATTTGATATATGCATATAAAGGTATTTTCAAATATCAAATAATGAAATTAAATCTCAAATATAAAATACTAATAAAAAATAGAACTTTAGTTGAAGTAGTAAAGAAAAGATTTTATAAGCTTTACAAATATAATCCATATCATTCAACAAACTCAAAATAAGCAAGTAAAAATATTACGGCATAAATTAAACAAGAAGATTATTTCATTCTATGTATATAATAATTCATAATTCAAAAAATCTAAAATAAACAATAAAAAATAAATTAAATTTAAAACATATTTTGAAATTCATATTTTGAAATTATTTTTTGTATGAATAAATAATAAAAATTTAAATTTAAAATATATTTTTTTAAAAAAATTGTACCAAAGGGCGATTGGTACAGGTAAAATCAATTGGTACACATTGGTATGGTCGGTATCCATTGGAATTTGCATCAAATGGAGCGTTTTTGGTCGGTATGAGTAGTACCGGAACGATATTGACTACCATGCTTGACGTAAATGATAGTCATTAATTCATTATCGAATTTTTTTTAATGAGTAATATGCGGAAATAATAAATTGACATATCGTTACATATAACATAAACCTTAAACTTAATTTAATGAACTTAACCGTTATCGTTAGGTGATAACAATAATTTTAAATTTTAAAAGATACATAAATTAAAAATGATGAAATTAAAATATAATTATTAAATCCATAACTTTTGTAAAGTATAGTACTAATAACCAAATTTAACATTTTTTTATGGAGAGATTAATAAAAATATTGCAAAAAATTTAAAAAAATTATCTTGGCAAAATAAATACAAATAAAACTTTAAAATTAAGCAATTTTAGTAATTTTAATGTAAGTATCCATCCTTTGAAGGCATGAAGAGGCATGGGTCACATGATAATGGAGACAAGAAAGCAAGTGGCTAAATTAGCTTTTACAATAAATATATTTCAAATACAATGGATGAACTGAAGAGCCATGCATTCTATTTACCATTGTTCGGTGCCCTTCTAATTGCCTTCAACACCATCATCAATGCACATCAATAATTTAATTTCATATAAATTTAATTAAATTCTTGTCAAGTTTTAAATATTAAATTTGAGTCACCCATTGAGTCGATATTTACATTATTATTATCAATGCATGCAAGAGGACGTAAATTTGAGTGTGTTAAAACATCTATTTATAAGTTAGAAAAGGCTTCTAATAATTCTAGCCATTGCAACAATGTTCTCTTTGCTCTTTATTCATTTTAGCTGACAAAGACAAAAGGTTCACAACATTAATCCTTGTTTATTCAAACATTTTCATTCTCAGCTGCATTAAAAACATTTAGAAAAACAAAACCTACACATCCAATGTATGACATTGTTTATAATCATCATTATTATATATATATATCTACACTATGACCAAAATCCAGCATCAATCCAATACTAAAGAAAAAGACATTAAAACATGATCTCATCTGAGGTAACTTCTTCCAGATGATATTTGCTCTTTTTTTCATCATCTATGGTACATAATGAATCAAAATTCTCAAAACCCTGATTTTCCTCACGCTTTTGCCTGCAAAAGAGATCGGACATGATTAGGGAATATCGAAACTCAATCATTCTCAACATGATATACTGACACCTATGGTTAGGTCGACACTGGTTCAGATGGTTCAATTGCTACATCCCTGAAGTCGACATTATTGGTTCGTAATTCAACACTAACTACAGCAACCCTCAGATCGCTCTTTAGGTTGGCAAGTCATTCAACTCTCAATTGAAGAAAGAACTCAATTATCAAAGATTCAAAAGATACATCTAACCCCAAAATCTTGTAGGATCAAAGATACTCGATTTTGATCAATAATATAGAACCACTGTTAATATATCCCTCACCATGGAGAAAAAACAAACTAGTAGACGACATGATTTGTAGCTAAATTAAGACTTGTGAAATGTTAGATGCAGTGTTCTAAATATCATATAAGGAACACTAACCTGGGAATACAAGAAGGTTCCAAGGATCGCGATTGCAGCTCCGAGAGCATTGATGGGCTGGACCGGCGTGTGGAAGATGATGATTGAGGAGACTATAACGGATATACGTTTCATGGTGTTCCCAACGCTAAATGTCAAGGGAGAGATCTCATCAAGGGACATGTATGAGACTTGATTGTAGAGATGATAGAAGATACTTTGCGCTGCTACCCACCTTTCAAATACGATAAAAACAACAAAACATTGTTACTGGATGGAAATAAGTAAGAATATCACGTATTGTTACAATTACATAATTTATGTTTTATGTCAATAAACAGAAGGAAATTAAAGAGAGAGCTAATATATGGGTAACTCGAGGAGCATACAAGACCATGGGGGTGAAAAGATAACAACGGTACCATCTAAATGTAACTATAATTAATCAACCTCGATGAATAAATAAACCAAATGGATCAGTTCTTGCAAAGAAGCATCGAATTCAAGATCCACATACGTGTCAATACCATTAGACACACAATGGGTTTTCAGATGGCATTCCATCATCTATTTGTAGTTCAGACTAACGAGTGGGACTTGACATCATGAAGTGAAAATACAGAGACTAAAATGCATCTGTCTTCTCTTACTCGGTCATATAGCTAATGGAATCCTAATCAGCGAACGAATTCCGATACGTTCATCTAATGCATTCAAAGCATCTTCCAAAATCAAACACATAAATCTCAAAAATACTAATCATATGGAAACCGAACGAGGAAATAAAACTTAGTACTTCATGTTATTACCAGACAAACTGTGGTCCTATTTCCGATAAGGCCTTTTGCCATCCTGCTGCCCACATCTGTGGTCCCTCTACGGCAACAGCGAAAGGTGTAAGAATTAAGAGAGACAACAAAGATAGACACGCGTAGTAGTTCATCCCGCTAACGGATTTCCCCTTCATCCCCTTTTTCGAGAATATGTTACGTAAGACAAATGCAAAGTTCGATATCATAGCTCCCATAAAACCTGAACACATATATTGAAATTACAATCTCAGTGCCATTCCAGATAACCAGCTGAGAGGACCATATATTGAACCAAGGTAAAATAGAATTTTAAACAATAAGAGCTTGCTAAGGTTCCAATATCCGAGCATTCACTGCATATAAGCACACAATTAGAGAAGGTTTGTTATTTTTACCAGTCATATTGAAGTTGAGTTCGGTTACAGCGGCAAGAGCACAACCACCGATGATCGGAACAAGGGACAAATAAACCGATGGAGGAAAGGTCTCTCCAAGCAAGAACCTCGAAACCAAGACAGAGAAAGCCGGTTCACCACTTTTGATGATGTGGGTGAACGAAACTGCAACCTTCGACATACTCACGGTTGCTGCTACATGTCCAATGGTATGTGCTACGGCAACCTAGGAAAACCGGAAAAACAAAACCGGATTGTGTATTAGAAACACACATCAAATTGTCAATTTATTTCTTTAAATATAAGATAGGATGCATAATACTAATTTTACTTAATGCAGGGTTTAATTATACTTAACATAGGCTGCATAATACAAGTTTAAGTTTGCCTTTTCATTTTCTCAACAACCAAACAAACAGCACTTTCCTTGAAACTCAAACAAAGGACATCTGCGGTTTTAATTTTTATTCCTTCCTACAGTACAAACAACATAACAATTTCTATCTTTTTCTCTCACTTTCTCAGCAACCAAACAAAAAGAAAACTCACCTGAAACAAAGCCTTCCAAATATTTCAAAATCAGTCTTTGAATTGTTAATGGGGGCATTTAAAACATACCCATCAAAAGTTTTTTCTTTAACCAAATTTTAGTTTCCCTTTATTTTCCTTCATTTTCTCAGCAATCAGACAAACAAATAATTTTCTTAAAACTCAAATACATGCATCTTCATTCTTTTTTTTTTAACTTTTTCCTCCCTATATTCCAAACAACATGATCCTACAATTAAATTTAATCAGAAACAAAACCTACCAGCAGAATTTTCTATCTTTTTCTCTCACTTTCTCAGCGACCAAACAAAACAAAAAGTGGAAAAAAAAACACTCACCGGAAACAAAGTCTTCCAAAACTCAAAATCTGTTTTTGGGGTCTCAGCAATCCTCGTAGCCCATGAAATTAACATCATCAAAGAACCACAAGCAAGGGACAAAGTTGAAGTCAGCCATGGGTAAGGGTAAGCATTCAAAACCTTCTTGTTATATATATTGAAAACCACATTCAAAGCCCACCAAGTTGCAAAATAAATCCCAATTTTCAACCTTTTTGCAGCTTCTGATTTCACTTCAACTTCAATAGGTTGTGACTTGTCAGCTTCATAAGCCTTGCATTCAAACACTGTTTTTTTCTCATTAATTTTCTCAATCGATGAAATATGCAATGGTTTTGACACTGAAAGATTTCTTCTTTCCGGATTTTGAAGGTTTAAACATGGTGAAAACGAAGATCTGCTACAAATTGTTGAAATTAATCTTTTATGAAACCCAGAATTTGTAACATTCATGCATGTAGCTAAACCTGATTGCTTAAAGCTAAAACTCATTTTCCTTTCAAACTACTCAAATCAAAACACAAATTGGGTATTTCTTGAATCAAATTTTTTTTTCTTTTGTGCGTGAACTAATAGAAAAAAACTGAGAATTTCTTTAAAAACTTGACAAGATCAAGAAAAGACAAATAAATTTTAAAACTTTGAAACAAGGTTACCGTCAATTACGAAAAAACCTAGTAATCCACGATTTTTATTTTTATTTTTATTTTAAACCAAAAAAAGTTGAATTTTTTTTCCTTTAAAGGAAATATCTATTTGCTGAGTGTTTTGCAAAATTTTGCTGAAGAGACAAACCAAGCAAAGTGCTGGAAAGCTTTATAAGCTCTGAAATATCAGTCCCTTTTTCTTTCCATTATTAAATTAAATTTTAGAAATTAATCATTACTTTTTTTATTTTTTAATAATTAATTCTCTGAATTAATTACACTCATTAAAGAATAAATAATAAAATTAATTTCTCAAAATAAAATAGACCTTCACTATCTCGCCTTATTTTCGTGATTAATCTTTAATTTTTTTAAACATATATATATTATTGTATTCGAATAAATTTTAAAATCTAATATTGTTATAAATATTTTCCAGATATTAAAATCTAAATTTACTGTTAAGATTAGTAAAACTATTTTGTTAAATTCTTCTTTTTACATTTTAATTACATAATTTATCTCAATATATTGTTTCACCTATCAAATTTATTTGTATTTCACTCCTACTCTTTCATCCGCATATTTTATCAGGTTTAACAATTTAGTCTTTATCATTACAAAAATTTTATATTTTTCAACAATTTTCACTTTTACGATACTTTATACATATTTCATCATCTCATATCACATTCATTAAACTTTTATCATAATTTCATTATTCACATATTAAATTGTTTCACACCTAATTTTCTGTACATTTTCAATTTAGTCCCTATTGCCATGTAATTTATTTTTTACCATATAAGCATTTTAATCAAATAATTCATTATAATATCTTATTTCATATAAAAAAATTTCATGCATATCAGTTCTCTTGTTTCAATTATAAATTTGACAGAGTTTACAATTTAGTCCTTAACATCATGAATATTAATTATTTTTTAGAAAAATAAGCTATTTTTAATAAAACAAATGGAACATTAAATTTATTATTTTTTTAAATTACATTGTTACCAAGTGTTTTTTTTATTTTAAAAAATCATTTTAACAAATTTAATTTAAAAAATTAATAATTTTAACAATTAAATTTAAATTTTGAAATTTAAAAAATATTTAAAAATAAATTTCTAAATTTGTGACATATTTTAATGTATATGTTGTTGGTGTTAGATCCAATGCTCGCTTGCGTCAAAGGAAAGGTGCTCCAACTACCCACCCCACTCAAACAACTTAGTTTTCTTTTCGTTAAATTATATGAATATTTAATATTTGATCATCTAATTTTTAAATATTACAAAATAGTCACAAACGTTATTAGATTATTACATTTTGATCACTTGTTCGTTAATTTTCATTATCTTTTAATGAAAAGATGATATGAAATATTAACTCAAAAAGTTAATAACTAATTTTACCCTTAAACTATAGCAAAAATATTATTCGACATTCTTAGAATTTTTTTTAATAATTCTAGAAATAAAATAAAATAAAATGTAAAAAAAACTATTAAAAACTCATTAGGTTTTTTAAGTTATAATTATAGCAGGAAATTTAAAAAATTTTAAAAAATAATTAATTTTTTAAAAGTATCATATTTTTTAATATTATTATTTTTAAATTATAAAAATATAAAAATATTAAAAATATACATCCAAAATGAACTTAGACAAATGGACATCCAAATTAATCTTAATATGTACATACATCTATCTAAATTTATTATGCGCATGAAATAAAAAATCAATTTTTGAAATTAAAGAAATATAAAATTATTATAAATGCAAGTATAAAATCAACTTAAATAAATAGGGTTAGATAAAAAAATTCAGTTTTTAATGTTGTTACCTTTTATAAAATTCTAAAAATTATATTAAAAATATATAATTAATTATATAAAAAAATTCACTTTAAAAAAATTTAAAAATATAATTTGTTGTATATTTTTCCAAAATTTCAACCACATTTTTCTTATTTTTTTTTGAGCAAAACCACATTATTCAATAACTCATATATCAACCACTCACATAATGGGCGTCTATAATATAGTATTAAATTAAGCCTATGATAATGTCGTTTATGTATCATATGGTGTTAGTCATAGGGTCAAATTTAGTGTCTTCAACACTTATTTAAATAAGTGGATGGAAATTATTTTATAATTTATGTATTAATATAATGGTTAAATTTTAATTTTAATTTTAATTTAGGTAAATTATAAAAATAATTAATTTTATTTTTCTTGAATTATATTTTAGTCATTTACGTTATCGTTTCATTACGAAGTGGTCACTTTACCGTTAAACTCTATTACCTCGATAACGTCAGTCTTACGTGGTATTCCAGATGAGTTTTAAATGCCAACTTGAATGTTCAGTTGGTAGGATGAAAATGGATTTTTAATTAAATAATTTTAATTTGAACTGCCATATAAGATCGCCATTAGGGAGGTAACGGAGCTTAAAGGTAGAGTGACCACTTCATAACAAAACGATAACGTAAGTGACTAAAATGTAATTTAAGGCAAATAAAAGTGATTATTTTTGTATTTTACCCTTTAATTTCTTTTAGATTATATAATAATAGTTAATTTTTAATTTTGATTCCTATACTTCATTCAAATTTGAGATTTAATTTTTATATTTTAATTTTGAAATAATTTCATGCCTCAACTCTTATAATGTCATTAGTTAGTCACTGTGAATTTTTTTAGAATTTATTAAAATTGTTAAAATTTTTATTAAATTCACGTTTATTACAATGTCATTTATTTCATGCATATCAAATGAACTTTTTTATAATTTTAAATTGTCGCACAAAAAAATGTAACAATGTTAATAAATATACCTATATTTTTAAACTATATTTTTAAACTTAAAAAATAAATGAACTAAATTTTTTAAAATAAAACTGTGACTAATTACTTATCAATTTTGATACAATTTTAATGTATTTTTATATTCATATTCTTTTTTTTTTAAATCTATCATGAGATATTCGTACAATATTTCGTAAAGGTCAAAAAAATTATTTATATTTTATTACTTCTTTAAAAATTCCTTCAAGTATCCAACATAGAATATGCTTTGAATATCACTGTCAAACCTGTCGGCTAACTCACCTGCTATATATATTTTGAAGGGTATAAACTCTAGAATTATTTGACTGGGTAGGTATTATTTAGAATTATTAAATAAGTTACTAAAATTATCAAATATTTGAATTTAAATATTTTAATTAGTGATAATATAGTTTTTACCCTAAATTTGCTTTTCTTTTTCTTACTTTTTAACACTTAAATTTGATAATTAGGTTTATTTTAATTATTAAATTTAATAAATTTAAAAGTTTAATGATGCAGAAAGTGTTGCGGTACCTCTTGAAAAATAAAAAATTAATATAAATTTATAGGCGATGATGTGATACAATATCAATATGTCACAGTTATTGTTTTAATAACTAGACTAGTGCTTAAACAAGTTAAATCATTTGTTCCTAATTCAACTATTTTAATTGGTTTGATTGTTGAACCAATAATGATTAATTAATTAAAAATTTATAAAAATGTAAAATAATTTAAAAATATTTTTATTAAACTAGTTCAACCTGTTCAAATATTACTTTTTTTCTTGATTTTCGATTTTTATCGATTTCAAGTAGTTTCTGAATCAATCGGTTCAATTCATTTGTTTATCAATTCTTAATTTGTTCGATCTAGTTTTGTTCTAGTGATACTAGTCACATTATCATACTAAAATTAAAAAAATTTCAAAAAAATCTAAAAAATATAAAGAAAGTTAAAAAAATAAAAAAATTTCTAGAATAATAATTTTAGAATCTAAATAAGATTCAAGTTTTTATCGTACTAAAATATATATTTTTTATTTTTCTTTAAAAAAAATTTTAAATTTATATGTTCTAACATGATATTAGTTAAACTGTAATAAAATTTTAACTTGACATATTTAATTCTTTAATTTAACTCGAACAATTTTATTTGATTTGACTCTTCTCAAATCAAAAAAAAATTTAAATCGAGTTAGTTACAAAATAAGGCTCGTCAACTCGAATTTTTTCATTACATGTATACCGAAATGGGGAGGAAAAACTAAACAAAAATATAATTCCATCAAAGAAAATTAAACCTTTGAATTAAATTTTTTTCCGGAAAATAAAATTAATAAATAAAACAGATCCTTTGAACATTTCAAGAACGGTTAGTTTATTACTCTTAATTTACGGAACAGAAAACAAAAATGGAAATAAGACTCAGAGGGGGGTTGGCCATGTGATTCAAGACACACAAAACGGTGTCGTTTGTTTTCTTTAGAGAGAGAGCCGTTGCGGGAAATTTCAATTTTCTTTTCAAAAACAAAGAAAATAATGAGCGCCGAGGAAGGAGATTGGAATTTCTATCTCCGAACTGTATCGAACAGTGCCAGGGACTCCAATATCACCAATGGCCCTGCCTCCGATCCTTCTCTCCTTCACGCCGTTAAAAAGCTCTGCGAGTTTTGCAAGCGAGAAGATAAAACCTCCGATGATTTGGTTGCTAGGGTTTACCCTCATCTCAACAAGCTTTTCCAACGATCCGTTGCTTCCCTCTCTCAATCTAACTCTTCCAACGGACTCCTCTTACTGGTTCCACTTTTCTTGTTCTTCAGTTTTTTATTTGAATTTTGGAAAATTTTGGCTTGAGAGTTGAAGTGTTTATATTTGGTAGCTTTGTAGTTTAGTAGTACTATTTTATCTTGTTTATTCTTTCGGATTTATTGATCAGGGAATTCTTCAATTTTTCCTTGATTTTGGAGAGGTGGTTCTACATGATGCTGATCCAAGTTTGCATACATTCATCCGTTCATGTTTGAGCCGGTAATGATACAGAGTATTATACCAGTTACTTTGTTTATTTTTATGTAGGTATACTTTAGATTATCAATAGCTTATATTGGTTTTTCTTGTTTGTTGCATAAGATAGGTTTTGGGCTGCCATATCTATTTGGTTTGTTTATATTGAGAAGACTTCTTTCTCTAAAGGAAAAAAAAAAAAAAGATGGTGAAACTACTTGCTAAGTCCCTCTTTTATAGGGATTGGATCAAATTAGTCACTTCTATTAAATAGATTAATTTAGTCATTGTACTAATTAAAAAGAATCAAATAAGACTAAATTGTATGAGAGTTACCACTTACTGTTTAAATGATGACATGAAAATTATTATTCTGTTATTTTTTTGGCAATTTAATTTCAAACAAAATATTTCATTTACAAAACCATAAAAGCTTTGAAAATATTAACTGTATTATACAAAAAATGATATTTTTTAAACAATAAAGGTTAACTCAGTTGAAATTTGGCATTATTTGATTCTTTTTAATAGTACAGGGACTAAATTGATCTACTTAATAGTAGGACTAATTTGATCCTGTCCCTACAATAGAGTGGATAATTATGAAATTTAGTGGATAAATTTGAAGCATAATGATGGAGCTGTGGAATTTCTTTATGTATTAAAACAAAAGCTTACGGATTTGATGGACTGATAATTAGTTTGTTTGGTCCAATGCTAATAAACTTGAGGCTTTTCTTCTAGCATTCAGTTTATCTTGCTTATATTAGCATTCATTTTTACAAAGTTAAACTTTCTATTTTCGTTGAATCTATTGCTTAGGGTATTTTAATGTTGATTACAGTGAGTTTGCAGATCCTATTGTTGCAGCAGCAACTCTTGATTTTCTTTATGTAAACAAGAACAAACTTCTCATATCTTTCCCCAACTTACTACCTCAGGTATGATCATCAGTTTCTGTTGATAAACATGATGCTTTCTAAAGCATTAAAGATGCTAAATATATGAATAATGGACAATGTTGTTTAAGTTCATAAAAATGATGCTATTTTTGTTATATTGCTTTATATAACCTATTTCTTGGTACAACAAAAGATTTTTACAATGTACAAATTTAATTTTGTCTCAAAAGCCATTCTGAGGTCTCATGCACTGAACGAATATTCTCTGGATGGTTTGTTCCTACAAACATGAGTTAAGGCATTCACTTCAATCATTAACAAAACCTGTAAAGGTGAAATGAAAACATTCTAATGTGCTTGTTCTGACTGACTACCATTTTTAAGTAATCTTTAAGTACTTGCTTTGGAAATTATGTTTTATTTGGAAATATACTCTGTGGTTTTACTTGTTATCGCTCATCTTCCCTTTGCCCAATTTTATATTTTGGTTTAATACCTGTTTTGGCCTTGTACTATAGTGAAATTCTCATTTGGTCCTTTTACTATTTTTTTGGTCACTTTGCCCTCCCTACTTTCATTTCGTCCACCACTTGAGCCTATTGACCATTTCGGTTAAAAAAGATCCCGTGTGGCCATTTAAGCCAATCAAATCTGAACACACAAGGGGCCAAAGTGAAAACTTCACTATCATACAGAGGCCTAACTAAAAATTTCATTACAAGTCAAGGGGCAAACACATGAACAGGTAGAATTTTTTTAACGGAAATGGTCGAGGGGCTAACGTGATGGATTGAATGAAAGTAGAGAGGACAAAGTGATTGAAAAAAATAGTAAAATGACCAAAGTGAATTTTATTATAATATAGGGGCCAAAATAAGTATGAATACTTATATATTTATTGTTTGAAAAGTAGACTGAGCGCGGAATCAAGCATATATCCATGTGTTATTCATGCTAATATTCTTAATATCTTTGTAGTTTTTCCCTTTGATTCTGAAGCTGACTGCATGGAATGGAGGAAAGTAAGTTCTCCTATCTAAGTTTTATTCCTTTCAGAGAGGCCTTAATCTTCAAGTGATTGTGATATGGTGGTCGACTGCCTGGTTGGCAACAGCCTGGTTTCCCTTTGGTCTCACCTCCACCGCATGTGAACTCTTTTATAGTAATAAGCGGGCTAAACTGTCTCTAACTAATAAGATAAATATTTAATCCTGTGATATGGTTTGCATAATACACTGTTAGAGTACTCATAAATGATTTGTTTGAACTGCTTTTTGAGGAAGATACGAGCCGCTAATCCTCACGTGTCTGCATTGCAGATTAGAGAAGCCATTTCTCAAGGTTCTACCAGGATTGGTGACACCTGGGTCATTTCTCCCACTATTTCCATCTTTAATGGACTTGCCAAGTGAGTGTCACATGTCTTGATTGATGAAGTGGATTTTTCTTATTTCTTCTTGAACTAATTGTTCTGTCTGACATTTGTTTATGTGCACTAGTCTTGGTTGTGGCTTTGGAAAAGGTAGAACGAAGCTCAGGATCACTAGTAGGAAACAATATAGCTTCGATCCAAAAGAGTAAAGCTCCTGAGGTTATAATGTGGGACTTTATAAATTGTATGTTCTAAGTTAAAAGCTCATTATGTAGTTCAAATGCTAAACACTCCCTTTATATGATTCAGATGCTACTTGCTCTCATGGATGAGGCTTATACTGGTACTACCATTGGGGAGAGAGGGGGAGATGAATCTGAGGAAAGCAGTACAATAAATGTGGCTGACCCTCTGTTTCTTGAACTTCTCAAGGATGAAAATGATGGCCTTGTTGTATGTTTTCTATTTCAAGAACTTCATTTTATAATTAGACAAATGCACTTAAAAACTTGGTATTACTGGAGGAAAATATAATTAGGTAACCATTCCAAGCTTTTTTTTCTATCTGAAGGATTTCTGTCTCAATGCTCTTGTATACTACTTTTTATTTATGAATGAGTTAAATCACTATTTGAGGTCTAAACTTGGCAACTACTCTCACATTGGGGTTTGGACATTTTATTAGTTCAAGTTAGTCCTTGGACTTGGCAATTGTTGCTTCATTGAGGCCAGATTTTTTTTAGTTCAAGTTAGTGTTTCCTTTATTATTGTAGTGTTTCGTCATTCAATAATACAATATCATAATTTCAAGCTACTATGCATAGCTTAAGCTTAGTGTTTATTTTAGATGACTAATTTTGCGTTTTTCCTCTTGGAGTTAGAAACATGTTGACGCTTGAAAGCTGTTTGATTGTTTCAGGAACGCCACTGGACTTCACCTGGGATTGCTGCAGTGCTACAGGCTGCAAAGAACAGCCTCAGTCTGATAGATTGAAGCAAATACTCAAGATAGCACCTCGGCTTCTTGATGCGTATTTCACTATAGCTTTGCGTGATGCAAATAGCTGTATGTTTTAAATCATTACTAATCCGGTTGACATCCATTTTAGTGTTTATATAACTTTTATTTATAGAATGTAGCTTTTGTTAAAGAGTTGATGATGTTCCTTGTTACTTTGTGTTATTGCCTTTCTTTTGTAGCATTAATCTGTGCATTAATTCCCATTCTGATGACAAGGATTTCCGCACTGTTTCCCGACCAGAACTATATGTACGAGGTGTGTATATATTTTCAATATATTGTAGTTCTTTCATTGTATTGCTTGTTGGAGCACTGCCTAGTGGTTTTCTTATTATCTAAAGAGGATGGAATACCCCTCTAAATCCTCCTTAACAATCAGAATGAGTTAAGGTGTCTTTGTATGAATTTGAGTATTTTGCTTGTCGATGTCCTTGTTACGGTACGGCGATTTAGATGGTGAGACAAGAATTGCTTAAATTCTGAGAAGTTTTTATTTGCAGGTTCGTAGAAGGCTTCTAGAATTCATGCTTGCCGCATTTCATCGTTCTCCAGATCTTATACCACTCTTGAAGGTATCTGTCGTACAAGTTTCACGTATATTTGCAAACTTATTATTTTATGTAGTTAAAGTCCAATTTAACCATCTGCAGAAGCCTATAATCGACAGGCTCGGGAATGCATATGACAGCACAGAAAAGGTCCGAAAATGACATCATATTTTTTTTTCCAGGTAAACAGCAGCTGTGCTTTAAGTTACAGATCTAATTTTATATATTCTGACTTTGTTTAGACAGAACTGGCATTACAATTGTGTTGGGCTGTTGGCGAGTATGGTGGGGGTGGTCCAACTCACAAAGATGCTGCTAGAGAACTTTTTGAAAGTCTAGAGCTACTTTTGTATGAAAATCTTTCATCCAGGTAACATTTCCATAGCTCGGTTTTACGTTCTACTTCTTTGTAATGTTATATGCTGAATTGAAATCTTCGCTTTTGGAAGTCGTCTAGGTCTGAGACAGGAAGCTGCGGTCAATTCTAACCGTAAGAGCTTCAGTAAGTCATCACAATCAAGGCTTCTATGTTTTGTTATCACAGCTATCACTAAGCTCGCCACTCATCACCGTGAACTATTGCCAAGAGCACGCGTAGCCTTGATCAAGGTTTGTTAAGAAGGAAATGAACTCTTATTACTTTTTAAGTATTTTGCCTAACAATTTTCCATTGTCATATTCAGGTTGCTCGATCTCGAATATCAGATTCAAAGGTGTCGAAGTGAGCTCAAGTTTATTTGGGTTTAATTGATGAGTCTGGTATTTGTTTGCCTGTCTTGGGACCTTCCCGCCCTTCACATGGATTCGTGCATTATCCAGGCACTGTCAACTGGAATGAAGGAGGCAACAAAATGGTCGCACATATCCCGTTTTACATTCTCGGCGAACAGGAAGGTAAAATTATATTCAACATCTAAAAGTTATATTCCGTTTTACATTCTCGGCAGACAGGAAGGTAAAGGACCTTGCCACTTACCCTCTTCTGCCAAAAAAATACATTGCATACCGTTATTTTCTGATATTGAACCAACAAAACCGATAGGAATTCGACTCTCTACCGTTACAATCTTCTATTAACTTCGTCGTTACTAATGCAGGTCCACCCTTCCATGATTTTTCACTATCAGATGTTCTTCCAAGAAGATCATAAAGCTACATAGTAAGGTATCTTTGGAGTCCAGAGTTTCCGATTTATAGCAGGGATAAGTAACATTCGATTCAAATTTATTTCCTTATTTAAATAAGTCTCTTTTAGTCTGATGGTTAAAGTGATTTTATATATTAATATTTAACTAATGGATTCTATTAAACCACTTGTTAGATAATGTGTATAGTCATCAAAATATTTCATGTTGACATATATTAATATTTACAATTATTGGATGATGAAATTTTGGTTTTATAATATCTAACCATATCAAAAATACTTTATATCATATAATACTTAGCAAACAATTTTTAACTTTTTAATGTCCAAACTATTATACAGTACTTTAAAAACTGGAAATAGAAATTTTAATAATAAAAATAAGAATTTTAGAAGATTAAAAACATTTTATTCAACATGAAAATGACTCTAATGATCTGGCAACTAATCTCATCATCCAATGGTTGGTTTGATGTCATGTGTTCATTATAATTTTAGAGATTTAAATGATTTTTTTTATATTTTTTATATTTTTAATAATTTATCATAATTTTTTATAACTAATTAGGATATTTTGAATTTTTTATAAAATTTTAATTTTTTTATTAATTTTATATTTTTATAATTTATTATAAGCTTTTATGATTTTTTATATAAATTATTTCATAAATTTTATAATTGGAATTGAAAAAGAAACGATTGCATAAAGAAGGAATATACAAATACTAATATAAAAATGTATGATAAACTAGCATTAGAATCAATTCGATATAAAAATATCAAATCTAAAATTGAAATATATTAACTAAGTGAGTTTGAGTACGTTTAAGCATATTTATCTTTCTATTTAAAAGTTAAGGGTGAAATTATGAGTAATTTTAAATATTATATTAAAAAAAGGGAATATATTAAATCTAGATAAAGCTAAATATGATAATATATAAATTCAAAATAATTTAGAGTGAAAACTTATACATGTCATTTAACTATGAAATTCATTGCAAAATTTGAAATTATAAAGATTTTAAATTAGTAAATATAAAATTGTACTTTAACTCCCCTAAAAATATAAAAATTTAATTTAATATTTTAAAAATTATAAAGATATAGACTATTAAAATAGTAAATTACCTTTTTTATATTATAAAAATTACAATTTAATTTCGACCGTTAAAAAAATTTATTGACTTCGCCCCTACTCTTAAAGTTGATATGCATCATCACACTACAAAATAAAAACCTAAACTTCAAAAAAATCTTTTTATTTAATACTAATATATATTTTTAAATTTTATTAAAAGTATTTATAGCCATGTTGAATTTTATATATTATTTGTTTTTAATATACATAATTCAATTTTATAATTTTTTAACTCGCAAAATTTCAATAACTTAAAATTTTCTAAAGCAATTAATTATTCAAAAAAAGAAGCATTTTAAATTATGAATTTTGAGATTCAAACATTTTAAAACTAAATTTTAAAAAAAAATTATCCAAACAGCACCTAAATCTTAAAAATTCAAACTTTTTAATCTCCCTATTAATAAATTTTCTTTGAATTTTCTTATCCAGGTTATAAGAAATGATATTATGATTTAGGTTGAGTAAAATGAAGGGTTTGTTTAGTAATGTTTAAAAAAATACTTTTAAAAGAAAAGTTGTACTAAATAAATTATTTTTCGCTAAAATTTTTTACTTTTTAAAAATACTTCTGAAAATGATAAACTAAAATTTTTAACTTTTTCTCTTTTAAAAACATTTTTATTACTTAATTACTTTTTCACCCTCTAATAATATCACTTTTTAAAAATATTTTTCAAAAGCATTACTAAGCTAAGCCTAAGTTAATATTTTCATATATGAAATAAGTTTACAAACTACAAAAGCCAAGCTGACAGAGCTTTGAACAAACCAAAGCTACAAAAGAACATGATGCAAAGCTTCCACTAAAAATGGATCAACCTAAAGCTTAAACCAGGCAGCCCAACAGAATCCTAAACTTGATTCAAAGCCATTGCATTAGCAAACGACCATCAAGATGATCCTTCACCTTGATGCCATGAATCCCTTTCCAAACGTTGCGGCCCTTGTAATAATGAAGTCATGGCCACTAGACTTGAGATAATAGATCACGACCCTACGAAAACTCGTGGAAAAAAACCGTCATCGGCACAGAAAAGGGACACGTCTTTGCGCTCGAGCGAAAGAGTCGAGCAAAGAGTTCGCACCAAGGAAGGCAGTGGACTAAATCGAGTCCACAACTTATTATTCCGCAACTGATCCTCATAACACTGGAAAATTGGTCAGTGGCCGACTGATGGTATGACAAAAGTGCCAAGTGGGGGTGGCGGTCGGTCGCTATTAGAACCATGGGAAGCTCTAAGCTTCCTTTTTCGATCTCGCCGTTTGGGATCTCCTATCAGAAGTCCAAGCGATCAGTCCTCTTGGCCTAAACTAAGAGACGACCCTCCGGCTACTTGAGGTGAATCTAACTAGGCTCCTCCAAGACTTTGACTAACAGTACGGGATGATGATGTTATTTCAAGAGGAAAAAGAAAAAGGCTAAACCATAGAAGAGAATCTTAAAAGAGTAGGGCGAGCCACGCCATTCAAGGTGGTACCGGCGGCGGATGTCTACAAAGGAGCAAGAAAACAGCGGTGAACAAGCTATTTCTTGGATGCAGGAGGGCATCAAAAGAGAGCTAGAGAAGGAGGTAATACTGGAGCAAATTCATCAGAGAGTTTAGAAAACATCTCCATGAAAGGTTATTGAGTTTGGGGCTGACTCGTTGAATGCAAGTGGTGGAATTCATATTTGGCCTTTGTTTTCTCTGGGTGTAATTTTAAGAGGTAAAAATAATGAATAAACTGCGCATCCGGGGAATCGAACCCCGGTCAGTACCGTGGGAGGGTACTATGATACCACTACACTAGATGCGCTAGGATGTGAACGAGCTTTCTATTTCATTTAATAATATTAAAATATCAATATCCAAACTTAATAGTAGAAGAGTAATAGTACTAAGAAGACGTTTAGCGGCGGATTGAGTCTTAATTCGATTGGTATGAATATTGTTAACAATTCAGGAGGATATGGATTCTAGTAGACTCAAGCACGTTATCGTCCTATTTATGGATTGAGGATGAACTATATAATGAGATTGTTAAAAAAAAAAACTCGTTAAGTGAGAATGAAATAGAGAAAAAATAGTTTGGATAGAATGATATAAAGAATAGATAAAGAATTGTATGAAATTGTAATTTCACGTCATCGCTATCCCTTTTCAATAGAAGCATGACAAAATTAGGTGACAGATGATATGATTTTTTTTTTGTATTTTATATGTTCAATTACTTTTAGTTTTATTTCTTTAATTAATTAAAAATAATGAAAATTTTTTCATTTGGGTTTTAAATTTTTTTCCTTATTTAATATTAATTTATTATGCGTAACTCAATACCTATTTTCTTAACATAAATTTTCTCTAATACTGACAATATTTTTGTAGCATAACAAAAAAAAAAGCGTTGTTTGTGTTCTATGTAATTTGTATAATATTTAACAATCAAATTGAACCTAAGAAAAAGCTTAGGTACCAAATTAGGAAAACATACCAATTTCAGGTATCAAATTGGGCCCAAAAAGGTATAGGTACCAAATTAAGAAAAAGTGTCAAGTTTAAATATCAAATTGAGGTTACTTTTATGAAAATTTAATATTTTCTGGTGTTTGAATGAATTGTATAAAATATTTTATGTTATTTGGAAAATTTACTAAAAATATTTCATAAAAACTGCTCTCATGAAACAAACATACATTTGAGATTTTATTATCTTTTTCTTGTTTAATTGAGTTTATTTCATAAAGCTTATTTATATTTTAATTTTAATTAATTTTAATTTACTTAAATAAGCTTAATTGTTAATTTCGTATGTCGAAACCATCCCTTTCGTGATTTTAAATTTTAAGTTTAAAAGAAAAATGGGGGATCGACTGTTTGAAAAACAAATACATGGAGTCGCCACCGATCCTTTAGTTTTGGTGTGATCGGATCACCTGAGAATTCGGTTATTTTAATAAAACATTTTTGGTTTACTAAAACAACGATTCTGGTCTACGAAAATATGAGAAAATGGGCTCGGGAGTCAGTTACGCATGAGGAAGGATTAGCACCCTCACTACGCCCGAAATTGGTACCAAATCGATTAACTACTGTCCTTATGTCAAAGCTTAAAAAATGTTTTTGAAATGTGGTTCTTATCGATAACGTTTAAATAACCCGAGTGGGTTATCAAAACTTCTTGTTTCGACGTCCGAAAGTCTACAATTTGAAATTAACAAAAGGATGCTCAACTGTTTGGTTCAACGAAAAACCGAAACCCAGCACAGTAGGGCACGATTCCTCGAATTTCCAAACATTGTCCATTGCCTTACCTTAGAAAATAAGGATGAAATTCCGAAGGGATCCTTGATGGTTTTGAGCAAATGAAAAAGCGTAACCCAGCACGATAGGGCTCGATTCCCAAATTGCCAAACATCGAACATCACCTTCGTTTTGAAAGGTTTTTAATACTTATGAATCAAGACCTAAAGGAATACTCGATTGTTTTGAACAAACGAGAAATCACAACCCAGCACGATAAGGCATGATTCCCGAATTGTCAAACACCGAGTATTGCCCTCATTTTAAAGGATTTTTAAAAGAGCCGAGTGAAATTTTGAAGGGATATTTGATTATTTTAAACAATCGAGAAATTGCTACCCCACACGTTAGGGCACGATCCCACGAATTGCCAAATACCAGATATCGCCTTCATTTTAGGGATTTTAAAAGACACGAGCGAAATTTTAAAGTGATATTCGATTATTTTGAGCAGATGCGAAATTGCAGCCCAACACGTTAGGGCACGATTCCGCGAATTGCCAAACATCAAATCTCATCTTAGTTTAAGGGATTTTAAAAGATATGAATGGAATTTCGAAGGGAAATTCGATTATTTTGAGCAAATACGAAATTGCAACCCAACACGTTAGGGCACGATTCCGCGAATTGCCGAACATCAAATTTCGTCTTCGTTTTGAAGAATTTTTGGATGAATACTTAAAAACATATTAATTCGATTTGAAATAAGATGACATTAATCGTAAAAAATTGGGTTTTAGAACCACATTTCAAAAATCAAAAGGAAAACAATGAATGGGGTAATATGTACATGCGAGACGCAATGCTTAGCGAATGAAAATATGAATCAATTAGCAGAACAAGTAATTAAATATAATTAGTCTAAGTTAACCTAATTTCAATCGCGTAATAATAATAATCGGCATGTCAATAAGATGAATACCATGCGATAATAACGCATATACTACAATGTAAAACAACCAACAAAATACATGCGAAACGAAATAGAATTTGAAAATCAAAGTGGTATGAGACGACGTCTAAACACAAACGACCTAATGAATCAAATGTTTGTACTACAAGTGAATTAATGAATTGGTGCATTTTAAAATCTATTTGTAAAAAAGGAAAAACTAGGGATATACACTTAATCATTTAAAGTACATATTATAAAATGAATGTTTAAATCGAAAACCGCACCAAAACGTTGAACAAATGGTTTTTAAAAAACGAGGATTTATATAATAAAGATTTAAAATACGTGTAAAATATATTAAAAAATAATAATAAAAAAGTATAATACGATATAATCTTTAGAAACATAATGGATCTACAAATCATATATATATATAACTTTTAAAAATAATTATTTGTAAAAATATGGAAATACATACATGATTAAATTAATCTTATAACGAATTATATAATAATTTTAAGAACTTACCTATGTATATATGTAAAGAAAGCTATGTATATAGAGTACATAAATTTAATAAGGTATGTGTATATATCAAACATGGGTATCAATAAAAATATATATAATGATGATTTTAAAAAATACATATATATTATGTAAGATTATACAATAAAGGATGGGAATAAATTTAAGAAACTGTGTATGTAAAACAATATAGGATTAATAAAATGAACTTTAAACAAACAAATTTAAAAAGAAAATAAATAAATGGATATATATAGTTACATATGTGTATATATATGCATGCATATAATAATTTAAAAAATATTTCATAGGATTATAATAAAATACGAGAATAGATTTAAGGAATCATATGTAAAAAAAAGGGTTGATAGCAGCATGTATATGAAATGAGACCAACTTTAATACAAACTACATGTGTATATACATATATATTCATGAATATATAATAATGTATATAAGAATATTTACATGAAATATACAAAACATAGTAAAATAACCAATGTATGAATGTATGAATAAATTAATTAAGATGAAATTAAAACAAGAAAATGACTGATTTACAAATAAAATAGTCCAGGAGGATCAAAGTGCAAAGCGTGCCAGCATACAGGGACTAGAACTGAGAATAGGCCCAGCTTTAAAACGCAGCGCAGGGATATGGACCAATGCGAATTCGTGTGTAAACTATGGGAAAAAATTTTAAAAAAAAAAGGAGCACCCATGCAGGCTGGTTTGAATAGGGTGCGAATGGGGAAGGACTGATATGGCAAATAATCCCTCACCGCAAAAACACGTGGGTCATCGGGGCAGCAAACCGGATCGGGTCGAGCGCATAAGCTTGTGCGACGCCGTTTTGGGGCCACGGTAATAAGCCTCAAACGACGTCGTCTAAGCAGGTATAAAAACCCCCTTTCATGCTAGATTTCCAAAGCTCCCCAAACCCTAGCCCCTTTTCATTAGCTGCGCCTCCATTCTCTCCCTCGAGAGAGCACCTGTCCGCAGCAAGGTGTGATGACCGACGCTCCAAGTTCTGAAGTATGGCCCATTTTAGCCACAGATCCCCCTTCTATCTTCGATTACGGCGAAGTGATAGGGGACCGACGGCCCAGAAGCGAGGTAAGTCCTATCTTTTCCCTCCTTTTTTTTATTTTGATATGAAGAACGAAAAAGAAAAATAAAAAAAAGCAGATCAAGAGAAAAAAAACGTAATAAACCCGAGATTCAAAGCAGGAAATCACCTTGCTCTCTTTTTTGCTTTCTATTGCTTCTGTATGCGTGTGTTCATAACCCCTTACAAGGATCAAAAGCTTGGCTTTTTATAGCCGAAAAGAAAGAAAAATAAATCAAAAATATACAAACGTTCTTTGTTTCTATTCGCTGCTGTTTTTGTTTCCTTTCGCAGGTACGGTGTCCACTGGCATGCGTCGGCCTTTGGCGCGAGGCGTACGGGGCTGTGCACGAGGGTACGGAGGTGGCTGACGTGGGTGCTGGGGCTTGGCTACCTGGTGAAGGCTACGACGCAGGAGAAAAAGAACCCTAGGGTTCTGGGGTTGTAATTTTCTGGGCCTATCGGGCCTGTATTTGGGTCTTGGGTCATTTAGGGTATTGGGCCTCTAGATTTGGGTTAGGGTTTGTTACAAATTTGGGCTAGGATTTATGTAACTGGGCTTGTTATTGGTTATTAGGCCATGTAATTGGACTGTTATAAAACTTGGGTTTAAAAAATTTTTGTTTATTGATTTATCTTGTATTTTATTTTGGGTTTTTTGTGTTTGTTTGGGCCGGGCAAATTTGGCCCACTACATCGTACATTAGGGAATATAAATTTATAGATATAAATTTATGTTTAATAGGACCAAATGCTTGTATGAAATATTCTGTATATGTATGGTGAGTATGGATGGTTGGTGTGATTTGTAGTTGTTTAACGGAGAGTCACCTTGATGATGACTAATGTGTTGCTCGAAATTTAGGTCAGACTGTCCCGGTCGAATTTGGGGTGTCACAAATTATACAAATAATATATTTAAATTCAATTATTATGTGACTTTTCAAATGCACCTTAATATTAAAAACACTAATATTTTGCTTATTGGTCATAGGTATTACCCACATTGTGAGTTTGAGTTATATTTTGTGTGCACTCCTAAAAAAAAAGAGGTGTACCAAAAATATACATTAGACTAGTATGGTTACTACCCATGTTTCTCGTCGGGGAAATTATTTATTTTTTTGACTAAATCATAGAGTACAAATTTAGAAGTTGTAATATGCTCAAATTTTTTGTACTTTTTTTTTATATTTGGAGTTTAATTTCTATACTTTTATTTTTAAGGATATAATCAATTTTAAAAATTTAGGTTTATTTGTTAACATTGTTAAAATTTTTCTATTAAATTTATTGGTGTGATATTTGAAATAACATTGTAATGGACTTGAATTTAATTAAAAATTTTAACAGTGTTAATAATTTTTAAAAGTTCACATCACTATTTTAATTAGATTAAAGTATTTAAACTAACTAATGACATTAGAAAAATTGAGGTACCAAATTATGTTTAAATTAAAGTATAGAGATTAAATTTCAAATATGAGCAAAATATAGGGATTAAATCTAAAATTTAACCATTCTAATATAATCTAAAAAAAGTAAAGGGATTGGAATTGATAATTTGGCCATTAGCTTCTCATATATATAAAAAAAGAAAAGAAAAACAATTGATATTGGACAGGTGTCATGTAAAAAAGTAAAGGGATTAGAATTTATATTTGGCCACAATTGCTAAACTACACCACTAGTCACCTAACTATGGGCCATTTCTTTTTTTGGTCATTCAATTATGAATTTTTTTTAAATTGGTCACTCAATTATGAATTTGTTTCTTTTTTGGTGACCCAATTATGATGTTTGGCCAATGTGCAATACAAACAACCTATTTATAGGCTTTTTCAAGTGGTCATCTAGCTGAAATCTAATAAGCATTTACCTTCAAATTATCAAGAACAATCTAATAAAAAATTAAATAAACCAGGATCACTCATATTAAATTATCAAGAACAAAACAAGATGGGGAAATATACTTGAATCCATTGTCGGAGATTTCTCAGAAGGTTTTGATCTTTCAAAAAAATAGTTTTTCTCTTTATATATCTCTCTGATAGGGATGGAAAAGAAATACAAGATATATCTCTATTTCTTGGGGACCACTACCTAATTTTAAACAACTAATTATTAAATTAGTTTTTGATATTTATAATTAGACCCCTCATCAAATTATAAATACAACTTATGGTATCCACACATTATTTTCATGATACCTTAATACCTATGACACTTAAAACATACTTGGCCACTTAATTTTGTATCACATTTTATAATAGCATTATAAATTATAAAATAATACGGTAATGATCAAGAAAATATAAAAAAAAAACTATTGACATTGTTTTAGAGTATGTATCTCGTATATTCTAATATACTAATTATACAAAATGCATGTAACAAAATTATAAGAGAAGTTTGGAAAGCTTCAAGCATTAATCAATTTATTTGCTCCAGCAAACAAAATCTTGTTTCATGTATGAAATACTTACGCATATTGGGTTTTGCTATTTAGAGCTCTCTATAATTGTTGATTTCATGAATGAAATTTGAAAATAAAAATTGATGAATGATTTTATTAAAATAATAATTTTTTAGATATCAGATGACTTAATTAATTATATTATTTCATAATATAAAAATTTATGATGTTCATGCATCATAAAATAACACATATCACAATAAATGGTTACAACACAAGTCTTTTTATGGTGAATGATGGATTAAACATGAGTCAAGACCATGTGCTCCATAAGTTTCATCATTAATCTTTAGTGCATCCAGTTAGTTGCGAAAATTGAGAAAATAGAAAAAGCTTGAGATGGTCGAGAAGATGTAACACGATGATTACCTCCTTTCACTGTTAAGAATTTTAGTAAATCTCCAAACTCATACTTCAACCCTCCTTCCTGTTAAATATTTATCATTAATTTTATTAAATTAAGAAAGAAAATTTATAAATATAAATAGTATTATTTTGAGTCGGGTTATTCAATAAAAATTTATAAACATAAAACCTTGGTTCTAAAACTCCATGTTTCCTCTTTTGTTAACTTGATGTTTAACTCCTCAGCCAACTTTTCCAAATGTTGTAAGGTTCCCTCTGTCGGTATTATACCATCTTGATCTCCACTATAACATGGTAATCATATTAATAAAATAAAATAAAAAAATCAGTCAAATGGCATGAGGATTTCTTTTCAAAATTGTTCACTTTGATTTTTCATACTTAGTTAACTTAATTCAAGAAAGTATTGGAAAGAAAAGCATGGCATACAAATACAATACCAACCTGAATATTGTAATGGGAACAGATTGTTAAAGAAGGTTTTTAAGCGCAGGAAGCATGTCAAGGTCGTTATCAGCTTCGCTGTATTTAAAATTAGCTCTAAATAAATAAGAGTTGCATATAATGAAAATTTCAAGGTTAACAAATTTTACACAACGTCCACCTCAATAAAACAAGTAATTTATTTATTTTTCTTAAGAAAGAGGTGACAATATGGAGATAGAAAAATTTACCGCGAGTCTTAAATTTCGAATTTAAAATAATTTCTAAAAGTAATTATATGAACATATCGGGGAAAAAAAGTTTATTTTGTTTCAAAATTTAGGGGAAAACTTACGTGAAGCAACCCGGCCATCTATACGACAAGTTGGTTTGGTTCCCGTGGAAAGCCTTTTGAACTTCTGGGATATTAAAGTAAAATTGCACCCTTAATGGAAGGCACATGTCTACTTCTGTGCTAACTATAGGAACCTGGACCAAAATATAAAGTTTTACGCTTTTGATAAAACCAATAAAAGAAACATACCACAAAATTAATTGAAAAATATCAATATATATATAATACCCAAACTATTTTATTTAATAACAAAGAATATACATTA
Organism: Gossypium hirsutum; assembly: GCF_007990345.1. Taxonomy (NCBI): domain Eukaryota; kingdom Viridiplantae; phylum Streptophyta; class Magnoliopsida; order Malvales; family Malvaceae; genus Gossypium; species Gossypium hirsutum. Next base: position 3,215,899 of record NC_053427.1, read on the forward strand.
TGATCTTACTAGTGCTATCATCTCCGTTATTATAATCACTACTTGAGTTTGAATATGACCATCCAGATCCAATAGGGGAGTCGATGAACAATAGATTTGACACTGAAACATATTTTAGACAGAACTTTATATAGATATGGAAATAGAAAAATATACATATATATAAGAAAGGCAATGCAATTCATTTAAACACGATGAAAACTAGACGTTCTGTAATATTTTATGGTTCTAACACATTTAATATTTTATTATAAATTTATATGGATATGAAAGAAATAACTATGAAACATGATATACTTACACACACAAAAAAAATTCAATAAAAAAATAATCATAGGAAATTAGACAACCTTTGTTCCAAGAAAAGGAATTTGTTTGGAGACCATGAGCATCTTTCGTAACAATGAAAGGACCAACACTTCCAAAGGCACCTCCAACTGAAGAACACCCTGGTCCTGAATAGTATTACACAACAGATTTTATTGTATGTGAGTAATCAAACAAACTTGTCGGCCAGGCTTAAGTAAAGCTAGAAAAATAGAGTAATGGTTTGATCTAATGTAATGACTAGTCTAATTCGACAAGTATTTAGTATATGTTTAAAGGTATGACTTTTCAGATGAGTTAAAAAATCATAGTCAGATCAAGGCTATAAATTTAGTGTTAGGGATGGACATAAACCTAAAACCTTTGCATGGAAACGGGTTAAATTGAATCTTTACTTTCTAACGAGGGCCAAAAGTGATAATGTTTCCATTCGAAGGGGATAAAAGGGATTAAATTTAATTATAAATTTTTGGGAGAGGCTAAAAAAGAAATTGTAACATTGAACCGATGGGGCTGAAGCCCTAGCTTTCCCTTGGCTTTAACTTGCTCATGGTGAACTTTTTCTAACTCATTCATATAGGATACCTACTAGGAAATCCGCATAACATCATAAACTACAATAATAGGAATTTAAAGAACTTAACCTCCAGTTAACCAAATTGTGAGGGGTTGAGTCAAGGGATCTTTCTCAGCTTCAACAAAATAGTAAAAAAGACTTCGACCATCAACATTTTCATCCACTTCAATATATCCAGCAAATTGCCTGAAATTAACATCTGGTTGTCCTGGCAATTTGCTTATCAAATCATTCGTTGGGAAGGCATTGGAATCAACTCCAGTTAGAAGAAAAAGAAAAATAATAAATATTACTCCTCGAAATTCCATTCGAAATGCTGCTAATATCAAAGAAATAAGGGTAACTAATGCTTATTGAATTCTTTACTTTCTAATGCTTAAAATTAATGGAGAGAGCTACCTTATATATAGTGTTTGTCTTTTTTAAACTAAATATGTTGTTTTAATAGTTAACATTTTGAAACCGTGAAACATAGGTTTCGAGTTGTCATTGTTTTTCAGCACTATTTTGTTTTGTTAGTTTTCCCAATAATTTTTTTTATGATGAATAACATTTATGAATTATAGGTTTGCTTGACTTAAATATATTATAAGATATAACACCAACATATTCATTAATTATGAAAAACTTTTTTAAAAAAATAGCAAATTCATTCATAAACATGATTCCGGGTAACTAAAGAAATGAAAAGCAAATTTCTTTTTATTTTTTTAAAATTCATATTTCAAATGTATTTTGAATTTTGAATTTAATTGGGTAAGATTTTTTTTAGTAATGACAGTGCATGTGTATATTAATAGAAAATGGTAGTAATATCCATGCAAGGATTGGGTTAAGAGAGTTTCACGTTGTACCTATTGTGCTTTCACTTTAAAAAAAGATCACGTTAGGGTTAACCCCAAATTGTTTCAAAACAATATAATTATAATATATTTTACGTAGAAAAACTAATCAAAAGAGGATAGAAACCACGGACAAAAAGAAATTTCACTATAATAAAGGAGAGTATAAATGATGGAGAGAATTAAAAGAAAATCCTGAAACACTACAAGAAAAATCCTTCGAAACAAAGAACAAAATTATCTCAATCTAAATATTTTTTTGTTGTGTAAAACCTACCATAATTAAAACCTATTTATAGAATGAAATTCGTAGCATCTAGGTTAATTAGAGTTTGAGTGGGAAACTAAAAATAGAGTTTAACTAGGGGATGAAAAACCAAAATAAATTTTGGTCAAAATAAGAGGTATTCTCCCACAAAGGAACTTGCAATCTAAAACGTTGCATCAACATCTTTATCATTTAGGGTCTGTTTGTTTGCATGTAAAATGTTTTCCGTAAAACATTTTCATTGTTTTGTTGTAACACCCTATACCCGATCCGGTCGTCAAGCCCGAGTAACAGGAGGCTACACCACGGTCACACATCATGCACATTATAAATTGTCTCATTGTGAAGCGAACATATTTTATTTTAGCATTTTGTAAGAAGTTTAAGTCAAACATACTCTAATAATCATTAAAACATAATAAACACTCATCAAGCAAATTTAAAACAAAAGTTAAACATTCTTTTAAATCACTAAAAAAATTATGAATTAATCACGTAGGTAACGATATTGAATCAATGGTATTGATAATACTCATGGATGGTATCGGTACCACCCTGAAAGTGGTACCAAACCAACATTTTATTTTTTGCTTAAAACCAAAACCCAATAATTTATCGATACATTTGAAAAAGTATATGTTTTATTTCCCCGAGTATCGATACTCGTGATATGGTATCGATACCAAATTGTGTTACTAACTTCCTGTAGATTCGAAATACCAAAATGTATCATTTTTAAAACCTGAATATCGATACCTTTGCTCCAAACAATAAAATACAACATAATAAGGCATTGAATTCATTCTAACTAATAACTATTCAACATGCATCAATTACCTCATCAAACCATCGTCAAAATGACCAAAATGACAATTCAAAACATCAAAAATATATCCGAGCTGCAAGAATCATCCTGACACGGTCCAAGTCCTTAAATCCTAAGAGCAATATGATCTGGCAGCTAGACTGCATTTCAGTAAATGTGTCAAATTGACACTATATGGTGTGTAGGGTTGGATGGATATTAAATGCCCTTAACGGTGTGTCGGGATGGTCAGAGATGGTGTGTAACAGATGGGGGTAGGAATAACTGCATATGCTTCTGATATGTTCTGTATCTGAACTGGAACTGTTCTGTTATATAGCTGTTATGTTAATCCTGCACCGAATATTATCTGACTCTGATTGGAACTTGAGATTTGAGAACCTTTAATTAAATTGTGTTTCTAATTGAATCCATATTGATTACACACTAAATTCTCTAGTCACCGTGTGGTTAACTAAATTTCAGGTAACTCACAGACTTGATCGGGTCTGTGTAGGGGAAGCTCGGTCAATCTACGTTATTATCATATTATTTAATTGTAATGTAGTTAAGGTATTTATTAGTGCTACGACTTTTCTAAGATTGTTGAACCGTCTGTTTGATTTAATGGTTTTTATGACTTGATATTGGGTTTATCTATACTTATGAAAGTTGATTTTCATGACAACGTTAATGTAACTCTTCGGACTTGGTCTAGATGCTTTGGTCGAGTTTAGGTTGTTACATTTAGTGGTATCAGAGCCAGGTTAGTCAACACTCGAGCTTTGCTTTCAGCCCATAATGTGTGATAAAAGGTAGTTAAATGAAAATATGATATCTAAGTTACTCTAAAACTGATTTTCTAGTACATGACCGAGCCTACGACGCCGAACCTGTAAGTATCTCTGTGTTATTATGATGATTAACGGAAACACTGTAGTGATTATACAAAATGCATATAACAAAACTGTAAGAGGTGTTTGGAAATGTTCAAGCATTAATCAATTTATTTGCTCAGACAAAAAATTTTGTTTCAAAAGGATTAATAAAAATACTTACGCATATTGGGTTTTGCTATTTAGAGATCTCTTTATTTGTTGATTTCATGTATAAAATTTGAAAAAAAAAATTGTTGAATGATTTTGTTAAAATAATATTTTTTTATATCAGATGATTTAACTAATTATATTATTTCATAATATAAAAATTCATGATGTTCATGCATCATAAAATAATACATATCACAATAAATGGTTACAACGACAAGTCTTATTATGGTGAATGATGGATTCAACATGAGTCATGACCGTGTGCTTCATAAGTTTTATCACCAATCTTTAGTGCATCCAATTAATTGCGAAAGTTGAGAAAATAGAAAAAGCTTGAGATGGTCGAGAAGAGGTAACATGATGATTACCTCCTTTCACCGTTAAGAATTTTAGTAAGTCCCCAAACTCATACTTCAACCCTCCTTCCTGTTAAATATTTATCATTAATTTTATTAAATTAAGAAAGAAAATTTATAGATATAAATAGTGTTATTTTGAGTTGGTTTATTCAATAAGAAAAAACTCATTTCTATGTTCAATATATATGAAATACTGCAAATTTATTTTCTTCTAATAAATGATTACTTTTAAACTACCAAATCTTATCGCAATCCTACCTATTGGCTCAACTAAATATTTAGAAAATATAAAATATGTATAAATTAAAATTTTCGCATTTAAATAAAAATTCAAGACAAGTTGTCTAAATTTTTTGAAAAATATTGTCCACGGCCTAGCATGTATTGGTAAAGCCTATTGAACTAGATAGGTAGCGTGAGCTTGCCTTGAAAGTGCTAATAAAGCCAATCGAGTCAACACTTAAAACTTCTTATTCAAGTTTAAACCCAAGCTGGGTAATCATATCAGAGGGATAGTTTGATAATTAAATATATCTAATCATAATATAAAAAAGGAAGCTAATATATATATAATAGAACAGAACAGATATTACATGTTTATGAAGAAACCCAACCCAGATTCATCCATAACACCCCCGTACCAGTCTTACACCATGTGGGGAGACTACTCGACCCACCCAACCGCTACACACCACAGAAATCGCAGCGAGGCTGCCAGATATTGTGACGAAGTCACCAGATACAGATATTGTGGCAGAGTCATCAGAACAGATGTATGTGGTAGAGCCACCAGATCAGATAATTGTGGCATAGCCACCAGGACAGGACGCTTCCTCAATAGTATAACCCAAGTCCCCATGCAACAGATATATAATCATGGCATACATCATACAGAATCAGATCGTCATGCTTTTCAGTCAAAAGTAACCCTAGGGGTATAATGGTAATTTTGCAGACATAGGGGTATTCAAGTAATTTAACTATTCTTAAGGTTTTCATACATAACATAGCCATTTACGTACGATCAAAAACACTTACCGCGTTTTCTTACCAATTTGGGCCCGTTGGCCCATTATCCCGTTTTTGGCCCATTAAGCCCAAAAATATCGAAATGCACAGAATCGCGCACTCTGCAGTCTTATCACTTTAATTTACCATATACATCAAACTATTAATCTCATGAGCATTCACACACTCACAAGATCTCAAAATACCGGCTTTTTGGCATTTCAACTTTTCGGCTTGTGCCGATCTAGTCTATAAGAGGGTGTTAGTTACACACCTGTTTGCGACGATATGCTGACGAGATCCACACACGAACTGCCTACAATTGGATTACTAACACGTTAATCTAACTATTCAAATACGAACTACGTATTAACCCCTTACAATATTCGGCCAACCACACCTACAGATCATAGTAACTTATAAGAAATCAATAAACAACTCATTAATAAATTTTTGTCAATGTTTACCACATAATCATAATTTTACTGCAAGCTGTCTTCCTGAGCAACAGTCACTAAATCATTTATAACTGGAGCTACGAAACTCCAAATCAAGTGCCGTTAATTTTCCCTAAAAATAGACGCATATATCTTCTATCCATAAAATTTTCAAAATTTTTGGTTTGGCCAATAAATACCAGATTTTTCTTAAAGTTTCCCATGTTTCACTATTTGACTAATCTGAACACTCTTCATTACGAATCAAATTTCTCATTGTAAAGAATTCAAAATATGTTCTCGTTTATTTCATTTGAAACTAGACTCATTAAGCTTTAATTACATAATTTATTCAGCTTCTAATTCATCTCCCACAATTTATGGTGATTTTCCAAAGTCACGTTACTGCTGCTGTCCCAAGCAGATTTATTACCAAATCACTCTTTCACACGTACCTTGCATGCATGTTATTTAAACATGTATATCACCAATCAATCATCACATATCTATGATTTTATTTAAGTATAATCTCCATTTCATCATTTTAAAGCACAACATGTTAGCCGATTTTTCCCTTTAGCATCTAAGGCACATGCATGCTCATTTGTTTGGCTCAACTTCACCTATCTTCCATTTTTCATCAAAAGAACATGAAACAACAACCATTTCCTTCATTTTAATTCATGACTAAATGCTCACAACACAACTAAAAACCAAAATATGCTTCAAGAGTTAAGGTAGAATCAAGAAGAACTCATGAACCTCAAAATAAAAGCAAACTACCATGAACTTACCTTCAATTTTCTTCCCCAAGTGACCGAACATTCAAGAGCTTTCTCCTCTCCTTTCTCTTCTCTAACTTTAGGCTATGATGAACAAAGATGGACAAAACTTTGTTCTTTTCACCCCTTTTTTTTTAATAAAATTTCATATTTCATCCATTTAATTTTTTAATACAAAAGACATGAAATTCCCATCATGGAACATTTACCTAACCCATTATCATGAAACATTTACCTAACCCATTATCAATTTGTATCAATTTGTACCATAAATTATGGATATCAAGTGCACATTTTGTCTACAACAACATGATGGCCGGCCACTTCTTGTAAAATGGGAGGTTTGACATACAAATCCTCCTATTTTGCACTACTATTTATTTGGCCACTACAAATTAGCCTATAGCATTTTCAAACATTTTCACATAGGTCCTATTTCATAATTTCACTCACAAATGACAAAATCAAAGCATGAAATTTTGCCAACATTCACAGAATTCCTGAAAATTAGGGCGTTACAACTCTACCCCCTTAAAGAAATTTCAGCCTCGAAATTTACCTGATCCAAATAGTTAAGGGTATTGTTGACGCATAGTCTCTTCTGATTCCCAAGTAGCTTCTTCCCTTCCATGATTACGCCAAAGTACTTTCACTAACGGGACAAATTTCCATCTGAGAACCTTAACATCTCAAGCCAATATTTGCACAGGCTCCTCCTCAAAGGTCAAATCAGTCTGAACTTCAATTTCTGCAACTGGCAGGACATGAGCAGGGTCAGAACGATAACGCCTTAACATGGAGACGTGAAAAACATCGTGAATCCTGTCTAACTCTGGAGGCAATTCCAACTGATAAGCCACTGGGCCTACTCGCTTCAAAACCCGATAAGGCCCAATAAACCGCGGACTCAACTTGCCCTTCTTACCGAACCTTAGTATCTTCTTCCAAGGAGAAACCTTTAAGAAGACCATATCACCTACTGAGTACTCAATCTCCTTACGCTTCAAATCTGCATACGACTTTTGCCTATCAGATGCTTCTTTTAACCGGTCCCTAATTATTCTGACCTTATCCTCAGTATCAGCTACCAACTCTGGTCCAAGAATTTGTTGCTCTCCTAGTTCAGTCCAACAACTAGGTGTACGACACCTTCGTCCATACAGTGCTTCATACAGTGCCATTCAAATACTTGCCTGGTAACTGTTATTGTATGCAAATTCTGCCAACAGCAAGTAATCCTCCCAACTACTTCGAAAATCAATCACGCATCCCCTCAACATGTCCTCCAGAATCTGAATAACCCTTTCCGATTGACCATCAGTCTGGGGATGGAAAGCCATACTAAAATTCAATCGCGTCCCCAACGCCTCATGCAACTTTTTCCAAAACCGAGATGTAAATCTGAGATCCCGATCAGAAATAATTGAAACTGGGACTCCATGAAGTCGTACAATCTCCGCTACATACAGCTTTGCTAACTTTTGAAGCGAAAAGTCAGTACGTACAGGTATGAAATGGGCTGATTTGGTCAACCTATCCACAATCACCCACACCAAGTCCTTCTTTGATGGTGTCAAAGGCAACCCACTCACAAAGTCTATGGTTACCCTCTCCCACTTCCAAAGTGGTATCTTCACCGACTGTAACAGTCTAGAAGGTAATTGATGCTCAGCTTTCACTTGTTGGCATGTCAGACATTTTCCTACAAACTCCGTTACTTCTCGCTCAAGTCCAGGCCACCAGCACAATTCTCGCAAACCGTGATACAACTTATTTTCTCTAGGATGCATGGCACATAGTCCCTCATGAGCTTCCTTCAATATTGTCTGCCTTAAATCAGAGTCCCTCGGAACATAAATTCTTCCTCGGAAACACAGAACTCCATCACCATTTAAACCGAACTCAGAAGTTTCCCCTTCTTTAACTTGTTGAAAACGAGCAACCAAAGACTCATCTTCCAACTACTTTTCCTTAATCTGGTCCACCCAGGTTGGCCTTACTTGCAATTCAACCAACAAACTGCCATCATCATACAGACTCAAACGAGCAAACATTGCTCTCAGATCAGATACGGTTTTACGACTTAAAGCATCGACTACCACATTAGCCTTGCCTGGGTGATACTCGATCGAACAGTCATAATCCTTAAGCAACTCAATCCATCTCCTTTGCCTAAGGTTCAGCTTCTTCTGAGTCAACAAATACTTAAGACTCTTGTGGTCTGTGTATATAATACACCTCTCTCCGTACAAGTAATGTCTCCAAATCTTAAGTGCAAATATCACTGCCGCCAACTCCAAATCATGAGTAGGATAGTTCCCTTCGTGAGGTTTAAGCTGTCGTGATGCATATGCAACCACCTTACCCTCCTACATTAACACGCAGCCCAAACCCACGTGTGATGCGTCACTGTACACAGTAAAATCCTTCCTAGACTCTGGCCGAATCAACATAGGTGCTTCAGTCAGAACTTTCTTCAACTTCTCAAAAGCTTCCTGCTACTTCTCAGTCCATACAAACGGTAATCCTTTCCTTGTGAGTTTTGTCAGAGGTGCTGCCATCACAGAAAAACCTTCCACAAACCTTCTGTAGTATCCTGCCAACCCTAGGAAACTTTAAATTTTCGACACCGTCCTAGGTGGCTTTCACTCCAAAATTGCTTCAATCTTTCAAAGGTCCACCTTAATCTCTTCGGCAGAGACCACATGTCCTAAGAAGGTTACCTCCCTCAACCAAAATTCACACTTGCTGAACTTCGCAAAGAGTTCATTCTCTCTTAACACTCGCAGCACTATACGGAGATGCTCATCATGTTTCGCTTCAGTTTCAGAATATACCAGGATATCATCAATGAAGACGACTACGAATCGATCCAAGAATGGTTGGAACACCCGATTCATCAGATCCATAAATGCTGCAGGAGCGTTCGTCAGTTCAAATGGCATAACCAAAAACTCGTAATGACCATACCGAGTCCTGAATACCGTCTTATGGATATCTGCCTCCTTGACCCTTAACTGATGATATCCAGATCGGAGGTCGATATTAGAAAATACAGAAACTCCTCTAAGCTGGTCAAACAGATCGTCAATCCTTGGCAGTGGATACTTATTCTTAATTGTCAGTTTGTTCAACTGGTGATAATTAATGCACATCTGCATTGTACCATCCTTCTTCTTCACGAATAGCACCGGTGCTCCCCATGGAGACATGCTTGGCCTAATGAAGCCCCTATCCCACAACTCTTGAATTTGTGCCTTTAGCTCTACTAACTCATTCGGTGCCATTCTATACGGTGTGATAGACACTGGTGCCGTTCTAGGCAATAAGTCGATTCCAAACTCCACTTCTCGGTTCGGAGGCAATCTTGGAAACTCCTCTGGAAAAACATCTTGGAACTTTTTTACGGTCCTAAACTTATCCACTGTCAGTCCCTCCTCTTCCGATTGACTTACAAATGCCAAATAGGCCTCACAACCTTTCCGAATCCACTTCTCGGCTCTTAATGCCGACACCACATTGGACAAATAATCTTTTCGCTCACCTATCACCATAACCTCCTCATCCTTTGTGGTCCTTAACACCATTCATTTAGCATCACAATCCAGGGTCGCCTTATGCTTAACAAGCCAGTCCATTCCCAAAATGAGATCAAACTCTCCGAACGGTAACTCCATCAGATCTCCAGGGAAAATCTTGCCTTGAGTTTCTAAGGGTACATCCCTATATAGTTTGTTTACCCTAACCGAATGACCTAAAGGACTTAACACAGGTACCCCACTCACCATCTTCTCAGAGTGTACACCCAACAACCCAGATATGGCACATGCAACATAGGAATGAGTAGATCCAATATCCACTAAAGCAGTATATGGCATGCCAGAAACCAAGAACGTACCAGTTATGACGTCAGGTGCGTCGCCCTCCTCTCGACGACGAGCTGCATAACCAAAGCTGGCTGTCGAGCTTCAGCATTTTTGACACCCCTGCCAGGTGCCCCCCGACCTTGACTGTTTCCATTTCCACCCCTACCTTGTCCACATCCTCTCGGTGGTTGGGGCCTACCCCTTACGGGTTGAAAAATCCTCTGTTCAGCAACTTGAACCTGATCAGCTTTCTGAGGGCAGTCCCGTACTCTATGCTCCATAGATCCACATCGAAAACAAGAACCAGAGCGTTTCCTACACTCGCCCAAATGTACCTTACCACAGTCTCCACAGATTGATGGTCTGACCACATTCATTGGCACTGCTCGAACTAGTTCCTCCGCTCTTGCTTTCTTAATAATCCTATTTGCACCACCCGAGGGTCCTGAATCCCTCCGAAAATGGTTTCGGTCCTTCTCCAGATTTTTCTTTTCAGCACGCTTAACCTCCTCAGCGATCCTTGCCTTCTCCACCAAGACCGCGAAGTCTCGCTCCCTCTGCGGAGCGATCAACACCCTGAGGTCATCTCTAAGACCATCCTCGAAGCGCACACTTCGCTCATACTCCGTAGCAACTATGCCCACGGCATACCGGCTCAACCTCAAAAACTCGACCTCGTACTCGGGAACTGTTTTACCTTCTTGCACCAGATTCAGGAATTCCTTCCTGCGGGCGTCCACATAACTCGCTCCAACATACTTCCCTTTAAAGACCGTCTTAAACAGTTCCCAAGTTACCCTATCAGCTGGGGTTCCTTCTCTCACAGTGAGCCACCACTGGTAAGCCTCGTCCCATAGCAACGATACGACTCCCTTCAGCTTCTGCTCCACAGAGCAATCCAAGTCATCCATAATTCGTTCTATGGCCTCCAACCAATATTCTGCCACATTCAAGGCGATACCAGGCACACCCCTAAAGATCTTCGCTCCGTTGGCCCGGAGTCGTTCAGAAATCGATCCTCAAATTCTGTTGCCCGAACTTATCCCGGCAACCCTTTTCAGAACACGAAGCATTGCCTGCGACAGGGCATCATCCTCGACACCGCGGTCATGAGACTCTACCTGTTTTGCCGGTGGTATTGGTGCATCCACCATCGACATATGTCCCGAAGACGAAGATCTCGCTCGAGCACTTCCTCGGCCCCGTCCATGGCCTCTTCCACGAGCGGCTCTTGTACTCATATCGTATTATCCGATTATGAATTTTTATGCATTAATTCAATATTCCAGTGTTTATTACGGATGTTTTATGAATCAGACAGTAATTCAGAGTTTGTTTTCGCAGAATCGAAGTCTAGCTACAGTTTCAGTCTCTTATCAGATTTTCCTATGGTTTCAGTATCATCCTATCTAGAGTATCCTAGCAGGATTTCAGTACAGATAGATAAGTCAAAAAAATATTCAGAAGAGTTCAGAGTAATACTTACAGGCTTGGGCCGGAGATTCGGAATGCCACCTTCTAAAGATCTAAATTTTGAAAATCGCATTTTTCGCAATCTTTATAATTTTTTTTTGTTTTTGAAAATCTTTATTTTTTTGTAAACCTATTCCACAGCCGAGTTGTTGCAACCTAGGCTCTGATACCACTAAATATAACACCCCAAACCCGGCCCAGACGTTATGACTGGATCCGACATGCCACATCGAAGCGTTCAAAACATTTTATATTGTTGATCCAGAAAAACTTACTTAGTGCTTTAAAAGATAATTTCATTATAGGTTAAAGTGAATAGAAGCTGTGCACCAGGTAGGAAACCGGAAAAGAGGTGGTGAGTCCATCAGACTGCTTAAGTACCAAGCTCCCTTCGGATCCAATCCTAGACATGCATACCGCCATTGCCACACCTTAACGTCATGGATATTTCTAGGAAACCGATTTGATTAAGTCATTTTTAGGAAAAGTGATTAATTTTGGAAAATACTTTCATTGCGGAAGCTTTGCTTGTTGTCGTGTTATTTTGAAATCAATTGTTGTTTTTGAAAATGCGCCCTAAAGCTATCCAATTTCAACAGTTAAAATAAGTAATACCTATCTTAGTAATACATATTAAAACCATAAAAAATAATTAAGCGGCCTTATTACATTTAAAAAAAATCCCAAAACTTCAAACGTAAAAAAATGGATGTCTAGTTCACCAGAAGAAAATCAAACTTTCGGAACGGGTGGCCACTCCAAATTCCCTCACAGCTCCAAGCCCACTATGGTTGGGGATTACCTGCGTGGATGAAAATAAAAGGGGTGAGTTTGGGGAAACTCAGTGTGTAAATTAACCCAACCATAGCCTATATCAGCTCAAACCACAGAAATAGAATAAGTTGGCCTTAGCCCAGAACAGAATTCAGAATAAAGCCCATAGGCCCATAACAGAACAGAATAGATATTACATGTTTATGCAGAAACCCAACCCAGATTCATCCATAACACCCCTGTACCAGCCTTACACCATGTGGGGAGACTACTCGACCCACCCAACCGCTACACACCACAGAAATCGCAGAGAGGCTGCCAGATATTGTGACGAAGTCACCAGATACAGATATTGTGTCAGAATCACCAGAACAGATCTATGTGGCAGAGCCACTAGATCAGATAATTGTGGCATAGCCACCAGGACAGATATATGTGGCAGAGCCACCAGATCAGATAATTGTGGCATAGCCACCAAGACGCTTCCTCCATAGTATAACCCAAGTCCCCATGCAACAGATATATAATCATGGCATACATCATACAGAATCAGATCGTCATGCTTTTCAGTCAAAAGTAACCCTAGGGGTATAATGGTAATTTTGCATACATAGGGGTATTCAAGTAATTTAACTATTCCTAAGGTTTTCATACATAACATAGCCATTTACGTACGATCAGAAACACTTATTACATTTTCTTACCAATTTGGGCCCGTTGGCCCATTATCCCGTTTTTGGCCCATTAAGCCCAAAAATATCGAAATGCACAGAATCGCGCACTCTGCAGTCTTATCACTTTAATTTACCATATACATCAAACTATTAATCTCATGAGCATTCACACACTCACAAGATCTCAAAATACCGACTTTTCGGCATTTCGGCTTTTCGGCTTGTGCCGATCTAGTCTATAAGAGGGTGTTAGTTACACACCTGTTTGTGACGATATGCTGACGAGATCCACACACGAACTGCCTTCAATTGGATTACTAACACGTTAATCTAACTATTCAAATACGAACTACGTATTAACCCCTTACAATATTCGGCTAACCACACCTACAGATCATAGTAAGCTTATAAGAAATCAATAAGCAACTCATTAACAAATTTTTTTCAATGTTTACCACATAATCATAATTTTTTTCATCCATTTAATTCTTTAATACAAAAGACATGAAATTCCCATCATAGAACATTTACCTAACCCATTATCATGAAACATTTACCTAACCTATTATCAATTTGTATCAATTTGTACCATAAATTATGGATATCAAGTGCACCTTTTGTCTACAACAACATGATGGCCGGCCACTTCTTGTAAAATGGGAGGTTTGATATACAAATCCTCCTATTTTGCACTACTATTTATTTGGCCACTACAAATTAGCCTATAGCATTTTCAAACATTTTCACATAGGTCCTATTTCATAATTTCACTCACAAATGACAAAATTAAAGCATGAAATTTTGCCAACATTCACAGAATTACCAAAAATTAGGGCGTTACACAAAACATCAAAAATATATTCGAGCTGCAAGAATCATCCTGACAGGGTCCAAGTCCTTAAATCCTAAGAGCAATATGATCTAGCAGCTAGACTGCATTTCAGTAAATGTGTCAAATTGACACTATATGGTGTGTAGGGTTGGATGGGTATTAAATGCCCTTAACGGTGTGTCGGGATGGTCAGAGATGGTGTGTAGCAGATGGGGGTAGGAATAACTGCATATGCTTCTGATATGTTCTGTATCTGAACTGGAACTGTTCTGTTATATAGCTATTATGTTAATCCTGCACCGAATATTATCTGACTCTGATTGGAACTTGAGATTTGAGAACCTTTAATTAAATTGTGTTTCTAATTGAATCCATATTGATTACACACTAAATTCTCTAGTCACCGTGTGGTTAACTAAATTTCAGGTAACTCACAGACTTGATCGGGTCTGTGTAGGGGAAGCTCGGTCAATCTACGTTATTATCGTATTATTTAATTGTCATGTAGTTCAGGTATTTATTAGTGCTACGACTTTTCTAAGATTCTTGAACCGTCTGTTTGATTTAATGGTTTTTATGACTTGATATTGGGTTTATCTATACTTATGAAAGTTGATTTTCATGACAACGTTAATGTAACTCTTCGGACTTGGTCTAGATGCTTTGGTCGGGTTTAGCTTGTTACATTTAGTGGTATCAGAGCCAGGTTATTCAACACTCGGGCTTTGCTTTCGGCCCATAATGTGTGATAAAAGGTAGTTAAATAAAAATACGATATCTAAGTTACTCTAAAACTGATTTTCTAGTACATGACCGAGCCTACGACGCCGAACCTGTAAGTATCTCTGTGTTATTATGATGATTAACGGAAACACTGTAGTGATTATACAAAATGCATATAACAAAACTGTAAGAGGTGTTTGGAAATGTTCAAGCATTAATCAATTTATTTGCTCTGGCAAAAAATCTTGTTTCAAAAGGATTAATAAAAATACTTACGCATATTGGGTTTTGCTATTTAGAGATCTCTTTATTTTTTGATTTCAAGTATAAAATTTGAAAAAAAAAATTGTTGAATGATTTTGTTAAAATAATATTTTTTTTATATCAGATGATTTAACTAATTATATTATTTCATAATATATAAATTCATGATGTTCATGCATCATAAAATAATACATATCACAATAAATGGTTACAACGACAAGTCTTATTATGGTGAATGATGGATTCAACATGAGTCATGACCGTGTGCTTCATAAGTTTCATCACCAATCTTCAGTGCATCCAATTAATTGCGAAAGTTGAGAAAATAGAAAAAGCTTGAGATGGTCGAGACGAGGTAACATGATGATTACCTCCTTTCACCGTTAAGAATTTTAGTAAGTCCCCAAACTCATACTTCAACCCTCCTTCCTGTTAAATATTTATCATTTATTTTATTAAATTAAGAAAGAAAATTTATAGATATAAATAGTGTTATTTTGAGTTGGTTTATTCAATAAGAAAAAACTCATTTCAATGTTCAATATATATGAAATGCTGCAAATTTATTTTCTTCTAATAAATGATTACTTTTAAACTACCAAATCTTATCCCAAGCCTACCTATTGGCTCAACTAAATATTTAGAAAATATAAAATATGTATAAATTAAAATTTTCACATTTGAATAAAAATTCAGGACAAGTTGTCTAAATTTTTTGAAAAATATTGTCCACGGCCTAGCATGTATTGGTCAAGCCTATTGAACTAGGTAGGTAGCGTGAGCTTACCTTGAACGTGCTAATAAAGCCAATCGAGTCAACACTTAAAATCTCTTATTCAAGTTTAAACCCAAACTGGGTAATCATATCAGAGGGATAGTTTGATACTTAAATATATCTAATCATAATATAAAAAAGGAAGCTAATATATATATATATAATTAAATGAGTAAACATAAAACCTTGGTTCTAAAACTCCATGTTTCCTCTTTTGTTAACTTGATGTTTAACTCCTCAGCCAACTTTTCCAAATGTTGTAAGGTTCCCTCTGTCGGTATTATACCATCTTGATCTCCACTATAACATGGTAATCATATTAATAAAATAAAATAAAAAAATCAGTCTAATGGCATGAGAATTTCTTTTCAAAATCGTTCACTTTGATTTTTCATACTTAGTTAACTTAATTCAAGAAAGTATTGGAAAGAAAAGCATGGCATACAAATACAATACCAACCTGAATATTGTAATGGGAACAGATTGTTGAAGAAGGTTTTTAAGCGCAGGAAGCATGTCAAGGTCCTTATCAGCTTCGTTGTATTTAAAATTAGCTCTAAATAAATAAGAGCCGCATATAATGAAAATTTTAAGGTTAACAAATTTTACACAATGTTCACCTCAATAAAACAAGTAATTTATTTATTTTTCTTAAGAAAGAAGTGACAATATGGAGATAGAAAAATTTACCGCGAGTCTTAAATTTCGAATTTAAAATAATTTCTAAAAGTAATTATATGAACATATCGGGGAAAAAAAGTTAATTTTGTTTCAAAATTTAGGGGAAAACTTACGTGAAGCAACCCTGCCATCTATACGACAAGTTGGTTCGGTTCCCGTGGAAAGCCTTTTGAACTTCTGGGATATTAAAGTAAAATTGCACCCTTAATGGAAGGCACATGTCTACTTCTGTGCTAACTATAGGAACCTGGACCAAAATATAAAGTTTTACGCTTTTGATATAACCAATAAAAGAAACATACCACAAAATTAATTTTACTCAATTGATTAGTTAATTCGATTCTATAGGAACTTATGTTTGTTATAGTTTCAAATCGAAGTAAAGTAAGAGGAATGTAAAGAAATAAATGAAAACCTGTTTTGTTAAGTTCAAATTTAGCTCATTTTCAGTGCAAGGGGGGCGAAAGACATCAAATAGCTTCTGCGGGGAGTAATTATGAGCATCGGTCTTGAAAGCAGCCAAATCGGCCTCGAACACAAGGTTTTTGCATTTTGTGGTCCAAGTGGTTTTGATGCTAGAAAAGTAATTATTTTCATCAATGGCATTGCATTCTTTCTTGATTTCATTATACAACGAGCTGTTTATCATCTCCCGAGAGAAAAAGAAATCAATTTTTGCAATCTCGTCTAGCTTTTTACGAAGCATTGGGTTTCCCAACTGTTCAAAATAGTTACAATTAGAAAAAATAAAGTTCACAACAAAATCTTTAAATTAACTATGAATTGAACCTAAGCATGTTTACTGGAGAGTTGAGTTGCAACACATGTTATTTTTGTTCTATATGGGCCCAATAAAGTTCCTGAAAGTATTTCAGGATTATTTAAAACTTTTTATGTTAGTGCCGATACTGAATTTAAATAAAAATTTATTGTCTATGATATCAGTAATGAACAATAATCAAAGTCATAACGATTTGATCCTAAACGTAGAAGTCGGTATCCTAATCCAATCTAATAAAGCCTTCTCGAATTAGGCAAGTTACTCAACCATGAACATTTCTCACTAATCCTTCTATGCAAATTTATATTAAAGTGGAAATAAATTTGATTGATTAGATACTATTTTACTTACAACCAATCCTTTGAGATTAAATTTGGATTGCTTGGATTGATTGTTGTCGTCGAGCAAAGCATTAGCAAGATTTGGTACGAAGTGTCCTAAAAATAAAAATCCACAAATTTAGTTGAAGTAATGAACATGTTATATTGTTTGTATTGTTGCGTGGAGACTTATTCATAACTGGTATTAAGTCGAGATAATTTGATTGTTATTTGTTTATTCAATAATTAATTCGACATATTCAATTCAAGAAGTATGTTAAAAAAAATAATTTATGAATTCATTTATATTTTTTTGAATTATTTAAAAAAACAATTGTTACTTTAATAAGAAATTTGATTAATTATTTGAGTTTGAATCTAAAAAAATAATGATGCATGCTTGATATGTAAATAATAAAGTACAATATATATATATTAGAGAAAAAAACTATATGCTAGAGATCACATTATATTTTGTTTCTCTAGTCATTAAGCATATTTTGGTGTATTAAAAATATGTTGATGTGCTACCAAATGAGAAGAAGAAAAACAAAAGAAATTGTTCACCTGCAAAACTTGATCCAGCCATATATAGATCTTTGGACTTGAAGACTGGATACTTTTCATACCATTTTTGCATGAATGTAACTAATATTTTATCTGTAAGAAACAAATAATTGAAAAATATCCATATATATATATAATACCCAAACTATTTTATTTAATAACGAAGAATATACATTATGATCTTACTAGTGCTATCATCTCCGTTATTATAATCACTACTTGAGTTTGAATATGACCATCCAGATCCAATAGGGGAGTCGATGAACAATAGATTTGACACTGAAACATATTTTAGACAGAACTTTATATAGATATGGAAATAGAAAAATATACATATATATAAGAAAGGCAATGCAATTCATTTAAACACGATGAAAACTAGACGTTCTGTAATATTTTATGGTTCTAACACATTTAATATTTTATTATAAATTTATATGGATATGAAAGAAATAACTATGAAACATGATATACTTACACACACAAAAAAATCAATAAAAAAATAATCATAGGAAATTAGACAACCTTTGTTCCAAGAAAAGGAATTTGTTTGGAGACCATGAGCATCTTTCGTAACAATGAAAGGACCAACACTTCCAAAGGCATCTCCAACTGAAGAACACCCTGGTCCTGAATAGTATTACACAACAGATTTTATTGTATGTGAGTAATCAACTAAACTTGTCGGCCAGGCTTAAGTAAAGCTAGAAAAATAGAGTAATGGTTTGATCTAATGTAATGACTAGTCTAATTCGACAAGTATTTAGTATATGTTTAAAGGTATGGCTTTTCAGATGAGTTAAAAAATGATAGTCAGATCAAGGCTATAAATTTAGTGTTAGGGATGGACATAAACCTAAAACCTTTGCATGGAAACGGGCTAAATTGAATCTTTACTTTCTAACGAGGGCCAAAAGTGATAATGTTTCCATTCGAAGGGGCTAAAAGGGATTAAATTTAATTATAAATTTTTGGGAGAGGCTAAAAAAGAAATTGTAACATTGAACCGATGGGGCCGAAGCCCTAGCTTTCCCTTGGCTTTAACTTGCTCATGGTGAACGTTTTCTAACTCATTCATATAGGATACCAACTAGGAAATCCGCATAACATCATAAACTACAATAAAAGGAATTTAAAGAACTTAACCTCCAGTTAACCAAATTGTGAGGGGTTGAGTCAAGGGATCTTTCTCAGCTTCAACAAAATAGTAAAAAAGACTTCGACCATCAACATTTTCATCCACTTCAATATATCCAGCAAATTGCCTAAAATTAACATTTGGTTGTCTTGGCAATTTGCTTATCAAATCATTCGTTGGGAAGGCATTGGAATCAACTCCAATTAGAAGAAAAAGAAAAAGAATAAATATTACTCCTCGAAATTCCATTCGAAATGCTGCTAATATCAAAGAAATAAAGGTAACTAATGCTTATTGAATTCTTTACTTTATAATGCTTAAAATTAATGGAGAGAGCTACCTTATATATAGTGTTTGTCTTTTTTAAACTAAATATGTTGTTTTAATAGTTAACATTTTGAAACTGTGAAACATAGGTTTCGAGTTGTCATTGTTTTTCAGCACTATTTTGTTTTGTTAGTTTTCCCAATAATTTTTTTTATGATGAATAACATTTATGAATTATAGGTTTACTTGATTTAAATATATTATAGGATATAACACCAACATATTCATTAATTATGAAAATTTTTTTAAAAAAAATAGCAAATTCATTCACAAACATGATTCCGGGTAACTAAAGAAATGAAAAGCAAATTTCTTTTTATTTTTTTAAAATTCATATTTCAAATGTATTTTGAATTTTGAATTTAATTGGGTAAGATTTGTTTTAGTAATGACAGTGCATGTGTATATTAATAGAAAATGGTAGTAATATCCATGCAAGGATTGGGTTAAGAGAGTTTCACGTTGTACCTATTGTGCTTTCACTTTAAAAAAAGATCACGTTAGAGTTAACCCCAAATTGTTTCAAAACAATATAATTGTAATATATTTTACGTAGAAAAACTAATCAAAAGAGGATAGAAACCACAGACAAAAAGAAATTTCACTATAATAAAGGAGAGTATAAATGATGGAGAGAATTAAAAGAAAATCCTGAAACACTACAAGAAAAATCCTTCGAAACAAAGAACAAAATTATCTCAATCTAAATATTTTTTTTGTTGTGTAAAACCTAGCATAATTAAAACCTATTTATAGAATGAAATTCGTAGCATCTAGGTTAATTAGAGTTTGAGTGGGAAACTAAAAATAGAGTTTAACTAGGGGATGAAAAACCAAAATAAATTTTGGTCAAAATAAGAGGTATTCTCCCACAAAGGAACTTGCAATCTAAAACGTTGCATCAACATCTTTATCATTTAGGGTCGGTTTGTTTGCATGTAAAATGTTTTCCGTAAAAAAATTTCATTGTTTTGTTGTAACACCCTATACCCGATCCGGTCGTCAAGCCCGAGTAACAGGAGGCTACACCACGGTCACACATCATGCACATTATAAATTGTCTCATTGTGAAGCGAACATATTTTATTTTAGCATTTTGTAAGAAGTTTAAGTCAAACATACTCTAATAATCATTAAAACATAATAAACACTCATCAAGCAAACTTAAAACATAAGTTAAACATGCTTTTAAATCACTAAAAAACTTATGAATTAATCACGTAGGTAACGATATTGAATCAATGGTATCGATAATACTCATGGATGGTATCGGTACCACCCTGAAAGTGGTACCAAACCAACATTTTGTTTTTCGCTTAAAACCAAAACCCAATAATTTATCGATACATTTCAAAAAGTATATGTTTTATTTCCCCGAGTATCGAAACTCGTGATATGGTATCGATACCAAATTGTGTTACTAACTTCCTATAGATTCGAAATATCAAAATGTATCATTTTTAAACCCTGAATATCGATGCCTTTGCTCCAGACAATAAAATACAACATAATAAGGCATTGAATTCATTCTAACTAATGACTATTCAACATGCATCAATTACCTCATCAAACCATCGTCAAAATGACCAAAATGACAATTCAAAACATCAAAAATATAGCCGAGCTGCAAGAATCATCCTGACAGGGTCCAAGTCCTTAAATCCTAAGAGCAATATGATCTGGCAGCTAGACTGCATTTCAGTAAATGTGTCAAATTGACACTATATGGTGTGTAGGGTTGGATGGGTATTAAATGCCCTTAACGGTGTGCCGGGATGGTCGGAGATGGTGTGTAGCAGATGGGGGTAGGAATAACTGTATCTGAACTGGAAATGTTCTGTATCTGAACTGGAAATGTTCTGTTATATAGCTGTTATGTTAATCCTGCACCGAATATTATCTGACTCTTATTGGAACTTGAGATTTGAGAACCTTAAATTAAATTGTGTTTCTAATTGAATCCATATTGATTACACACTAAATTCTCTAGTCACCGTATGGTTAACCAAATTTCAGGTAACTCATAGACTTGATCGAGTCTGTGTAGGGGAAGCTTGATCAATCTACGTTATTATCGTATTATTTAATTGTCATGTAGTTCAGGTATTTATTAGTGCTACGACTTTTCTAAGATTCTTGAACCGTCTGTTTGATTTAATGGTTTTTATGACTTGATATTGGGTTTATCTATACTTATGAAAGTTGATTTTCATGACAACGTTAATGTAACTCTTCGGACTTGGTCTAGATGCTTTGGTCGGGTTTAGGTTGTTACATTTAGTGGTATCAGAGCCAGGTTAGTCAACACTCGGGCTTTGCTTTCGGCCCATAATGTGTGATAAAAGGTAGTTAAATGAAAATACGATATCTAAGTTACTCTAAAACTGATTTTCTTGTACATGACCGAGCCTACGATGCCGAACCTGTAAGTATCTCTGTGTTATTATGATGATTAACGGAAACACTGTAGTGATAATACAAAATGTGTAATAGCCCAAATTTGACCAGGCCCTTAACTAAATAAATAAAATAGAAACAAAAAAAATTAATGTTTATTTATTTTAAAAGTCCATTCGAAAATAAACAGTCCATGTTACAAAGCCCAAACAGTGGGCCCGAAATCAAACATCTCAGACCCGTTTACCCGGATACCACCTAGTAGGCCGAAGGCTACCCAGTGGACCCACTTACAACCTTAACCCAAATACACCCGAAGCCCAGACTTAAACTAGACCCAAACAATAGAGGCCCAAAAACCTAAAATTATCAGCTAGGGTTTTCAACCCTAGCTTTTTCCCCTAGCGTCGCAACAGATTCTGGATGGTTCGGGGAGCGTTTGTCCAGCTCCCCAATCGAGGCCATCACTCGAGGCTCTGCCTCCATAATCAGCGCCTGACCAACACTGTGAATCCACACAAGCACAGTCATTGCCGGATTCCTCGATTATACCTGCAAAAGAAGGAAAGAAACACAGCAGCAAACAAAACAAATATGGAAGAAAATAAAAAGGTTTCTTTCCAAAAATGTAATAGCAACAGTGGCTATAAAAGCCCGAATTAAAACAGTGTAAAGGACCCTTTTTTTTTTACAGAATAGAAATATACTTGTAATATCCCGAATTACGGCCTAATCAGAATAGTGGTTTTGTGACCACAAATCCGAGATAGAAATAATTATTTTATAATTATTTTGATGTTTATGATATGATTTCATAATTTTGTGAAAATTTCGTGAAGAAATTTTTGGCATAACGAGTTTAATTTAAAGTTAGGGACTAAATCGAATAAGTTGCAAAACTTGCATTCTAGAAGTTTTTAGTATGAGATTGCTTTGAAATATTAATTAGGAGGTCTTAAATGGTACTATGACAAATTTTAAGTTCATGGACAAAATTAGGACATGGAAGGAATTTTTTTGAAAGTTTAGTAAGGAGGGGCATTTTGGTCATTTGGATATTAAATGAAATAAAAAGGGCTTAATCAGTAAAAATACCTAATAGTCATAAGTACATGTTAGAGTGTGAATTTGATGTTGCCATAGAAGGGAAAAATTATCAACATGTCATAAAACATAAGAATAAGGGATGAAGTTTAATTCCCGAGCCTAGGGGCAAAAGTGTAATTATGCAAAAGTTTAGGGGCAAAAATGTAATTTTTCCAAAGTTCGTATTAAATGCTGTTTTGATGAATGCATGTATTAAATAAGATTAATTTGGCATTATAGATCAAGAGAAACGAGATTCAAGTCGCGATCGAGGGAAAAACAAAGTTTACGAAGAATAGGCTCGATTGCTAATAATTTTGTACCGAGGTAAGTTCATGTGTAAATGTAGTAACATAATTGTCATTTTAAGCAATTTAATGTTGTTTATATGATATGATGCTGATTATTATTATGAAATATTATGTTTTGTGGTTATTGTTGAATAATATGTAATTATGTGAATTACTTGATGAGTATGAACTATCACCGAAGTATCGATTTCGATATTCCGTGGAAGACGACAAAGATGTGTGATCGAGGAAAATGCCCGTTTGAACCTTGGAAATAGATTAGAATACAAATGACATGTCACTAGGATGGTTGAGTTCCGAACTCGTTGAGTTGAGTCCGAGTTCGTGAGATGTAACTAGGCATCAGAGCTCGTTGAGTTGGGTCCGAGTTCACTTATGGGTGGGTTACATGGTAGCTTGGCTACATAAGTTCTGCAGGCTATTGAGTTTGTCTAACTGCGGGTATGGCTCTTATGTTCATGAGATCCGCGTATTCGAACTATATTCTGATGTGTTCAACGGGTGAATCTTAAGTGAGTAAGAAGAAGGCCTAAAACGAAGGTGACATGTTGGTAAGTGCGGTAAATGAGAAAATTTGACAGGTATGTGCTTAAACCCTCGGGTTGAAAACTTGGTATGATGAAATCGTAGAAAGATATTAAAAGTAAATGAAACATGAATGTCCTGGTGTTGTTTATGCAAATGATGTTTTATGTGAGACTATGTGATTATGTTACTTGCTATTTGCATGTGAACTTACTAAGCATTTGTGCTTACTCCCTCATTTTCTTTCATTGTAGTTTTGACAAGCCGGCTTGAGAATCGGGATAGGTCGAAGACTCGTTCACACTATCCGAAGGCTTAAATTGGTAAAATGGCTTGTGTATTTTGAATGTGGCATGTATGGCAAAACACTCACTTTGTGTAATTGATCTTATGATACGGCTATGGTTTGGTAAGGAAAGGGTTTGTAAATGATTAGCCATTGGAATGGCCAATCTAAGTCATATTTGATGTTATGTATGTTTAAAATGCTATTTAGTCCATGAAAATCCTTAGTAAAGTGAAATTTGCCATAAAACAGAATCAGACAGCAGCATTGATGTAAATTTGACAAATCACTAAAATAGTAGAAATGGAATTAAATGATGAGTAAGTTATGAAATTTAAGCTTAATTAGTCTATTTTCATATGGATTGAACAAAACAGGTATATAAATTATATTTTATGAGATATTTGAATTTTTGTGAAACAGGGCCAGAGTGATTTCTAGATCCCCTGTTTTGACTTTAAAAATTCATCATAAATTGTAAAAAAATAATTAGAAGTCATGATTTATATTTACAGATTCCTTATTGAGTCTAGTTTTAAGAGAAACAAACTTCATAGTCATTGAAATTTTGTACAGAGAGATATCTGAGTCGTAATATACAGAGGTCAGAGCAGTCGAACCCTGAAATGGGGGAAAATTTACTAATAAAATGTACTAATTGGCTTGACCAAAAATTCTAGAAAAAAATTATTAAATATATATATATATGAGTCTAGTTTCATGGAAAATTTACGGAATTGGATTTCAAGTTTTGGAACTCGAGATATGAATTTTTAAGCGACTGTGACGCAGATTGCTAGCTTGACTAGAAATTTTAAAAATAAATTATTTGAGCTGTTTAAGTAATGAATTAAGTCTGTTAACACTTCGTGTTCGACTCCGGCGATGGTCTCGGGTATGGGGGGTTACATTTGGTGGTATCAGAGTAGGTTTAGTCGGTTCTCGGACTACGTGTTGTATGTACGGATTTTACTATACATGCCATATGTATAAATTGTGATAGTGTGACGACTTCTGACCTTTTTAAATGATTTTTTTATATATAGTAAATGGACCCCAATCCAGCTATGGCAGATGAAGTAGAGAGTAATGCGCCAGCTCCGGCTAAAGGGGCAACGCCGACTGAAAATCCACCCCCTACTGTTGGTCAGGGAGGAGGAGAAAGGGATCGGGAAGCCTTTCTCCAGATGATAAGTGCCTGGTATACTGAGTTCGTTTGTACGAACCCGAATGCACAACCTCCCCCACCTCCCCCAATTCCTCAACCTATACCCCCGATGCCTCAGGGTGTGGATATGATAAAATTTCATAAAACTCCAGTTGATAGAATTCGTAAACAAGGGGCCGAAGAATTTAGGGCAAATATTGATGATGATGCCGAGAAAGTAGAGTCCTAGCTTGAAAATTCTATCCGGGTATTTGATGAATTATCTTGTACACCTGAAGAATGTTTGAAATGTGCTGTATCTTTGTTGAGGGATTCAGCCTATAATTGGTGGAAGACTTTGATTTTGGTGGTACCGAAAGAGAGGATAACCTGGGAATTCTTTCAAGAAGAGTTTCAGAAGAAATATATTATTGAAAGATTTATTAATCAGAAATGTAAAGAGTTTCTTGAGCTGAAGCAAGGTAATATGACAGTCACAGAATATGAAAGAGAGTTTGTTCGATTGAGTAAGTATGCCAGAGAATATGTTCCTACAGAGGTCAAGATGTGCCGACGATTTGAAGACGGGCTCAACGAAGACATCAAGGTATTTGTTGGGATCCTTGAACTAAAAGAAATGGTGGTACTTGTCAATCGAGCTTGCAAAGCTGAAGAACTACTTAAGGAAAAGAAAAAGGTAGAATCTGAGACACGAAATTGGAAGAAAAGACCAATGAGTAATGCACCCTTACAGCAACCCGGAAAGTCAAGAAATATGAATCTTGTCCCCAAGTTTCAGCTGGGCAATCATATGGGAATTTTAAGAAGCAAAATGTGGGTCCTAAGTCCTAAACTACTTCGGCAGCCAGTGTAGAGAACTCGAGATTTGTTAAACCCGAGTGCCAGCGGTGCGATAGAAATCATTTTGGTCCGTGCAAAGCAAATGAATGTTTTCGATGTGGTTCTCCGGATCATTTTATTAGAGACTGCCCAGAGAGAGCTGAGAAAGAAAAATTTCAGTATACAAAAGCAAGTGGTGCGGATTCGAGGGAAAGGTATCCAAGAAAAGCTGGGAGTGAAGCAAGCAGTAATAATGTAGCCAGTGATGCAGCAGTTAGACTTGAAGGAAGGGCTCCGGCTAGAACTTATGCTATTAAAGCGCGTGAAGATGCTTCCTCACCCAATGTGATTACTGGTATATTTTCTCTTTATGATGTTAATGTTATTGCTTTGATTGATCCCGATTCTACTCATTCATATGTAATCATGAAACTGGTGTTTAGCATGAATATACCTGTTGAGAACACAGAATTTATGATTAGAGTGTCGAATCCGTTAGGCAAATGTGTGATAGTTGATAAAGTATGCAAGAGATGTCCTTTAATGATTCGGGGTCATTACTTTCCGGCCGACTTGATGTTGTTGTCGTTTGATGAGTTTGATGTTATTTTGGGTATGGATTGGTTGACGTTGCATGATGCTATAATAAATTGCAAAGAAAAGGTTATAGAATTAAAGTGTGAAAATAGTGAAACTCTGCGGGTTGAATCAGATAAATCAGAGGCATTGTCTAGTGTGATTTCTTCAATGTCGGCTCAAAGATATTTGAGAAAGGGTTATGAAGCTTATTTGGCGTATGTAATTAATACAAAAGAAGTTGAAAAGAAAGTTGAATTAGTACCGGTTGTGTATGAATTTGCGGATGTATTTCTAGAAGAATTTTCGGGTTTGCCTCCAGTCAGGGAAGTAGATTTGGTATTGATTTGATACCAGGAACAGCTCCGATCTCGATTGCTCCATATTGAATGGCACCAACAGAGTTAAAAGAGTTAAAGTCGCAGTTGCAAGAGTTGACTGATAAAGGCTTTATGAGACCGAGTTGTTCACCTTGGGGTGCTTCCGTGTTATTTGTGAAAAAGAAGGATGGTTCTATGACGTTGTGTGTTGATTATCAGCAGTTAAACAAGGTGACAATCAAAAACAAGTATCCGTTGCCAAGAATTGATGATTTGTTTGATCAACTAAAAGGAGCGACATGGTTTTCAAAGATTGACTTGAGATCTGGGTATTACCAGCTGTGAGTAAAAGAGTCGAATGTGCCTAAAACTACTTTTAGAACAAGGTACGGTCATTATGAATTTTTAGTTATGCCATTCGGGTTGACAAATGCACTTGCTGTGTTTATGGATTTAATGAATCGCATATTTCGACCATACTTAGACAAATTTGTTGTGGTGTTTATAGATGATATTTTAATTTATTCAAAAGATGAGACAGAGCATGCTGAGCATTTGAGGATAGTTTTGCAAACTTTGAAAGATAAGCAGCTGTATGCTAAATTTAGTAAAAGTGAATTTTGGCTCTGGGAAGTTGGATTTTTAGGTCATATTGTTTCAGGTGATGGTATACGGGTTGATCCTAGTAAAATTTCAGCCATTGTTGATTGGAAACCATCAAAAAATGTAACCAAAGTTAGAAGTTTCTTGGGGCTAGCTGGGTATTATCGGTGGTTTGTAAATGGATTTTCTATAATTGCTGCTCCTATGACTAGACTACTCCGAAAGAATGTTAAATTTGAATGGACGGAAGAATGTCAACAGAGTTTTGAAGAATTGAAATTGTTATTAACAGAGGCACCAGTGTTAGTACAACCCGAATCAGGTAAAGAATTGTGGTGTATAGTGATGCTTCTCTAAATGGTTTGGGGTGTGTACTTATGCAAGAAGGAAAAGTGGTGGCTTATGCTTCGAGGCAGTTAAAACCTCATGAGAGGAATTATCCTACTCACGATTTGGAATTGGCTGCGGTGGTGTTTGCTTTGAAGATTTGGCGACATTATTTGTATGGTGAAAAGTGCCGGGTATATACCGACCACAAAAGTCTTAAGTACTTGATGTCACAAAAAGACTTGAATTTGAGACAGCGAAGATGGTTGGAGTTATTGAAAGATTATGAGCTTGTTATTGATTATCATCCGGGAAAAGCGAATGTGGTTGCCGATGCTTTAAGCAGAAAGTTGTTGTTTGCTTTGAGAGCTATGAACACTCAGTTGAAAATGTCAGATGATGGTTCGATTCTAGCAGAGTTAAGAGCAAGACCGATGTTTTTACAAGAGATTTCTGAAGCTCAGAAAAATGATCAAGATTTGCAAGCCAAGAGAAAGCAGTGTGAAGCTGATACAGGATCAAATTTTAGAATCGGTTCTGATGGTTGCTTGATGTTTAAAAATCGGATTTGTGTACCGAAAAATGATGAATTGATTCAAAAGATTTTGCATGAAGCACATAATGGCTGTTTGGCGATTCATCCGGGCAGTACGAAAATGTATAATGACTTGAAGAAACTGTACTGGTGGAGTGGAATGAAAAGAGATATTTCCGAATTTGTATCAAAATGCTTAATTTTTCAACAGGTGAAAGCTGAACACCAAATGCCTTCGAGATTACTTCAGCCTATTATGGTTCCTGAATGGAAATGGGATCGGATTACAATGGATTTTGTTTCAGGGTTGCCATTGACTCTAGGAAGGAAAGATGCAATCTGGGTAATAGTTGACAGATTAACTAAGTCGGCTCATTTTATCTCGGTACGTATAGATTATTCTCTTAACAAGTTGGCTGAACTATATGTTAGAGAAATTGTTAGACTACACGGAATACCATTGTCGATCATTTCGGATAGAGATCCGAGGTTTACCTCGCGGTTTTGGCAAAAGTTGCAAGACACGTTAGGTACGAAGTTAAATTTCAGTACTGCTTTCCATCCACAAACTGATGGGCAATCAGAGAGAGTAATTCAGATTCTTGAAGATATGCTTAGATGTTATGTATTGGAATTTCAAGGAAGTTGGGAAAGATATTTACCGTTGGTAGAATTTGCTTACAATAATAGTTATCAGACGAGTTTAAAGATGGCACCTTATGAAGCATTGTATGGTCGTAAGTGTCGAATGCCTTTGTATTGGACTAAACTCAAGGAAAATTAGATTTATGGAGTTGATCTAATAAAAGAAACCGAAGAAAAGGTGAAAGTGATTCGAGATTGTTTGAAAGCAGCTTCAGATAGACAGAAATCTTATGCGGATTTGAAACGAAGGGAAATCGAGTTTCAAGTTGGTGATAAGGTATTTTTGAAAGTGTCTTCATGGAAGAAAGTCCTTAGATTTGGACGGAAGGGTAAGTTAAGTCCGCGTTTTATTGCACCATATGAAATAATTGAAAAAGTTAGACCGGTAGCATATCGGCTAGCATTACCACCTGAATTAGAGAAGATTCATGATGTGTTCCACGTATATATGTTACGTCGATATCGTTCGGATCCTTCACATATAATTTCACCGACAGAAATTGAACTACGGCCGGATATGACTTATGAAGAAGAACCGATTAAGATTTTAGCTCGAGAAGTCAAACAATTAAGAAATAAAAGTGTCGCTCTCGTGAAAGTATTGTGGCAAAAGCACAGGGTAGAAGAGACTACATGGGAACTTGAAGAAACTATGAGAAACCAATACCCACACCTATTTACCGGTAAGATTTTCGAGGACGAAAATTCTTAAAGGGGGGAGAGTTGTAATATCCCGAATTAGGGCCTAATTGGAATAGTGGTTTCGTGACCACAAATCCGAGATAGAAATAATTATTTTATAATTATTTTGATGTTTATGGTATGATTGCATAATTGTGTGAAAATTTCGTGAAGAAATTTTTGGCATAACGAGTTTAATT
This sequence comes from Gossypium hirsutum, assembly GCF_007990345.1. Lineage (NCBI taxonomy): Eukaryota > Viridiplantae > Streptophyta > Magnoliopsida > Malvales > Malvaceae > Gossypium > Gossypium hirsutum. The sequence continues at coordinate 3,246,027 of NC_053427.1, forward strand.
TAAAGTTAGGGACTAAATCAAATAAGTTGCAAAACTTGCATTCTAGAAATTTTTAGTATGAAATTGCTTTGAAATATTAATTAGGAGGTCTTAAATGGTACTTTGACCAATTTTAAGTTCATGGACCAAATTAGGACATGGAAGGAATTTTTTTGAAAGTTTAGTAAGTAGGGGCATTTTGGTCATTTGGATATTAAATGAAATAAAAAGGGCTTAATCAGTAAAAATACCTAATAGTCATAAGTACATGTTAGAGTGTGAATTTGATGTTGCCATAGAAGGGAAAAATTATCAACATGTCATAAAACATAAGAATAAGGGATGAAGTTTAATTCCCGAGCCTAGGGGCAAAAGTGTAATTATGCAAAAGTTTAGGGGCAAAAATGTAATTTTTCCAAAGTTCGTATTAAATGCTGTTTTGATGAATGCATGTATTAAATAAGATTAATTTGGCATTATAGATCAAGAGAAACGAGATTCAAGTCGCGATTGAGGGAAAAACAAAGTTTACGAAGAACAGGCTCGATTGCTAATAATTTTGTATCGAGGTAAGTTCATGTGTAAATGTAGTAACATAATTGTCATTTTAAGCAATTTAATATTGTTTATATGATATGATGCTGATTATTATCATGAAATATTATGCTTTGTAGTTATTGTTGAATAATATGTAAATTATGTGAATTACTTGATGAGTATGAACTATCACCGAATTATCGATTTCGATATTCCGTGGAAGACGGAAAAGATGTGTGATCGAGGAAAACGCCCGTTTGAACCTTGGGAATAGATTAGAATACAAGTGACATGTCACTAGGATGGTTGAGTTTCGAACTCGTTGAGTTGAGTCCGAGTTCGTGAGATGTAACTAGGCATTCGAGCTCGTTGAGTTGAGTCCGAGTTCACTTATGGATGCGAACGCCCGAGCTCATTGAGTTGAGTTCAAGTTCACTTATGGGCGGGTTACATGGTAGCTTGGCTACATAAGTTCCGTAGGCTATTGAGTTTGTCTAGCTGCGGGTATGGCTCTTATGTTCATGAGATCCGCGTATTCGAATTATATTCCGATGTGTTCAACGTGTGAATCTTAAGTGTATAAGAAGAAGGCCTAAAACAAAGGTGACATGTTGGTAGGTGAGGTAAATGAGAAAATTTGAAAGGTATGTGCTTAAACCCTCGGGTTGAAAACTTGGTATGATGAAACCGTAGAAAGATATTAAATGTAAATGAAACATGAATGTCTTGGTGTTGTTTATGCAAATGATGTTTTATGTGAGATTGTGTGATTATGTTACTTGCTATTTGCATGTGAACTTACTAAGCATTTGTGCTTACTCCCTCATTTTCTTTCATTGTAGTTTTGACAAGCCGGCTTGAGAATCGGGATAGGTCGAAGACTCGTTCACACTATCCGAAGGCTTAAATTGGTAAAATGGCTTGTGCATTTTGAATGTGGCATGTATGGCAAAACACTCACTTTGTGTAATTGGTCTTATGATATGGCTATGGTTTGGTAAGGAAAGGGTTTGTAAATGATTAGCCATTGGAATGGCCAATCTAAGTCATATTTGATGTTATGTATGTTTAAAATGCTATTTAGTCCATGAAAATCCTTAGTAAAGTGAAATTTGCCATAAAACAGAATCTGACAGCAGCAGTGATGTAAATTTGAAAAATAACTAAAAATAGTAGAAATGGAATTAAATGATGAGTAAGTTATGAAACTAAAGCTTAATTAGTCTATTTTCATATGGATTGAACAAAACAGGTATATAAATTATATTTTATGAGATATTTGAATTTTTGTGAAACAGGGCCAGAGTGATTTCTGGATCCCCTGTTTTGATTTTAAAAATTCATCATAAATTGTAAAAAACATAATTAGAAGTCATGTTTTATATGTACAGATTCCTTATTGAGTCTAGTTTTAAGAGAAACAAACTTCATAGTCATTGAAATTCTGTACAGAGAGATATCTGATTCGTAATATACAGAGGTCAGAGCAGTCGAACCCTGAAACAGGGGAGAATTTAACTAATAAACTGTACTAATTGGCTTGACCAAAAATTCTAGAAAAAAATTAGTAAATAGATATATGAGCCTAGTTTCATGGAAAATTTACGGAATTGGATTTCGAGTTTCAGAACTCAAGATATGAATTTTTAAGCGACTATGACGCAGATTACTAGCTTGACTGGAAATTTTAAAAATAAATTGTTTGAGCTGTTTAAGTAATGAATTAAGTCTGTTAACACCTCGTGTTCGACTCCGGCAACTGTCTCGGGTAGGGGGCATTACAATACTCACAGATATTCATTCAAAAAATACCAACAGTCTCTCAAAAGGTGATTTAATCGCATATCTCGTGCTTTATTTTGAACATATATGAACTGTTCTAGCATATACAAGTAAGGATCTAAGGGAAAAGGGGTTACCTGTGGAAGGACGAGGGTTTTTAAGCCTTCAGACCACCGTGTACGATGGCGCGTAAGGCGCGTGTGCAAGCACTGCACCGTGGCTGGAGGCCAGGGCCGGGGACCTCTCTCTTCCCTTCTGCAGAGCATTTCAGGACTTTTTTTTTTAGACCGGTGTTAAAATGAATTTTTTAAGCTGCAAAATTGGCTTATATAGCCTCTTTGGAATGACATCGTTTCTGCTTAACTTAATAAGCTCAAAACGGTGTCGTATTAAGCCATAGGATCCGCGCGTTGACCCGGTTACCCGGGGAGGATCCGCGTGTTTTTTAGAATTGGGTTAATTACCCAATCGGTCCTTCCACCTCTTTTAATTTATAATTACGTTTTATTATATTTTTAATTTGGCCCTAATATTTTACAATTGTTTCAATTTAGTCCCAACGGTTATTAAATCACATTCTGGAAAACGGGGCCATTTTGGGAATAGGGCAATTTGCCCAGTGAGTCCCTTTTGTTTTACGCGCGTTTTAATTGGGACCCTAATTCAGTTCTATTTCTTTTGAATTCGCCTTGTAATTTTGCTGAACTTTAAATTTAGCCCTATATATTTATTTTTATTACTATATATATATATTTCATATATTGTTATTTGTTTTTATTTTTAACCTTGCTTTTATATTATATATTGTAAGATTATTTTATTATATATATTAATATTATTTATTATCTATTACTTTTCACAAATTATTATTATTTTACATCATTATTTTTTTATATTATTATATTTTTACTTGTATTACAAATTTATTAATTATTTATATATATTGTTTTTACATATATACTTTCATTATTATATTATATCTATTATATTTCTTATTTTCTATATATATAAATTATATTTTATTATATAACATTTTATTATATTTTTATTTTTATTCTATATTACTTATCATTTTTTTATATATGTTATGTATATCATATATAATCTATTAGATTATTTATGTTTATATTATTCATTATATTATTTAAAATTTGTAAATTTGTAAATTAAATTATATTTTTAACTCATATTATAAACATATTAAATTATTAATTATTTATTTATTATGTATTATTCTACTTTAAAATGATATTTTTATATTATGTGTTATTTTATAAATTCTTTTACATACTTTTATTTTATATATTTTTTAAACCCCATATATTTTATATATAATTATTATTCTTTTATAAATATTTTGTTATTATGTTTTATATATTGTATAGCAAATACTATTTTAAAATTATTATTAAATATTATGTCTTTATTTGTGTTATATGTATATTTTGTTAACAATAACTCATTTCATTTTTTTTTATATATTGCATATATCATGTGTTATATGTTATTTTATATTTATTATTTGATATTACATTTCATGAATATGTACATTGATATTGTATTACTCTTTTTTGTATATCATGCATTATTTAATTATTACTTTTTTGTATATCATGCATTATTTAATTACTACTTCGTATGTTTGTATGTTTTGTTTATTCATTCTCAATACATGCTATATATATATCTTTGCATGCATATTGTTAATATTTGCTATATATGTATATTATTTTTATATGTATGTATCTAATGCACGATCTTTATATTATTGCCATCATTTTGTTTAAATGCATGTATTATTTACCTACTACAATAATATGTTACTATGTATGATTTGTAATGCAATACAATTCCCCACGCATCATTTTTTTAAAAAAAACAAGGCTCCAAAGTTTTCAAAAAATATAAAGGCAATGCTTGGTGTTTGGAAATTTCAAGAAAGTAGTGCCCTAACTTATTGGGTTGCAACTTTTCTCGTTGAGTTTGAATAATCAAATACCCTTCTAAGTTTTTAAATGTTTTCAAAATGTGAGCAACTGTCTTGGAATTGCAAAGCAATATGTCCTAACTTACTGGATGTGGCGTTTTGTTGTTTCGAGATAGAGATTTCTAAAAAGCTAACTTAGTGTCAATACTTTGATACGAGTGAACTCCAATTTACAAAATCAAAATATTTTAAAGAGGATTACATCTTAAAAGTTTTAAATTTCCGACATTAGAAACACTTGGTAATCAATTAGGTACCAATTTTTTGGGCGTTACGAGGGTGCTAATCCTTCCTCGTACGTAACCGACTCCCGAACCCATCTTATGATTTCGTAGACCAAGACTAATGATTTTAACACAAAATGTTTTAAAGGTGATCCAATCACACCTAAAAAGATTGGTGGTGACTCCCGTTTTCGTTTTTCTTAAAGTCGATTCCCATTTTCCAAAACTCGATTTAAAAATGGTCTCGACAAAATGCATATAACAAAACTGTAAGAGGTGTTTGGAAATGTTCAAGCATTAATCAATTTATTTGCTCCGGCAAAAAATCTTGTTTCAAAAGGATTAATAAAAATACTTACTCATATTGGGTTTTGCTATTTAGAGATCTCTTTATTTGTTGATTTCATGTATAAAATTTGAAAAAAAAATTGTTGAATGATTTTGTTAAAATAATAATAATTTTTTTTATATCAGATGATTTAACTAATTATATTATTTCATAATATAAAAATTTATGATGTTCATGCATCATAAAATAATACATATCACAATAAATGGTTACAACGACAAGTCTTATTATGGTGAATGATGGATTCAACATGAGTCATGACCTGTGCTTCATAAGTTTCATCACCAATCTTCAGTGCATCCAATTAATTGCGAAAGTTGAGAAAATAGAAAAAGCTTGAGATGGTCGAGAAGAGGTAACATGATGATTACCTCCTTTCACTGTTAAGAATTTTAGTAAGTCCCCAAACTCATACTTCAACCCTCCTTCCTGTTAAATATTTATCATTAATTTTATTAAATTAAGAAAGAAAATTTATAGATATAAATAGTGTTATTTTGAGTTGGTTTATTCAATAAGAAAAAACTCATTTCAATGTTCAATATATATGAAATGCTGCAAATTTATTTTCTTCTAATAAATGATTACTTTTAAACTACCAAATCTTATCCCAAGCCTACCTATTGGCTCAACTAAATATTTAGAAAATATAAAATATGTATAAATTAAAATTTTCACATTTAAATAAAAATTCAGGACAAGTTGTCTAAATTTTTTGAAAAATATTGTCCACGGCCTAGCATGTATTGGTCAAGCCTATTGAACTAGGTAGGTAGCGTGAGCTTGCCTTGAAAGTGCTAATAAAGCCAATCGAGTCAACACTTAAAATCTCTTATTCAAGTTTAAACCCAAACTGGGTAATCATATCAGAGGGATAGTTTGATACTTAAATATATCTAATCATAATATAAAAAAGGAAGCTAATATATATATAATTAAATGAGTAAACATAAAACCTTGGTTCTAAAACTCCATGTTTCCTCTTTTGTTAACTTGATGTTTAACTCCTCAGCCAACTTTTCCAAATGTTGTAAGGTTCCCTCGGTCGGTATTATACCATCTTGATCTCCACTATAACATGGTAATCATATTAATAAAATAAAATAAAAACATCAGACAAATGGCATGAGAATTTCTTTTCAAAATAGTTCACTTTGATTTTTCATACTTAGTTAACTTAATTCAAGAAAGTATTGGAAAGAAAAGCATGGCATACAAATACAATACCAACCTGAATATTGTAATGGGAACAGATTGTTGAAGAAGGTTTTTAAGCGTAGGAAGCATGTCAAGGTCCTTATCAGCTTCGTTGTATTTAAAATTAGCTCTAAATAAATAAGAGTCGCATATAATGAAAATTTTAAGGTTAACAAATTTTACACAACATTCACCTCAATAAAACAAGTAATTTATTTATTTTTCTTAAGAAAGAGGTGACAATATGGAGATAGAAAAATTTACCGCGAGTCTTAAATTTCGAATTTAAAATAATTTCTAAAAGTAATTAAATGAACATATCAGGGAAAAAAAGTTCATTTTGTTTCAAAATTTAGGGGAAAACTTACGTGAAGCAACCCTGCCATCTATACGACAAGTTGGTTCGGTTCCCGTGGAAAGCCTTTTGAACTTCTGGGATACTAAAGTAAAATTGCACCCTTAATGGAAGGCACATGTCTACTTCTGTGCTAACTATAGGAACCTGGACCAAAATATAAAGTTTTACGTTTTTGATATAACCAATAAAAGAAACATACCACAAAATTAATTTTACTCAATTGATTAGTTAATTCGATTCTATAGGAACTTATGTTAGTTGTAGTTTCAAATCTAAGTAAAGTAAGAGGAATGTAAAGAAATAAATGAAAACCTGTTTTGTTAAGTTCAAATTTAGCTCATTTTCAGTGCAAGGGGGGCGAAAGACATCAAATAGCTTCTGCGGGGAGTAATTATGAGCATCGGTCTTGAAAGCAGCCAAATCGGCCTCGAACACAAGGTTTTTGCATTTTGCGCTCCAAGTGGTTTTGATGCTAGAAAAGTAATTATTTTCATCAATGGCATTGCATTCTTTCTTGATTTCGTTATACAACGAGCTGTTTATCATCTCCCGAGAGAAAAAGAAATCAATTTTTGCAATCTCGTCTAGCTTTTTACGAAGCATTGGGTTTCCCAACTGTTCAAAAGAGTTACAATTAAAAAAATAAAATAAAGTTCACAACAAAATCTTTAAATTAACATTGAATTGAACCTAAGCATGTTTACTGGAGAGTTGAGTTGCAACACATGTTATTTCTGTTCTATATGGGCCCAATAAAGTTCCTAAAAGTATTTCAGGATTATTTAAAACTTTTTATGTTAGTGCTGATACTGAATTTAAATAAAAATTTATTGTCTATGATGTCAATAATGAACAATAATCAAAGTCATAATGATTTGATCCTAAACGTAGAAGTCGGTATCCTAATCCAATCTAATAAATCCAAGCCTTCTCGAATTAGGCAAGTTACTCAACCATGAACATTTCTCACTAATCCTTCTATGCAAATTTATATTAAAGTGGAAATATATTTGATTGATTAGATACTGTTTTACTTACAACCAATCCTTTGAGATTAAATTTGGATTGCTTGGATTGCTTGTTGTCGTCGAGCAAAGCATTAGCAAGATTTGGTACGAAGTGTCCTAAAAATAAAAATCCACAAATTTAGTTGAAGTAATGAACATGTTATATTGTTTGTATTGTTGCATGGAGACTTATTCATAACTGGTATTAAGTCGAGATAATTTGATTGTTATGTGTTTATTCAATAATTAATTCGACATATTCAATTCAAGAAGTATGTTAAAAAAATAATTTATGAATTCATTTACATTTTTTTTGAATTATTTAAAAAAAAACAATTGTTACTTTAATAAGAAATTTTATTAATTATTTCAGTTTGAATCTAAAAAAAATAATGATGCATGCTTGATATGTAGATAATAAAGTACAATATATATATTAGAGAAAAAAAACTATATGCTAGAGATCACATTATATTTTGTTTCTCTAGTCATTAAGTATATTTTGGTGTATTAAAAATATGTTGATGTGCTACCAAATGAGAGAAAGAAAAACAAAAGAAATTGTTCACCTGCAAAACTTGATCCAGCCATATATAGCTCTTTGGACTTGAAGACTGGATACTTTTCATACCATTTTTGCATGAATGTAAGTAATATTTTATCTGTAAGAAACAAATAATTGAAAAATATCAATATATATAATACCCAAACTATTTTATTTAATAACGAAGAATATACATTATGATCTTACTAGTGCTATCATCTCCGTTATTATAATCACTACTTGAGTTTGAATATGACCATCCAGATCCAATAGGGGAGTCGATGAACAATAGATTTGACACTGAAACATATATTATACAGAACTTTATATAGATATGGAATAGAAAAATATACATATATATAAGAAAGGTAATGCAATTCATTTAAACACGATGAAAACTAGACGTTCTGTACAATTTTATGGTTCTAACACATTTAATATTTTATTATAAATTTATATGGATATGAAAGAAATAACTATGAAACATGATATACTTACACACACAAAAAAAATTCAATAAAAAAATAATCATAGGAAATTAGACAACCTTTGTTCCAAGAAAAGGAATTTGTTTGGAGACCATGAGCATCTTTCGTAACAATGAAAGGACCAACACTTCCAAAGGCATCTCCAACTGAAGAACACCCTGGTCCTGAATAGTATTACACAACAGATTTTATTGTATGTGAGTAATCTAAAAAACTTGTCGGCCAGGTTTAAGTAAAGCTAGAAAAATAGAGTAATGGTTTGATCTAATGTAATGACTAGTCTAATTCGACAAGTATTTAGTATATGTTTAAAGGTATGGCTTTTCAGATAAGTTAAAAAATGATAGTCAGATCAAGGCTATAAATTTAGTGTTAGGGATGGACATAAACCTAAAACCTTTGCATGGAAACGGGCTAAATTGAATCTTTACTTTCTAACGAGGGCCAAAAGTGATAATGTTTCCATTCGAAGGGGCTAAAAGGGATTAAATTTAATTATAAATTTTTGGGAGAGGCTAAAAAAGAAATTGTAACATTGAACCGATGGGGCCGAAGCCCTAGCTTTCCCTTGGCTTTAACTTGCTCATGGTGAACTTTTTCTAACTCATTCATATAGGATACCTACTAGGAAATCCGCATAACATCATAAACTACAATAAAAGGAATTTAAAGAACTTAACCTCCAGTTAACCAAATTGTGAGGGGTTGAGTCAAGGGATCTTTCTCAGCTTCAACAAAATAGTAAAAAAGACTTCGACCATCAACATTTTCATCCACTTCAATATATCCAGCAAATTGCCTGAAATTAACATCTGGTTGTCCTGGCAATTTGCTTATCAAATCATTCGTTGGGAAGGCATTGGAATCAACTCCAATTAGAAGAAAAAGATAAAGAATAAATATTACTCCTCGAAATTCCATTTGAAATGCTTCTAATATCAAAGAAATAAGGGTAACTAATGCTTATTGAATTTTTTACTTTCTAATGCTTAAAATTAATGGAGAGAGCTACCTTATATATAGTGTTTGTCTTTTTTAAACTAAATATGTTGTTTTAATAGTTAACATTTTGAAACCGTGAAACATAGGTTTCGAGTTGTCATTGTTTTTAGGCACTATTTTTGTTTTGTTAGTTTTCCCAATAAATTTTTTTTATGATGAATAACATTTATGAATTATAGGTTTACTTGATTTAAATATATTATAGGATATAACACCAACATATTCATTAATTATGAAAAACTTTTTTTAAAAAATAGCAAATTCATTCACAAACATGATTCCGGGTAACTAAAGAAATGAAAAGCAAATTTCTTTTTATTTTTTTAAAATTCATATTTCAAATGTATTTTGAATTTTGAATTTAATTGCGTAAGATTTTTTTTAGTAATGACAGTGCATGTGTATATTAATAGAAAATGGTAGTAATATCCATGCAAGGATTGGGTTAAGAGAGTTTCATGTTGTACCTATTGTGCTTTCACTTTAAAAAAAGATCACGTTAGAGTTAACCCCAAATTGTTTCAAAACAATATAATTATAATATATTTTACATAGAAAAACTAATCAAAAGAGGATAGAAACCACGGACAAAAAGAAATTTCACTATAATAAAGGAGAGTATAAATGATGGAGAGAATTAAAAGAAAATCCTGAAACACTACAAGAAAAATCCTTCGAAACAAAGAACAAAATTATCTCAATCTAAATATTTTTTTTGTTGTGTAAAACCTAGCATAATTAAAACCTATTTATAGAATGAAATTCGTAGCATCTAGGTTAATTAGAGTTTGAGTGGGAAACTAAAAATAGAGTTTAACTAGGGGATGAAAAACCAAAATAAATTTTGGTCAAAATAAGAGGTATTCTCCCACAAAGGAACTTGCAATCTAAAACGTTGCATCAACATCTTTATCATTTAGGGTCTGTTTCTTTGTATGTAAAATGTTTTTCGTAAAACATTTTCATTGTTTTGTTGTAACACCCTTTACCCGATCCGGTCGTCAAGCTCGAGTAACAAGAGGCTACACCACCGTCACACATCATGCACATTATAAATTGTCTCATTGTGAAGCGAACATATTTTATTTTAGCATTTTGTAAGAAGTTTAAGTCAAACATACTCTAATAATCATTAAAACATAATAAACACTCATCAAGCAAACTTAAAACAAAAGTGTCGAAACCATTTTTTTAAATGGGATTGAAAAACGGGGTTCGACTTTTTGAAAAATGAAAATGGGAGTTGCCACCAACCTTTTTAGGTGTGAGTGGATCACCTTTATAAAACATTTTGGTCTACGAAATTCAAGAAAATAGGTTCGGGAGTCGGTTACGCACAAGGAAGGATTAGCACCCTCATAACGCCCAAAATTGGTACCGAATTGATTATTTATTGTCCTAATATCGAAAATTTGAAAAGATTTTAAAACTTGAACAATTTAAAGTTGAAACTTGAGATTCCTTTGTTCCGAAAGTGTACAAACATCACATCCAGCATGTTAGGACACGATGTTTTAAATCCTCGTAACTAAAATTATCTCATGATTTTCAAAATTTATTAAAAGGATATTTGGTTATTTAGTCAAACGAAAAATCGCAACCCAGCATGTTAGGGCACTATTTCCCGAATTTCTAAACACCAAACATTGCCTTATTTAAGAAAAACGTTTTCAATTAAATGAAATATATATTTTTTAAAACAATGAATAATATACAATTTAATAAAAAAATAGTTTGATATAATACTAAAATTATTAAAATATATATATATATAAGAGAATTAAAAATCAAGGAAATAGGGATTAAATCAAAATAAAAAAAAGGTTGAAAATGAAAATGAACAAAGAATAAATAAGAACAAACCGTAGAAAATAAGAACGCAAGAGGGAGTGAAATTTGAGTGAATGCTCTTAAGAATTCTTATTGCTTCCCCAAAACTCAAGTGTGTTTACAATGAAGGGAGAGGCCTCTATTTATAGTTGAGCCTTCCCAAATCCAACGGTACAGATCAATTACATCAACGGTTAAGATTAAAGGATATCTACAAATTAAATCTCCAAGATTACAAAATCATATCTTCTAAGATTGTATATCATATCTAAGATTGCAATCATATCTAAGATTGTATCATATCTAAGATTGCAATCATATCTAAGATTGCAATCAGATTGTATCATATCCAAGATTGCAATCATATCTAAGATTGTAACATATCTAAGATTGCATATCACATCTAAGATTGCATATCATTGAAGATTATATTTCCATATGAGTTAAACTTGTAGATGGACCTTAAATCTTTTCAAGTAATGGGCCATTCCGATCGGGCCAAATTATATTTGTATTTCTGGACTGAACTTGGACTTCGTTTTTTTGGGGGTTTATTATTTTTGTTTTTTGACTTATTTCTGGGCCCGGGCAAAATTGAGTGTCTACAGCTGCCCCTCTTTGCTCATTGCTGTGTAACAGGAATAGAGCAAAGACTATAAAAGACCAATTTTGCCCGGTCTTGCCGAGTCTTGAGTTCTTGATCTTCTTTAAATGGCCTCTTGACGGCTTCAATCTGCTTCTTGCAAACTCATGACTGTCATGTTGATATCTTCGATCTACTCTCCATCGAACACAGAGACGCTAAATCTGCTTCTTCAATTTGTTCCCTGACAATACAGAGATGCCAAATCATCTTAGATTTGCTTCAGCGTAAACACGCGAAAGCCAAATCAGCTATGTCTTCGATTTGCTCCTCATAAGCACAATGATACCAAACCATCTTGGATCTGCTTCAGTCTAATCATCTGAAGGTTAGATCTGCTATATGTCTGTCCTCTGTCGAATATGGAGACGCCAAACTTCGATTTGTTCTCTGACAATACAGAGATGCGAAATCATCTTAGATTTGCTTCAACGTAAACACGTGAAAGCCAAATCAGCTATGTCTTCGATTTGTTCCTTGTAAGCACAAGGATGCCAAACCATCTTGGATCTTGCTTCAGTATAAACATCTGAAGGCCAAATCTGCTATGTGTCTGCCCTCCGTCGAATATGGAGACGCCCAACTTCGATTTGTTCTCTGAAAATACAGAGATGCCAAATCATCTTAGACTTGCTTCAACGTAAACACGTGAAAACCAAATCAGCTATGTCTTTGATTTGTTCCTTGTAAGCACAAGGATACCAAACCATCTTGGATCTTGCTTCAGTATAAACATCTGAAGGCCAGATCTGCTATGTGTCTGCCCTCCGTTGAATATGGAGACGCCAAACTTCGATTTGTTCTCTAACAATACAGAGATGCCAAATCATCTTAGACTTGCTTCAACGTAAACACGTGAAAGCCAAATCAGCTATGTCTTCGATTTGTTCCTTGTAAGCACAAGGATGCCAAACCATCTTGGATCTTGCTTCAGTATAAACATCTGAAGGCCATATCTGCTATGTGTCTGCCCTCCGTCGAATATGGAGACGCCAAACTTCGATTTGTTCTCTGATAATACAGAGATGCCAAATCATCTTAGACTTGCTTCAACGTAAACACGTGAAAACCAAATCAGCTATGTCTTTGATTTGTTCCTTGTAAGCACAAGGATGCCAAACCATCTTGGATCTTGCTTCAGTATAAACATCTGAAGGCCAGATCTACTATGTGTCTGCCCTCCATCGAATATGGAGACGCCAAACTTTGATTTGTTCTCTGATAATACAGAGATGCCAAATCATCTTAGACTTGCTTCAACGTAAACACGTGAATGCCAAATCAGCTATGTCTTGGTCTATTACCTTACTGCTTAGGGGTTAAGGTGCATTGTCTTAGATCTGCTCCTCTATTGCTTAGGGAAATAAGATCTGCAAATTTAACCTGTTACCCTACTACTTAGGGGATTAAGACGAGTCGTCATAGATCTGCTCCGCTACTGCTTAGGGAGATAAGATCTGCGAACCTGTTACCCTACTGCTTAGGGGATTAAGGCGAGTCTTCGATCTGCTCCACTACTACTTAGGGGGAATAAGATCTACAAATTTAACCTGTTACCCTACTGCTTAGGGGATTAAGGCGGGTCTTCGATCTGCTCCACTACTGCTTAGGGAGAATAAGATCTGCAAATTTACCTGTTACCCTACTGCTTAGGGGATTAAGAGGCTGAATTTTGTAATTTTCAATCAATCTTGCTACATTGTCCATTGGGAATCCACCTGTAGAATTGATTTCCTGGAATTTATGCTTATGCCAAATAATTAAGATGCCATGATCGAAATGAGTCAAATGCTCCTAATTAGACATACTATGATGCAAAATGTTTATGAAAATAACTCCTATTTCGGACGTCATCACTCATTCATCTATCGAGCTTCCCACCTCATTTTTCTCGACATATCAATCATACTCTGCTCGTATGCCTCGAATCTTCTCCATCAATTTGGTCTAACCTAACATTCCCCAAATGTTACGACCCACTGAAGATGTTTATGAAATGATCCTTTCTTAAGATCAATATTGCTTAAAACGTCCAACCACCTTTTGGACTAAAGAAGAAAATCTCTCGAGTATCTCCAACCCATACATATAAGAATTCCTTAAACAATTGTCTTGTTTCAATTTCTTGTATTATTTAGAAATTTCCAGAGTAATATGCAAAACTTCATTTGTGAAGATATTTTAGTTCATCTATCATTATTTCAATGCAACATGCTTTATGAATAATGGGAGACAAATAAATTGATCCTGAGGATAATTAAATTTGGACAAATTATTGGAAGGAATGCAAAAATATTAACCTGAGAACATATCTTTCCAAAGATAGAAAATAGGACAGAAATTAGATGCCCCAGATATCGCCGCTTGAGCATCTATACACCAGCTCCATGAAGATTTTCTTGAGTTCAACATGTGTTTAAAAGATCCAAAGTAATTCTTTGATGCCTCAATATGTAACATACTTCACTTCTCGTCGAATCCGGTATAGCAAGGTCACTGCATGACTTTCCAAATTTGAGCTGCCCTTTTGGGTTTTCAACTCAAAACCCCTTTGGTCTCAAGGCGCCCTTTGCGGGTTTTCATTGGCCTCTCTATTTTTCTTTTTTTCTTTTTTTTTTTTTTACTTTTGAAATAGAAGTCCCAAAGTGCCCTTTGCGGGTTTTCACCTTGGCTTCCTTCAGACAAAGTACTCATTGACCGAGTCTGAATTCACTAGATCAGATAAATTCTTCCTATCCATTTCTTGTCAAAATCAGTGCACCTCTAGAGAAAGCCCTCTTCACAACATATGACCCTTCCCAATTCGGCATCCTTTTGCATGGGAATGATCTCTTTCAGCACAAGGTTTCCTTTATGAAATCCTTTTAGACGAACTTTCTTCGTCATAAGTCTATGTCATCCATTCTTGGTACGTTTGCTTAGGATGAATACTTTCAAGTTAAGTTTACTAAAGGTATTCAATTCTTGACTCCATCAAAGCTTGGAGGAAAAATCTTGATTCATAAACCCATGAAAGGAATTGCCCCAGCAGCAGTTCTGGCTGTTGTGTGTCAAACCCTACAAAAAGATAGTTCAATGATTCTCAGCAGACAAGAATGAAGTTGCTGACTTTATCCTTCAACCTAGAAAGCTGAGGTACAGAGATTACTCCCGGAGCATACATCCCACCATGACTCGATGATGTTTCTGAAGCATCCCTAATCTTCATAAATTGCCCCCAACTGTGAAGCTGCCAAATGAGCGTAGAAAATAGGAGCCACAACAAATATGGTGTGGTGCTCTTTTGATACATATAGGATAGAGAATCAACAAACTCTTGCAGATCATCAGCCAAAAACCCATCCTGGTCTAAGAGAATATGATAGTGGGTCTACCTCGTGATTCCAATCATTCCATCGTGGGTACCAAGATAAAAAAAAAACCATTGTTCTTTGGATGGCATATTTTGTTGTCAATGACAGTACCATGTAACACATTGTCAGGAGATCCCTACTAAAAAAAACTTGGTATGATGATTTTTCGTACAACAATAACCACAATCTTTAGGGTTCCACTTCTTGTCAAGGAACTTGCAAGCCTCAACAACTTGATCAAAACTTGATTGAATTGAGACTCGCTAACCCCATCCCTGAAAATAATGATTTGATCAGGTTTCATCTTCCTTGAACTTGTATAAAAGTCTAAGAGAGCTTCCTTCATGATACCGTCATCCACTTTGTCAAAAACTAGTTTTGAAGAAAGAATCTATCATTTTAAGCTTCAGAGACTGTGTACGGCCTGATTCTCCATAGCTGGAAATCAATGGCCACCACCTGGAGCTAACCATCGCAGCTATTGATGGCATATCAGACTGCTCAGGAAAGCCAAACAATGCACCCATTCCAAGGATGATGGTTGGAACCTTTGAAACAACTAGAATTGAAGGTGTTTGCCCCAGCGTAAGCATAGAGAGTAGGCGGTAGTTTCTTATGCCAATTTTTACCAGTCTCGGTCATCTTCTGTAATTTTTTTTCATTTTCTTTTCTTTTGGCAACCTTTGTTGTACTGTGGTATGGCGCACTATCTTTGAAAAGACTGCAAACTATTGGCATTGTGCAGTTATATATAATTTTTTTCTTTTTTTTTCTTTTTTTTTGAAATGGATGACTTTTGACTTTGTAATATTGGCATATGAAGCTATCTCCCCTCTTAATGGAGCAGTTGACGTCCACAAAGATGAGTCATTGTCAGCTTGAAACTTTTGACGAGCTCGGGCCCATCAGTCTTAACTCCTTTAAACCTGGCATTCATTGTACAATTGATGCGATCCCTTTTCATGGTGGACCAATAGTGCCCCAAAACCTCATGTTTATCCTGGCAATTGCAAATCATCCTGCATACGTCTTTGGACCACATTTTTGAATTCCCATAATAGTCTTAACAAAGTCTTGTTTTGTCTCATCAGCTAATTCCGATTTCGTAATCTTTCCTTCCTCTAAGGCTATATTTCCTACCACCACTTCATGGGGTAAAAACCATTTTCAACAAATTCAGAAACAAGTCACATTTTCTGTCACCTTCAAAGTACTGAGATTCCTCTAAACACATATCTCACTCAAAAGGAACTCTAAATCTGTAGTATCGCTGCCCATGTCATTGATATCTAGGGATCTATGATAGGCACACAAAAGAATATACAAGGAATAAATGAATTCAAGAATGACTATTTACATGAAATGAAAATTTATAAAGAATGTCAAAGGTCAAAAGAATTAGAATGAAAGAATATTTACTCGGATAAATAATAAAAGTATATTTTATTGAAAATAAAAATATCTGAACATGAGCCCACTTCTCAAAAGAAATCTCATTACTCCTAGGCTTTAGAGCAATAAGAGTGTTCTGAATATTACTCCATAAAATTCCTAAAGATTACAGGAAGTTCTTCTGCAGTCCAATTGTTTAAAGAACTTCCCAGTTCGTAAGGGCGAATGCCCTCAAGGTTTCTTTGTTCAGTCCCTTCCTCATTGATGATTTTCATTTCCAAACACCCCCTTCTCCGGGTAAGCTATCCCTCCTGACACAAAAGTCGGGGATATGTAAGGGAACGTCGTTAATTCCCATTCAACTTCTTTTTCACTCAACTGTGACCCTCTTCTCTCTCTCTCTTTTTCTTTCTCTTTTTAATAACTTTAACTTATTAGGATCTTTTTATGGATTTAAATGCATGTGATGTGATGCAATGCGAATGCATGAATGCAAAAGAAAAGGAGATGTTGATCTTGAATTCAATTCCATTAGAATAACTTTTCTAGAAAACAGATTTCTTTACATGAAAATAGATTACATATGCGATCTTGCCCTTCTTAGTCCAAGTAAACACTGATCTTTTCTTCATGGTCGAATCCTGTAAATTCTCCAAAAGATGCCTTTGCTAGCTCCTTGCTGCTTAATCTGAGCCTCGATCTCTTGCTTGCTTATCTCTATGATACTCATCAAAAAGTGTCGGCTCTTGGATAATCTTCGTTAGCAATTAAATCAAGTCATGTATTCCTTCGTGGACTTCCGGCTTTCTCTCGTCATGCTCTTGGATAACCTTTGTTGGCTTGAATCTCTGGCAATTACATCATGTATTCCTCCGTGGTTTACCAGCTTTCTCTCGTCGTGTTTACTTGGACTATATTCAGATGACCGCACTATAATCTACTTTATCAAGAAATTTGTTTCCTTATGACAAACTATTCTATTTAGGAATCGAATTTCGAATCAACACCTTCTTTTCTTTGATGTAATGTAATGCAAATGCATGAATGTAAAAAGGTATCGATCTCGTTTCAGTTTCATTTTAGAAAACGTTATTTAAGGAACAAAAGTCTTTTCATAAAACGGGTTACAAATACGCTTTCGCTCGTAGGCCCAGAGTCTTAACCCTATCTAATAACAAAGCTAACTTTCAACCATGATCTGACTGTAGCTCATATTGGTGCTCAACGTGCTCGCCCTTTCTACCAGTATCTGTAAATGATCAGCTATCTTTTGAATTTGAATTACGGCTTCACCTATGAAGTAAGCTCTACAGCCAAAGACACCTCCTCCAATGTCTGTGAAGTTGCTCTAATTACCTTGAAAGAAAGATTGGCGAACAATTAGGCATTCCAGCTCCGCAGCATACTGTCTTAAAATGATATCAAACATCCTCAGTACTTCTTGAGAGTCTTCAAATTTCTGCCCCCACAGAACATTTTGAATTGCTCGCATGGGTATCTTCGTAGCATAGCTAATCTCTACTTTAAAAGTTTTTAAACAATACGATCTTCTTTAATCTCATGCTCATTTAGGCTATCCCGGCCATTAGGTCTTGCATTTCCATTATTTCTGATAGGTACAATCATTCTAAACTACCACAGTAAATTCCAGCTTGTTGTTTGGTAGCAGTCCTATAGTAAGTGAGCCTTTCTACCATCATAAGCAAAATTCTTTCCATCCAATTCAATTTTGTATATCTTATACCCCTACCATCCACGAGGTGACTATCTTCATCTGTAATGGTAGAAGTGTCCCTCAATACTCCCCACGCTCACCTTGAATTGTTCATCTATCTTCATGTCAAACAAATACTGCAATTCCCCATAACTGTTGTAGAACAACTGCTTGGCTTCATTACTCCATTAATCCAATATTTCCTTTAACTCTTGGAGGTTATTTTGCATCACACTAATGAGAGTGTAGTCCCATAATTCTGATGTGCATCCTTCGATAACACTATTTCCTTTTTCTATCTGTGTTTTCTCTGAGCAAGCACAAACGAAAGAGTTGTCCTCCACTTTATTAAGATATTCATTCCCCATTACAAAACTTTCTAACTCAGAAATTGAACCTTGAATCGACATCTTTTAATGATGAATGACATGCAATGTTAGCAAAATAAGAAAAACAAGTCAGTGTCACATATATAAAAAAATATAATAAATAAGAACTTATAAAGTTAGGCACTAAAGGTCATCATCATACTACCTGGGGCGAGCACTTAAAGTTCACTAAATGTAGTTCGGTTCTAAAGCAAGGGTACCTGAACCAGCAGATTCCTCGATCCTCACCAATTATAGGCTCATATGGACCAAGTTCGGTTCAGGGGGACACATTTCCCTATGGCCATGCGGAGATGAAAATCTCACGAAGACATAGGTACGGATGTATCCCGGAAGCAATCCACTAGCCCATGCGGAGGTGAAAACCTCACGAAAGCATAGCTTCTCACTCCCACTTAAGGGTGTGACCATAACGGTCATGCAAATGCAATGTGTGCGTAAACAATAACAAACATATGCAACAAACACATGTAAAAAATGACTTATTTTAAAAATTTTCCAATTTTCTGACATTAAGACAAAAAATAATCAATTTTTGGCTTGACTCTCTTATAGGTCCCTAGTGGAGTCGCCAAGCTGTCGAAACCATTTTTGTAAAGGGGTTTGAAAAACGGGGTTCGACTTTTTGAAAAATGAAAATGGGAGTCGCCACCAACCTTTTTAGGTGTGATTGGATCACCTTTATAAAACATTTTGGTCTACGAAATTCAAGAAAATAGGTTCGGGAGTCGGTTACGCACAAGGAAGGATTAGCACCCTCGTAACGCCCAAAATTGGTACCGAATTGATTATTTATTGCCCTAATGTCGAAAATTTGGAAAGATTTTAAAACTTGAACAATTTAAAGTTGAAACTTGAGATTTCTTTGTTCCGAAAGTATACAAACATCACATCCAGCATGTTAGGACACGATGTTTTAAATCCTCGTAACTAAAATTATCTCATGATTTTCAAAATTTATTAAAAGGATATTTGGTTATTTAGTCAAACAAAAAATCGCAACCCAGCATGTTAGGGCACTATTTCCCGAATTTCTAAACACCAAACATTGCCTTATTTAAGAAAAACTTTTTCAATTAAATGAAATATATTTTTTTAAAACAATGAATAATATAGAATTTAATAAAAAATAGTTTGATATACTACTAAAATTATTAAAAAAATAAAATATAAAAGAGAATTAAAAATCAATGAAATAGGGATTAAATCAAAGTAAAAAAACGTTGAAAACAAAAATGAACAAAGAATAAATAAGAACAAACCGTAGAAAATAAGAACGCAATAGGGAGAGAAATTTGAGTGAATGCTCTTAAGAATTCTTATTGCTTCCCCAAAACTCAAGTGTGTTTACAATGAAGGGAGAGGCCTCTATTTATAGTTGAGCCTTCCCAAATCCAACGGTACAGATCAATTACATCAACGGTTAAGATTAAAGGATATCTACAAATTAAATATCCAAGATTACAAAATCATATCTTCTAAGATTGTATATCATATCTAAGATTGCAATCATATCTAAGATTGTACCATATCTAAGATTGCAATCATATCTAAGATTGTATCATATCTAAGATTGCATATCACATCTAAGATTGCATATCATTGAAGATTATATTTCCATATGAGTCAAACTTGTACATGGACCTTAAATCTTTTCAAGTAATGGGCCATTCCGATCGGGCCAAATTATATTTGTAATTCTGGACTGAACTTGGACTTCGTTTCTTTTTTGGGGGGTTTATTATTTTTGTTTTTGAACTTATTTCTGGGCCCGGGCAAAATTGAGTGTCTACAAAAAGTTAAACATGCTTTTAAATCACTAAAAAAATTATGAATTAATCACGTAGGTAACGATATTGAATCAATGGTATCGATAATACTCATGGATGGTATCGGTACCACCCTGAAAGTGGTACCAAAACAACATTTTGTTTTTCGCTTAAAACCAAAACCCAATAATTTATCGATACATTTCAAAAAGTATATGTTTTATTTCCCCGAGTATCGATACTCGTGAGATGGTATCGATACCAAATTGTGTTACTAACTTCCTGTAGATTCGAAATATCAAAATGTATCATTTTTAAAACCTGAATATCGATACCTTTGCTCCAGACAATAAAATACAACATAATAAGGCATTAAATTCATTCTAACTAATAACTATTCAACATGCATCAATTACCTCATCAAACCATCGTCAAAATGACCAAAATGACAACTCAAAACATCAAAAATATATCCGAACTGCAAGAATCATCCTGACAGGGTCGAAGTCCTTAAATCCTAAGAGCAATATGATCTGGCAGCTAGACTGCATTTCAGTAAATATGTCAAATTGACACTATATGGTGTGTAGGGTTGGATGGGTATTAAATGCCCTTAACGGTGTGTCGGGATGGTCGGAGATGGTGTATAGCAGATGGGGGTAGGAATAACTGCATATGCTTCTGATATGTTCTGTATCTGAACTGGAACTGTTCTGTTATATAGCTGTTATGTTAATCCTACACCGAATATTATCTGACTCTGATTGGAACTTGAGATTTGAGAACCTTTAATTAAATTGTGTTTCTAATTGAATCCATATTGATTACACACTAATTTCTCTAGTCACCTTGTGGTTAACTAAATTTCAGGTAACTCACAGACTTGATCGGGTCTGTGTAGGGGAAGCTCGGTCAATCTACATTATTATCGTATTATTTAATTGTCATGTAGTTCACGTATTTATTAGTGCTACGACTTTTCTAAGATTGTTGAACCGCCTGTTTGATTTAATGGTTTTTATGACTTGATATTGGGTTTATCTATACTTATGAAAGTTGATTTTCATGAAAACGTTAATGTAACTCTTCAGACTTGGTCTAGATGTTTTGGTCGAGTTTAGGTTGTTACATTTAGTGGTATCAGAGCTAGGTTAGTCAACACTCGGGCTTTGCTTTCAGCCCATAATGTGTGATAAAAGGTAGTTAAATGAAAATATGATATCTAAGTTACTCTAAAACTGATTTCTAGTACATGACCGAGCCTACAACGCCGAACCTATAAGTATCTCTGTGTTATTATGATGATTAACGGAAACACTATAGTGATTATACAAAATGCATATAACAAAACTGTAAGGGGTGTTTGGAAATGTTCAAGCGTTAATCAATTTATTTGCGCAGGCAAAAAATCTTGTTTCAAAAGTATTAAGAAAAATACTTACGCATATTGGGTTTTGCTATTTAGAGATCTCTTTATTTGTTGATTTCATGTATAAAATTTGAAAAAAAAATTGTTGAATGATTTTGTTAAAATAATATTTTTTTTATATCAGATGATTTAACTAATTATATTATTTCATAATATAAAAAGTCATGATGTTCATGCATCATAAAATAATACATATCACAATAAATGGTTACAACGACAAGTCTTATTATGGTGAATGATGGATTCAACATGAGTCATGACCGTGTGCTTCATAAGTTTCATCACCAATCTTCAGTGCATCCAATTAATTGCGAAAGTTGAGAAAATAGAAAAAGCTTGAGATGGTCGAGAAGAGGTAACATGATGATTTCCTCCTTTCACCGTTAAGAATTTTAGTAAGTCTCCAAACTCATACTTCAACCCTCCTTCCTGTTAAATATTTATCATTAACTTTATTAAATTAAGAAAGAAAATTTATAGATATAAATAGTGTTATTTTGAGTTGGTTTATTCAATAAGAAAAAACTCATTTCAATGTTCAATATATATGAAATGCTGCAAATTTATTTTCTTCTAATAAATGATTACTTTTAAACTACCAAATCTTATCCCAAGCCTACCTATTGGCTCAACTAAATATTTAGAAAATATAAAATATGTATAAATTAAAATTTTCACATTTAAATAAAAATTCAGGACAAGTTGTCTAAATTTTTTGAAAAATATTGTCCACGGCCTAGCATGTATTGGCCAAGCCTATTGAACTAGGTAGGTAGCGTGAGCTTGCCTTGAAAGTGCTAATAAAGCCAATCGAGTCAACACTTAAAATCTCTTATTCAAGTTTAAACCCAAACTGGGTAATCATATCAGAGGGGTAGTTTGATACTTAAATATATCTAATCATAATATAAAAAAGGAAGCTAATATATATATAATTAAATGAGTAAACATAAAACCTTGGTTCTAAAACTCCATGTTTCCTCTTTTGTTAACTTGATGTTTAACTCCTCAGCCAACTTTTCCAAATGTTGTAAGGTTCCCTCGGTCGGTATTATACCATCTTGATCTCCACTATAACATGGTAATCATATTAATAAAATAAAATAAAAACATCAGACAAATGGCATGAGAATTTCTTTTCAAAATAGTTCACTTTGATTTTTCATACTTAGTTAACTTAATTCAAGAAAGTCTTGGAAAGAAAAGCATGGCATACAAATACAATACCAACCTGAATATTGTAATGGGAACAGATTGTTGAAGAAGGTTTTTAAGCGTAGGAAGCATGTCAAGGTCCTTATCAGCTTCGTTGTATTTAAAATTAGCTCTAAATAAATAAGAGTCGCATATAATGAAAATTTTAAGGTTAACAAATTTTACACAACGTTCACCTCAATAAAACAAGTAATTTATTTATTTTTCTTAAGAAAGAGGTGACAATATGGAGATAGAAAAATTTACCGCGAGTCTTAAATTTCGAATTTAAAATAATTTCTAAAAGTAATTATATGAACATATCAGGGAAAAAAGTTTATTTTGTTTCAAAATTTAGGGGAAAACTTACGTGAAGCAACCCTGCCATCTATACGACAAGTTGGTTCGGTTCCCGTGGAAAGCCTTTTGAACTTCTGGGATATTAAAGTAAAATTGCACCCTTAATGGAAGGCACATGTCTACTTCTGTGCTAACTATAGGAACCTGGACCAAAATATAAAGTTTTACGTTTTTGATATAACCAATAAAAGAAACATACCACAAAATTAATTTTACTCAATTGATTAGTTAATTCGATTCTATAGGAACTTATGTTAGTTGTAGTTTCAAATCTAAGTAAAGTAAGAGGAATGTAAAGAAATAAATGAAAACCTGTTTTGTTAAGTTCAAATTTAGCTCATTTTCAGTGCAAGGGGGGCGAAAGACATCAAATAGCTTCTGCGGGGAGTAATTATGAGCATCGGTCTTGAAAGCAGCCAAATCGGCCTCGAACACAAGGTTTTTGCATTTTGCGGTCCAAGTGGTTTTGATGCTAGAAAAGTAATTATTTTCATCAATGGCATTGCATTCTTTCTTGATTTCATTATACAACGAGCTATTTATCATCTCCCGAGAGAAAAAGAAATCAATTTTTGCAATCTCGTCTAGCTTTTTACGAAGCATTGGGTTTCCCAACTGTTCAAAATAGTTACAATTAAAAAAAAATAAAATAAAGTTCACAACAAAATCTTTAAATTAACATTGAATTGAACCTAAGCATGTTTACTGGAGAGTTGAGTTGCAACACATGTTATTTCTGTTCTATATGGGCCCAATAAAGTTCCTAAAAGTATTTCAGGATTATTTAAAACTTTTTATGTTAGTGCTGATACTGAATTTAAATAAAAATTTATTGTCTATGATGTCAGTAATGAACAATAATCAAAGTCATAATGATTTGATCCTAAACGTAGAAGTCGGTATCCTAATCCAATCTAATAAATCCACGCCTTCTTGAATTAGGCAAGTTACTCAACCATGAACATTTCTCACTAATCCTTCAATGCAAATTTATATTAAAGTGGAAATAAATTTGATTGATTAGATACTGTTTTACTTACAACCAATCCTTTGAGATTAAATTTGGATTGCTTGGATTGCTTGTTGTCGTCGAGCAAAGCATTAGCAAGATTTGGTACGAAGTGTCCTAAAAATAAAAATCCACAAATTTAGTTGAAGTAATGAACATGTTATATTGTTTGTATTGTTGCATGGAGACTTATTCATAACTGGTATTAAGTCGAGATAATTTGATTGTTATGTGTTTATTCAATAATTAATTCGACATATTCAATTCAAGAAGTATGTTAAAAAAAATAATTTATGAATTCATTTATATTTTTTTGAATTATTTTAAAAAAAACAATTGTTACTTTAATAAGAAATTTGATTAATTATTTGAGTTTGAATCTAAAAAATAATGATGCATGCTTGATATGTAAATAATAAAGTACAATATATATACATATATATATTAGAGAAAAAAACTATATGCTAGAGATCACATTATATTTTGTTTCTCTAGTCATTAAGTATATTTTGGTGTATTAAAAATATGTTGATGTGCTACCAAATGAGAGAAAGAAAAACAAAAGAAATTGTTCACCTGCAAAACTTGATCCAGCCATATATAGATCTTTGGACTTGAAGACTGGATACTTTTCGTACCATTTTTGCATGAATGTAAGTAATATTTTATCTGTAAGAAACAAATAATTGAAAAATATCAATATATATAATACCCAAACTATTTTATTTAATAACGAAGAATATACATTATGATCTTACTAGTGCTATCATCTCTGTTGTTATAATCACTACTTGAGTTTGAATATGACCATCCAGATCCAATAGGGGAGTCGATGAACAATAGATTTGACACTGAAACATATATTAGACAGAACTTTATATAGATATGGAAATAGAAAAATATACATATATATAAGAAAGGCAATGCAATTCATTTAAACACGATGAAAACTAGACGTTCTGTAATATTTTATGGTTCTAACACATTTAATATTTTATTATAAATTTATATGGATATGAAAGAAATAACTATGAAACATGATATACTTACACACACAAAAAAAAATTCAATAAAAAAATAATCATAGGAAATTAGACAACCTTTGTTCCAAGAAAAGGAATTTGTTTGGAGACCATGAGCATCTTTCGTAACAATGAAAGGACCAACACTTCCAAAGGCATCTCCAACTGAAGAACACCCTGGTCCTGAATAGTATTACACAACAAATTTTATTGTATGTGAGTAATCAAACAAACTTGTCGGCCAGGCTTAGGTAAAGCTAGAAAAATAGAGTAATGGTTTGATCTAATGTAACGACTAGTCTAATTCAACAAGTATTTAGTATATGTTTAAAGGTATGGCTTTTCAGATGAGTTAAAAAATGATAGTCAGATCAAGGCTATAAATTTAGTGTTAGGGATGGACATAAACCTAAAACCTTTGCATGGAAACGGGCTAAATTGAATCTTTACTTTCTAACGAGGGCCAAAAGTGATAATGTTTCCATTCGAAGGGGCTAAAAGGGATTAAATTTAATTATAATTTTTTGGGAGAGGCTAAAAAAGAAATTGTAACATTGATTCGATGGGGCCGAAGCCCTAGCTTTCCCTTGGCTTTAACTTGCTCATGGTGAACTTTTTCTAACTCATTCATATAGGATACCTACTAGGAAATCCGCATAACATCATAAACTACAATAAAAGGAATTTAAAGAACTTAACCTCCAGTTAACCAAATTGTGAGGGGTTGAGTCAAGGGATCTTTCTCAGCTTCAACAAAATAGTAAAAAAGACTTCGACCATCAACATTTTCATCCACTTCAATATATCCAGCAAATTGCCTGAAATTAACATCTGGTTGTCCTGGCAATTTGCTTATCAAATCATTCGTTGGGAAGGCATTAGAATCAACTCCAATTAGAAGAAAAAGAAAAAGAATAAATATTACTCCTCGAAATTCCATTCGAAATGCTTCTAATATCAAAGAAATAAGGGTAACTAATGCTTATTGAATTCTTTACTTTCTAATGCTTAAAATTAATGGAGAGAGCAACCTTATATATAGTGTTTGTCTTTTTTAAACTAAATATGTTGTTTTAATAGTTAACATTTTGAAACCGTGAAACATAGGTTTCGAGTTGTCATTGTTTTTAGGCACTATTTTGTTTTGTTAGTTTTCCCAATAAATTTTTTTATATGATGAATAACATTTATGAATTATAGGTTTACTTGATTTAAATATATTATAGGATATAACACCAACATATTCATTAATTATGAAAAACTTTTTTTAAAAAATAGCAAATTCATTCATAAACATGATTCCGGGTAACTAAAGAAATGAAAAGCAAATTTCTTTTTATTTTTTTAAAATTCATATTTCAAATGTATTTTGAATTTTGAATTTAATCGGGTAAGATTTTTTTTAGTAATGACAGTGCATGTGTATATTAATAGAAAATGGTAGTAATATCCATGCAAGGATTGGGTTAAGAGAGTTTCATGTTGGACCTATTGTGCTTTCACTTTAAAAAAAGATCACGTTAGAGTTAACCCCAAATTGTTTCAAAACAATATAATTATAATATATTTTAAACAATAAAGCTTACCTTCTTATTTAACCCAAAATTATGTTTGAATTAGTAAAATTGCGTTTCAGTCATGGATGACTCGTATGTTAGATTTAATGGTTTTTATGACTTGATATTGGGTTTATATATACTTATGAAAGTTGGTTTTCTTGATAACGTTAATGTAACTCTTCGAACTTGGTCTAGATGTCTAGGTCGTGTTTAGGGTGTTACATTTAGTGGTACTAGAGCCAAGTTAGTCAAATGTGCTTTCGGCTCATAATGTGTTATAAAAGGTAGTTAAATGAAAATATGATATCTAAGTTTCTCTAAAACTGATTTTCTAGTACATGACCGAGCCTACGACGCTGAATCTATAAGTATTTCTGTGTTATTATGGTGATTAACGGAAACATTGTAGTGATTATATAAAATGCATATAACAAAACTGTTGTGTTAGTATGATGATTAACGGAAACACTGTAGTGATTTAAATATATTATAGGATATAACACCAACGAATTCATTAGTTATGAATTTTTTTATAAAAAATAATTAATTCATTCACAAACATGATTTTGGGTAGCTAAAGAAACGATTTTGGATTGGGTTAATAGAGTTCCATTTTGGACCTGTTGTGCTTTCCCTTTAAAAAGGATCATGTTAGAGTTAACCCAAAATTGTTTCAAAACAATATAATTATAATATATTTTAAACAATAAAGCTTACCTTCTTATTTAACCCAAAATTACGTTTGAAATAGCAAAATTATGTTTCAATAATAGATGAACTAAGCTCCCAAAATAGCCTACTTGAAACAGAAAAGTTAGAAATTTTGAGTAAGTTGTAATTGTAATAGCCCAAATTTAACCGGGCCTTAAAACCAAATGAAATAAATAAATAAATGATTTTTTATTTAACAGTCCATATAAAGTCCAGTTTACAAGAGCCCAAACACAGGCCCAAATACCTCAGACCCGTTATACCCAAACAGACCGGCTACAGCCCAATAGCCTAGACTACCCATGTACCCAAATACACCCGTAGCCCAACTTAAACTAGACAGACCCAGGACTAAAGTGGCCCAACTGGCCTAAACCATTACACCAAGGCAGGAAACCCTAGGGTTTCTGCCTTCTTTCTCCTCGAGCCATCACCGTTTCTGGAAAGTTCGAGGAGCGTTTGTGCAGCTCCTAAATCGAGGCCACCATTCAAGGCGTTGTCTCAGGGTCTATCAGCGTCCCATCAACGCCTCACCGTTTCCACGAATCCTCACCACCAGACCTCATGCCTCCATTAACGCCAGCAGCCCTTGAATCACCGAGATCCTCGCGGTCACCTGCAAGAAAAGGAAAGAAATCAAAGCAAAACTACAGCAAATAGATTAGAACAGGGTAAGGAAAGAAATCGAAAGATTTCTTTCCAAAATAGGCAGTAGATTAAGGCTATAAAGCCTTTTCTCAAATCTGTAAAAAGGGGGACGATAATACACAGAGAGATAAGGAAAAACACACCACAAAAGCATTGTACACCAAACATTTGCAATAATATTTCAGAAGGTGATTATTTTTTCATACCTTGTTTTCTTTTCTCTTTTACGAACATATAAATTGTTTTTTTTTTAAGTAACGATCAAAAGAAAAGGGAGTTACCTGTGGAAGGACGAAGGTTTTAGACCCTCAAACCACCGTGTACGACGAAGCGTGGGGCGCGTGTAGGACCGATGACCGGAGCGTGGCCTACGGAGGCCAGACCCAGAGCTCTTCTCCTCTCCCCTCTTTCAGAGGAAATTTTAAAGTTTTTTTTAACTCGGGTTTCAAAAGAATATAAAACTAAAAATTTGGCTTATATAGCCTTAACAGAACGACGCTGTTTTAGCTTAATCCAATAAGCTTAAAACGTCGTCGTATTAAGACTAAGGATCCGCACGTTGACCCGATTACCTGGGAAGGATCCGCGTGTTTTTGAGGATTGGGTTAATTACTCAATTGGTCCTTCCACCGTGTACGACGAAGCGTGGGGCGCGTGTAGGACCGATGACCGGAGCGTGGCCTACGGAGGCCAGACCCAGAGCTCTTCTCCTCTCCCCTCTTTCAGAGGAAATTTTAAAGTTTTTTTTAACTCGGGTTTCAAATGAATATAAAACTAAAAATTTGGCTTATATAGCCTTAACAGAACGACGTTGTTTTAGCTTAATCCAATAAGCTTAAAACGTCATCGTATTAAGACTAAGGATCCGCGCGTTGACCCGATTACCTGGGAAGGATCCGCGTGTTTTTGAGGATTGGGTTAATTACTCAATTGGTCCTTCCACCTTTTTTGTGTTTATAATTATGTTTTATTTTATTTATGATCTAGCCCTAATATTTTGTTTTAGTTTTGATTTAGTCCCTGCCATAGCTATTTTAAGTCCAGAGTTAAAACGCTGCCGTTTTGGGAATAGGGCGTTTTGTCCAATGAGTCCCTTTCGTTTTATGCGTGTTTTAATTAGGACCTTAATTCAGCTTTATTTTTTTTTAAATTCGCCCCTGTAATTTTATTGAATTTCAAATCTAACCCTATATATTTATTTCTATTATTATATATATAATTTTATTATTATTATTTGTTTTATTTTTAACCTTATTTTTATATTATATATTATATAATTATTTTATGTTATTATTATTTATTATATATTACTTTTCACAAAATATTATTATTTTACATTATTATCTATATATTATTATCATTAAAGGTTTTAACTTGTATTATATACTTATTTTTATGTTAATAATTACTTTACTTATATTCTATTATTATACATTTTGAAGATATTATAATATTATAATTTGTATAATACGTATATTTCATCATTAATTACTTATTTTATATTATTCTAAACTTATATTTATATATATTATATAATTATTTTATTATAAATATAAATTCTTTTACATATTTGGTATTTTATACATTATTTTTCTAAACCAATATATTTTTTTTATTTTATATATAATTATTATTCTTTTATAAATTTTTGTTATTATATATTGTATATTAAATACTATTTTAAAATTATTATTAAATATCATATTTTATTTGTATTATATGTATATCTTGTTAACAATTACTCACTTTATTTTATATTTTTATATATACTATATATACTAACTCTTTTATATTTTTATATTGTATATATCATTTAGGTATTAAATGTTATTTTATAATTATTATTTGATGTTATATTTTATGAATGTGTATATTGATACTATATTACCCTTTTTTTATATATATATTAAATTGTATATCATGCATTTTTTAATTATTACTTTGTATGTTTTGCTTATTCATCTTCAATATATGCTATGTATATCTTTGTACATATGTTGTTAAGATTTGCTATATTTATTTTTTTATACGTATGTATCTAATGCATGATTTTTATATTATTGCTATCATTTTGTTTAGATGCATGTTTTATTTACCTATTACGATAATATGTTATCATGCATGATTTATAATGTAATGCGATTCCTCATGCATCAATTTTCCAAGTTTTCAAAAAATATAAAGGCAATGCTTGGCGTTTGGAAATTTCGAGAAAAATAGTGCCCTAACTTATTGGGTTACAACTTTTCTCGTTGAGTTCGAATAGTTAAGCACCCTTCTAAGTTTTAAAAGTTTTCAAAGTGCAAGCGACTGTCTTGGAATTTCAAGGTGATGTATCCTAACTTATTGGATATGGCGCTTTGTTGTTTCAAGATAGGGATTTTCAAAAAGGTTAGCTTGGTATCAATATTTTGATACAAGTGAACCCCAATTTTCAAAATCAAAATATTTTAAAGAGGATTGCATCTTAAAATTTTTAAATTTCCGATATTAGAGACATTTGATAATTAATTAGGTACCAATTTTTGGGCGTTACGAGGGTGCTAATACTTCCTCGTGCGTAACCGACTCCCGGACCCGTTCTTTTATTTCGTTGACCAAAACTAATGATTTTAAAACAAAATATTTTAAAGGTGATCCAATCACACCTAAAAAGATTGGTGGCGAGTCCCGTTTTTGTTTTTTTTTTAAAAGTCAATTCCTATTTTTCAAAACTCGATTTAAAAAATAGTTTCGACAATAATGATTTTCAATGTTTTGAGCCACAAATTCTTAAGCTTTTGGTAAATCTTTCTGATAAAACGAAAGTTCTAGTTTTAGAATTACATTTTACCTTTAAATTAATATTCTTAAAATTGCAAAATATTTGAACAAGCATAGAGTTTTGATGGCTTAAAACGAGCCAAATAATCATGAAAATTCTAAAATATAAAACACAATTTTTTTTATTTCTTTTTAGTATTATTGTTATCCAAATTATGTTTTATTAAATTAAGCATCATATTAAATTATTTTTCTAAATTTTTTGTTGAATTTTTTATTTAAATATATTACAAAATTGTAGAATTATCACACGTGTTAAGTTACTCGATAAGTTTTTCCACTATCGAAATGCCTTGGAATCGAAATCCCAAACCGAAACCAAATCAAAAACCCAAAACCAAAACTAAAAGTGAAAGCCCAAACTGACACCGAATCTAAAACTCCAAAGTGAAAACTAAACTAAAACCAAAATCGAAACCCAAACTTAAGGCTTTTAACATATTTGGTAACTAAATTTAAGGCTTTTTAAAATCATTTATTGTTTCTCATTCTAATCGAACTTTAAATGATTTCTACTGTATGAAATGTGATCTTTCCGTTGGTCTGTTTTTCTAGCCAAATTGAATTATGTCTTAGATGAACTAAGCTCCCAAAGTAGCCTAATTGAAATAGGAAACCTAGAAATTCTGAGCAAATTGCGGCGATTTGTAATATTTTTAGCACCAAAATCTTAAGCTTTTAGTGATTGGTTTTCATAAAACAAAATTTCTAGTTTTAGAATCACATTTGACCTTTAAAATAATATTCTTAAAACCGGAAAATATTTGAACGAGCATAGAGTTTTGATGGCTTAAAACGAGCCAAAAAATAATGAAAATTCTGAAATATAAAATACAATTTTTTTTCATTTTCATATTATTGTTATCCAAATTATGTTTTATTAAATTAAAAGTCATATTAAATTAATTTTCAAAATTTTTAGTTGAATTTTTTATTATATATATTACAAAATTGTAAAATTATCACACATGTTAAGTTACTCGGTAGGTTATCACACAATTGAAATGCTTTGGAATCGAAACCCCAAACAAAAACCGAATCCAAACCCCAAAACCGAAACTGAAACTGAAAGTGAAAGCCCAAACCGACACCAAATCTAAAACTCCAAACTGAAAACTAAACTGAAACCTAAGTTGAAAACCCAAGTTAAGGGCTTTCAACATATTTGGGTAACTACATTTAAGGCCTTTTAAAACCATCTATTGTTTCTCATTCTTGTCGAAGTTTAAATGATTTCTGTTGTAATGAAATGTAATCTTTCCATTGGTTTGTTTTTCTAGCTAAATTGAGTTTTGTCTTAGACGAACTAAATTCCCAAAGTAGCTACCTAGAAATTCTGAGCAAATTGTGACCATTTGTAATATTTTGAGCCCCAAAATCTTAGGCTTTTGGTGATTGGTTTTCATAAAACGGAATTTCTAGACCTTTAAAATAATATTCTTAAAACCAGGAAATATTTGAACAAGCATAAAGTTTTGATGGCTTAAACGAGCCAAAAAATAATGAAAATTCTGAAATATAAAATACAATTTTTTTCCATTTTATTTCATTTAATATTATTGTTATCCAAATTATGTTTTATTAAATTAATTTTAAAATTTTTTTGTTGAATTTTATTATTTATATATATTACAAAATTGTAAAATTATCACACATGTTAAGTTATTCAGTAATTTATTGCACAATCAAAATACCTTTGAATCAAAACCCCAAACAAAAACCGAATCCAAACTCCAAAACCAAAACTGAAATTAAAAACCCAAATCGACACCGTATTTAAAACCCCAAACCTAAAACTAAATTGAAACCTAAATTGAAAACCTAAACTTTTAAGGCTTTCAACATATTTAGGTAACTACATTTAAACCATCTTACATATTTATATATATATTTCTTCTCCCTTGAATTTTTTATAATATCTAAACTTTTCATGGGTTACTTTTTATTATTTATTGTCACTCTCTCCTCTCAAATAACTATTATCGATACTTACAAACGTATATTTATAATTAATAACTATTAATTTAATTGAGAAATTGTTAGATACATGTTATTTAACAATAAAAATGCTATCAAACTTTTCAACTTCTTAATTATTAAGGATAAATTTTAAATTTATACATAAACTTTAATTTAATGTGCAATTGTATACATGAACTTTAATTTGGTACAACTATACATGTGAAACTCTAATTGTGGTTCAAATGTATACTTGAAACTTTAATTTTGATTTAATCATACACATTTAAAGAAATATATACATCAAATTAAATTTTATTGGATATATATAATTATTTATTGGATATATATAATTATTTATGTATGCAATATATAAACATAAAATGATGTTATATAAATAATTATACTAATAATTTATAAGAATTGGATCAAATTAAAATTTTATATATAAAATTACACAAAATTAAAGTTCATATATATACTTGCACATTTAACCATAATTCATGTATAATTTTAAGATTTATCCCTAATTATTAAATATAAATATTGACATCTGTTGATCCTAGTTTTTTATGTTTTATTTACTTATTCATTCTCAATTTTTGAATTGTAGTAGAGATCAATATTTGTATTCATGTGAATTTTTTTTATCCCATTTTAAATTTTAGTCCAGGAATTACATAAAAAAATGAAGAAGATCGAGAATGTTTCGTTTTCTAGATGAGTAAGCATTGATAGAATTTTTAGAGACTAAAAAAATGAAGAAATTGTAGTTCTTTTAACACAAGCATTTAATAGTCGAATCTCAAAATTATTGTTCTTTCTCAAATTTCAATTTGATTTTTTATTGGTTATTTTCTCTTTTTTGATCAAATTAACTTTTCTATTTAGTTTATTAGCCAAAAAGTGAACTTTTATGTTATCTTTATCTATGTATATATATTGTGGATGTGCCTCGCTTTTTCGGGTAAACCAAAGAACATAATCGGTCACGATGTTACGATAGATGTGGCAACGTGTATTCAACTTAAATTGGATTTCTTCTCTCAGTTAAATTCTATTATCTTTTTCCAATTAAACTTTGAGTAAGTCTAGGAATCTTTTAGTCATATTAGAACTTTAAAAATTAGCCTATTTAAAGGGTCTTTGTATTTAGGTTTTGGGTTTTGCTCTTTGGGATTATTTTTTTCATCTTGTACTCTTAGATTATTGAAAGTTTTATTTACTTGTGATTTTTATCCTCTTCGGAATAGTTTTTCACATAAATTTTGTGTGTTCAATCTTCTTTACTTTTTCTATTTTGTTGTTTATACGAGTCAATCCCAACATATATATATAATCGAACTCCTAGGGAGAATAAAAGAAATAATTAGAATAAAAAAGACTATTCATCACTTTCATTTAAAAATGCCGATAGAGCAATCTTTGATATTTTAGTGAAATTTATTACAAATATTCACATTGTCACTATTTTTTTTAACCCTAAACCTTGGATTCTAACCGAATCTTGGACCCTAAACTTTAGATTTAGGGTCAAAAGTCCAAGATTCAAGGTCTAGGATCTAAAGTCTAAGATTTTAAGATCTAAAGTCTAGGGTTTAAAGTCTAATGTCTAAAGTTCAAGGTTTAGGGTTTAGGATAAAAAAAATTACCAAAATGATGTGTTAATGACATAAAAAAAAATATTGAAATGACATTAAATAATTGGTAAGGGATAGAAGAAGATGTGACACATCTGTTTCATGAAGAAGATGTGGCGCATCTGTTTCATACAATCCTTTCCCATATATATATATGATTCACACTGGAAACATGTTTAAATTTTATAAATATCAAGTAAATTAAAATTATTTAATGTCTTTTAATAGTCTTATTATTTTCTACTATAATCCATCTAACTCCAAGAATATGATATGAAATTTATTTAGAACACCTCCATCAATTTTATTTTTTAATAATTGGGAGAGGGAATGTGATTGCTTGGAATCGAACTCAGACTCTCATGCCTATAATATAATGTTCTTGTCATTAGGCCAACAGATTATCAGCCAATCAAATTTAAAACACGCATGTATTTATCACACTTGTTTAAAAAATAATAATCTTATTAAATTTTAATGCCACTATTTATTTTTTAAGTATTGTAAAATTTTAAAAAAAATAATTTAAATTTTGAATTATAATCTAAAAATGTACTGTGCAAGTAACTTCGAAAGTCCAAGACATGGTGTTTATTTTGACTTTTGACTCCAATCGCAATCTCAATATCAGCCAAAATTAAAGTGTTTGTATTATTCAGATACAAATTTTACGATTATCCTACGTGCAGATTCTAAGAGGATCACTCTCAGTATTTATCTGTATTCTATATCTACTTTAACCCACAGCGATTAAATCCTGGTTATTAAAATTTTTTTAAAAAAAGTTTAAACTTACTTAAATTATATCATTTTTTTAAATTGGTACCTAAATTTTTTTATCACAATTGATTCCTAAACTATACGTTATATCCAAAGTGATACCTAAACTATAATGTCTTTCCTAAATTGATACTTAAATTTTTTTGGGTCACAAGTGATATATAAACTATATTCTGCAACCAAAATTTGATCTAACACCCAAATTACTCTACCGGTAAAAAAAAAATCTCTTAACCAATTATTTTGTGACACGTGCAATTTTTAATTTAAAAAGTTAAATATTTTTTAGTAAGTTTTTTTTTTGTTCTTCACTTAAAAACTCTAATCACAAAAAACTTAAGAACTTGTCGAAAAACTCATCCAAACTCAGTTTTTGACGACAAAACCCAAATCCTGGCAAGCTTCGTTTCTTTTTTTAGGCTTTGATTTCGATTCATTTTCACCTTGATCAAAACTTGTGTATTATTTTTTTTAAAAATAATTTTCTTTTTTTTTTATTTTCTATACGCTTTGCATAAAATAGTTAATGTTAGGTGAACCTTTATAATAACAAAAAGTACATACGGAACATGAAATCTAAATATCGAGAAGAAGTTGAATAGAACAAAAATGATAGGAGGGTTGCAAAGAGAAGTTGCCTAACAATTAAAAACAAGTGCATTAAAAGAGATTTTTTTTACTGCTAAGGTAATTTGAGTAACGAAGTATAAATTAAGTATTATTTTGAGTAATGGAATATAATTTAAGGAGCATTTTGTAATTTAACCCAATTGAAAACCCTGTTTTTTAAAAAAAATCTAATATGGAAAATGAAAAACCCCGAATAAAAACGCAGGAGAGTTAAAGTGGTTAAAACATAAAACGACTTTGCTCATCTCTCACTCTTTGTAGTATCTGGAAAAATAAGTTTCTCCATTGCTAGATCTCTTGGGATTTAAATTCCTCTTTTTTATATTTATCTTTATTTTTATCTTTTTCAAAAAAAATTCTCTTGAAAAAAAATCTGATTCCGATTGATTAAAACCAGTCATGATTTCTTCAAGCAAGATCAAATCCGTCGATTTCTACAGGTTCAGATCTCTCAGTTCTCTTTTTTGATTCGTCAGTTTTTTTTTTCTAGTAAAATTTCTGATTATTGGCTGAAATGAAGTTAAGTTAGTTTAATGGATCCGAGCATTTAATATAGAAAAAGAGCAAAACTAATCGCTGTTTGCTATATTTGGATTGAAATTTTGTTTATTTATTTACTGGAAAATGAAAAACAAATATTACGTTCTAGCATTAGATTGTATTCCTGTGAATAATTTTGGAGAAACTTCTTGTTTGGTTGCTAAAATTTGATAGTAATTTGGTGAATGAGCTTAAATTCTTTTTTATGAATATTGTTTGCTATTTCGGTTGAAGCACATATAGTGGACTAAATTATCTGCTGAAATGCTTAGGGTTTTTACAGGGTTTAAGTAAATGTTATAATGATACTTGTGTTTTATTAATTATTTTTTCATCTATGTGCAGGAAAATCCCTAGAGATTTAACAGAGGCATCTTTATCCGGTGCAGGGTTATCCATCATAGCTGCATTGGCTATGATGTTTTTATTTGGAATGGTAGGCAGCTTTTCTATTTACTCAAATTTGATTTGGTTTGGCATGTTGGTTGATTTTAAATCCCAAACAACACCTTTGCAACATCCTTCTATCGTAATATTTGTTGCCATTTCCTTTTCTTTTCTCGGATGATACTTATCAGATATATTTTTAGTTCATTTGTTCTACTTTTTCCTTGAAATGAAATTGATTCCTCTGTTCTTTTCCTCTACGCGCTTTAATCCATTAAATATCTTTTGCAGGAATTGAGTAATTATTTTACAGTCAGCACCTCTACATCTGTTATTGTTGACAATAGTTCTGATGGAGACTTTCTACGCATTGATTTTAACATGAGGTGCACTAACTTTCTGTAGCAATCTTATTTTTCAATGTTCTCATTTGTGGCTAATATTATGGAAGGTCCAGGTGAACTTCATGTCAAAAGTACAAGCAGAGTGTAATTGTATTTTGTAGATTGAGCATGTGCTTATATAAGCTTTTACTGCTTGCCTTAATTGATACTGATGGCACATTAGCGTAATGGGCATGGGTGGTTTGAACTGTGTTAAATTCCTAGTGATGAGAAATGTACTTACAATCTGGTAAATCTCACATTTCTTTTCAATTGAGCTTAGCATGAAAAGAGATCCCCCATGCAATTGGGGTCCTAACTCAATTGCAACATTCTTGCTTGACTAGCACATAAACAGTGAGATCCATTGCATTATGGTTCTGATGGTACTTTATACTGCTATTGAGATTTCTATACAGATTCCCCCCCCCCACGTTTTTTTTTTCCCAAGAAATGTTGGGATTAGATTTCTGCATGTAAATCAAGATTTATTTGATCATCTTATATGGTTTTTCTTCTAAACTGTTGTAGGTTGCTATTCTGTTGGTTATCTTGATATGCATGTATCTTTTCATTTCTGTAATATCCTTGAACGTAGTTTGAGCTTTATTTTTAATGATAGATAATTATGTTGGCTGACTATTCCAATTGATCTCCAGTTTTCCAGCGCTCTCATGTGAATTTGCATCTGTTGACGTGAGTGATGTCTTGGGAACTGTAAGTACCTATATTAGTGTTTCAATTGCTTAATTTAATTGAAAAAGCAAAATGCTTCTGTTTAGTACTAAATCTTTTGCAAGATGATCCTTGCTTTGCTCTGAAGCTTTTTTACCAAGCTTAAAATTGCACTTTAAATGCCCAATATAGAGTCTGTCAGAAAACTTTAAGATGAGCTAATACTGTTGTGCCCTATATATTTTGAATTTCATATGAATGTATTTTTTATGCTAAATAAAATGAAGTACATCACACCATTTTATGCTGGATATTGTTTGTATTTGACAGTAATACTTTTCATATTCATTCTTCAAGAAGCCTGAATGTTTTTCCTCAGCAGCATTTACCATTCAAAGTTTGGTCCATATGACTAAATTTGTGTCTTCTATTTTCAGAACAGGTTGAATATAACAAAAACAATCCGAAAGTTTTCAATAGATCAACATTTAAGACCTACTGGTGCTGAGTTTCATTCTGGACCTGTTCCACATTCTGTTAAGCATGGAGATGAAGTTGATGAAGAAACTGTTGAGGGTGCTGTACCATTAAATGGTGTTAGCTTTGACAAACTTTCACATGTGTAAGTGGATTAATTCAAAGTTTCAAACCATTTAATTTTGTGTATTGTGTTCCCACTTGGATCTTTCTGCTAAATGCCAATTTTGGTGATACCTCTATGTACTTGATTTGACTTTTTTATTCTTTTTGCAGGTATCCAATTTTAGTTGTAAATTTTTTTGCTCCTTGGTGCTACTGGAGTATTCGCCTGGTAATCTTCCATTAGCATGTGTGATCTTTTGTCTTGAAGATGCTTGCAGAAAGTACTATTGTCTAACACTTGGCTATATACCGTGGTCATTATACACAACTTTTGTTATAGTCATATGATTTCCAATTCTTCTCTTATTAACAATCCATTTTGTGACTTTATGCAGTTCATTTTTATTTTAATAACCCTCTTTTGTTTCTTTTGGATTATTTAGCATTTTAATGACTCCCTAATATATTTTGTGATGTGATATTTTCTGTAGTAGGACCTTAGTTTCTGTGTCATCCTTGAAAGCAAATGCATGTTTGTCTACTTATTCGAAAAAGAGCATCCAGAAATAATTAGACCCTTGTCTCACCATTTTACTTTTTACGTTTCAGAAACCATCATGGGAGAAAACTGCTAACATAATAAGGCAGAGGTCTGAGCATTCATCATTTCTACTCCATGGAGTAAATTTACAGATAGTTTATTGATTTGGCATGAATTTTTCACCCTTGCCTTTTACAGATATGATCCAGAAGCGGATGGGCGTATTCTTCTGGCCAAGGTTGATTGCACTGAAGAAGTTGACTTGTGTAGGAGGTATTTCTTTGTTTGATGTTTTCTCTCATGTAAATTAATGCTTTCTTGTTTGAGAATACGATTATACATCATTATTTGACCTCCATATTGTTGCCTTTCAGTCTTTCTGATATATATATTTAAACATTGCTTTCTTGCTTCTAGTATAGGAATAGTCCCAAATGTTGCATCTTTTTCTTAGCTTTATCATAAGTTTAATCTTCTCTCTTTATCTCTTTCTTCCTTTTCTGGCACATTTATTACTACTATGCTCACTAGGTCTATGTTCTTCATACAGGCATCACATCCAAGGATATCCATCCATTCGTATTTTCCGTAAAGGCAGTGATCTGAGGTAAGAGGAAGTATTATGGTACATATC
The DNA here is from genome assembly GCF_007990345.1 of Gossypium hirsutum. Lineage (NCBI taxonomy): Eukaryota > Viridiplantae > Streptophyta > Magnoliopsida > Malvales > Malvaceae > Gossypium > Gossypium hirsutum. The sequence continues at coordinate 3,286,077 of NC_053427.1, forward strand.
CTTTTTCACCCTTATGTAAATGACTGAATGTCCTCCCCATTTTTCCACATTCTTCCTCTTCCTTTTCCTTATGTTGCTTATATTCCAGTATGTGAAACTCATTTATGTACTATGTTTTCAGGCATATGTTTAACCCTCCACTTTCCTTTGACCAACTAGATGATTATTACATTCTTCTAGGTTAATTAGTGCTGCTGAACCTTATGTTATATGTTCAATGTGGATTGACCTTTTTTTTGTATATATTTCAGGGAGGACCACGGACACCATGAACATGAATCTTATTATGGAGATCGTGATACAGAAACCCTGGTTAAGGTACACGACTAGTTTTGAATTGGCTATTTGCTTTTACAGTTCAGTTTTAGAAATCTTATAAGATAAACGTGCATGCATGACCTAATGCAGTTGTCTGTTTCTTTCAGGCGATGGAAGATTTGGTTGCTTCTATTCCACGAGAGAACCAAAGGCTGGCTTTAGAGGATAAATCCAATATAACAAAACGACCAGCACCATTGACCGGAGGATGCAGAATTGAAGGATATGTCCGTGTAAAGAAGGTAATAATCACGAGACTAAATTAGAAACTGACCTTTGGATTTTTTACTTATAATTATTTTGTCCAATCGTTTATGTTTACCCTTGAGATACATGAGTAGAAATGTTGTTATATCCTACATTACTCGAACTCAAGTGTCAGTGTAGGATACCGGTATGTGTCTGACACAGGTATGGTCAGATTATCTAAGGTTTTTTCATGTATTTGGAGGTCATATTCCCATATCCATGTGTCATACATGAGTGTCGGACATAGGTACTTTTACAAAAATAAATAATTGGAGCAACAGAGGTTACATAGTCTCTTTGATCTCAAACTTTTGCCAATTCAGAACTGTTTTACTTCATATACCTCAAAGTATTAAGCGACTTGCACTTTGCAGGTTCCCGGCAATCTTATCATCTCTGCTCGTTCAGGAGCCCATTCTTTTGATACTTCTAAAATGAACATGTCTCATGTCATTAACCATCTTTCGTTTGGTAAAACGATTTCACCTCGGTTACTGAGTGATGCAAAGAGATTAATACCTTATCTTGGGAGAAGCCATGACAGGTTGAATGGTCGGCTGTTCATTAATCACCGGGATTTAGATGCAAATGTTACTGTAAGTTTGTTCTTTTATACAGTCCTTTCCTTCCAATTATTTATCTCTTTAAGTAACAAGGTTGACCATGAGCATTTTATACGCATCTTTGTCAAAGCAAATGATGTTTTATCTCTGTGGCTGAGTAAGATAGGCATTGACCTTGGTTGAGAATAAGAAATCCTTATAATCTAAAACTCGTAAATGAACGTAACTGATCATCTTTCTTCACTTCATTTTCAGATAGAGCATTACCTTCAAATAGTCAAAACAGAGGTAGTTACAAGAAAATCTTCTCGGGAACATACGTTAATTGAGGAATATGAATACACCGCCCACAGCAGTCTGGCACAGAGCATATACATACCTGTTGTGAAATTTCATTTCGAGTTATCTCCAATGCAGGTTATTTTCCAAACTGCTTTAATAATTTTTAACAAAGTTTTTACCTTCCATTCTTGTTTTTCATTCGTTTTTCTGTATGCAGGTTTTGGTAACAGAGAACCCAAAATCGTTCTCACACTTCCTCACCAATGTCTGTGCTATAATAGGAGGTGTTTTCACGGTTAGTATCTTAGCAGCATGTCCCAAACCGCCATTCTTTTTTACTTTTACACGAAATCCACGGTCATTGGTGTTTAAATTTGCAGGTAGCTGGGATATTGGATTCAATATTACACAATACAATTAGGTTGATGAAGAAAGTAGAATTAGGGAAAAACTTTTGATAGAGAGGTTAAAGAAATGATGTGTAAAGAAAAAACTAATTAGTGGGGATTATTTTAAGGAAACAGAATGGGAATGTAGCCCTCTTTTACGTATAAAAACGAAACCCAAGAGTTCTATTTCAAGTTGCAGTTGGAAATAATTTCGGTATAGATCTTTGAAATCCCCCATCATCAATGCAACAACTTTGCTTCTTTCCCCTTTGAGAAAAATATGGAGATTTTCTCGGCCCAATGTTGAAAATATTTGGACATGGGTGACTCTAAATTGCAGTGTGGCCATGATCTAGTTTAAAGTATTTGTATGAACCATTAAAATTTACAGAAAACAAAGAATAAAGAAAGAAAATATTTATTATAAATTACTTTTATATTTTATGAATCACTTGTAATAAAATATTATTTATTTTTGTATTTATTTATATAAAAGAAAAAGTAAATATTTTTATAAAACAATAAAATTAAATAATAGTGTAATTAATTATGAATTTAAAATTTATTTTATTTATAATATATATTATTTGTATTTGTATTTGTATTTAAAAGAAAAGAATAATGTAAGAAGAGAAGAAAAAAAATTTTAAAATGATACATGTCAAACTCAGTTGTTGACACATGTCATTAATAGACATGTAATAGAAAAGTTGATGGAATGATTGGCAAAAGGATGTGATTGGAGTTATACTAAATTTTGAGGATCGATTAAAAATTTGATTGATTTTGGGGCCATTTGATGGAATTAATATATATATGAAAATTAAAATTAAAAATAAGATCTTTAATGAACGGAAAGGAAATTTCGCAACCAGAATTAAAAAATTGTTATATGTATCATTTATTTTGTATATATATATATTAATTTTTTTTAATTATATCTACACTCACCTATTATCACCTAGTCTTATTTGTATAGTTTTTAAACTACATCGATTTTGACAAAAAGAAAAAAAAGAACTCACTCATAGTTTACAAAAATAAGTTTTCATCAAAGAATATTTAACTATTCAAATAAACTCCACATTTTTAGTGGAAATCAAATTTTTATTTAAAATAAAGATTAATTAGATTTAACTTACAATATAAATAAAACCTATTTAAGAAAGATAGAAATAAATTTTTTATCATATGAAAAGAGGTTACCTTAATCAGTAGTCGAGAATTCGATCCTTACTCTAGGTATAAAGAAGTTTTAAAACTCATAAACAACATCTACCCCTTAATGGGTTTATTAAATACGAAATACTAATTATTGGGCTCGTTCAGATAAATATATTGGAAACTAAAAAAAAATGAGAAAGGAAGCTGGTATCCCAAAAGGTATAAAATCCATTTATTTATGTGTTTACAAACAAGTACACACCAAATATTATACACACTATATATAAAGCTTATTCCTTCTGTTTTTCTTTAACAATCAATAATCAAGGGAAAAAAAACCCATTTTAACCTAATAGACACAAACTGAGGCAAATCAAACAAAATAAATATATCAAAAAAATTAATAATAGTAGTAATAAAGGAAGAACTCCCCACTTAGAACCCTAAAACAAGAGTTGAAGCCACCAACATTGTTCCCATTGTAGTACTCATCCACCTCAAACAAGTTGCAACATTTGGTGGATGTGACTCTTCACTCGGTGCCGGTGTCGGGTTAACCTCCACTGTCCCCGTCGGTGGAGACTCAGCAGAAGGTGCCGGAGATGGCGGCATTACGTTGGTCGAACCGGTTGGTGGAGGAGAAGGAGCATTGGTTTCGTTTACGGGTGCTGGAGACGGCACCATTACATCGACTAAACCAGATGGCGCGGGAGAAGGAGCGTTGGTTACGTTTGCGTTGGAAGAACGGTTGGTCCGATCAGCTAAGACGACGACCACTAACTTCTCGTTCTTTTGGCAATTGCCTTTGGTACCACTGATGAAATGGTATGGCCCTGAATGATCCAATGAGAAAACAGTGTGGCCATCGGTGTATTTGGACCAGGGTGACTCTACATTGCAGTTCTTGTAGGCATCCTCACTCACATATAGCACTGAATCTTCGTTTGGTGCGTAGTTAAACACTGTGGCATATCATCGCACACATACATTACAATTCAAACAAAATACTTTAACATTATACTAGTCCCTATACTTATATAAAAATTTGAGATTTTAGTCTCTATATCTTTAGAAAGTTAAAAATTAAATCCTTTTCCCTTTTAAGGGTAACCTAATCAATATGCCAAATCTACGAGGTTTTAGGTTCAAATATTATCGTATGTATATATATTTTTTAAATTTTATATAAAAAATAAAAAAAATACTAAAAAAATATTTGTTATTTTATAAAAATAATGGGTTTTTGACAATTTCATAATTAAGTTCGGACTTGATTGTAAGAAATAATTAAACTATTGAATTATCTTTTTAAACCTTATGACTTTTCTTTTTCTCAAATGTGTTCTTCAAAATGTGATTTGTATAGTGGATATTAGCAACTTACCAAGTGAGTCACCAATCTGAAATCTGTTGTGTTCAGCCCATTGATTGTAAGTTTGAGCATTGGAGCCATTATGAAGACCCCAGTTCACTTGGAATTCTCTTGCATAACCCTTTTGAATCATCATCATCATCATCAGACAAAGCAGCCCCACTGCTACAAATCCTTTGCTTTCATAATCTAATGTTCTCAAAATGGAGTTTGCCATTCCTAAAACCAAAACAAACAAACAATGACTCTATATGTGTTTTCAACCAAAACAAACTGAAACTTTGGTGACAACAATGGGTGCCTATACCAGGGTTTTTGTAGGCCAACTTGCATGAAAAGAAATTTAGGGTTAATTGCACCAGATGTCCTCAAACTATAGCTCAAATTCTAAACTCGTCTCGAAATTTTAAAATATTTTAATTGAGTTCTTAAAATATTAGTATCATATCAATTAGGCCCTTTTGTCAGCTTAGCTTTTAGCTTGCGCATTGAATTGTAGCGCGATATGACATGTAGCATATTTAAAAAATGTGTATTTATCGCATATGGACACCTTAGATCTCATGCACCCTCCTAAATTTTAATGAGATTGTCTTGTTTTTTTCAACACGTTAGATTCAAGTTGCTTACATAATAAGTACACACATGTTTACGTATTTTAAATTCACTCCATGTTAGATCTAAGTCAGCATTTAGTGCTCGAGCCAATGGAAGGACCTAATTGATACGAAAATGATACTTTAAGAACTCAATTAGAGCATTTTGAAATGTAGGGCCACTTTAAAATCTAATCTATACTTTGAGAACATATTATGGAATTAACCCAAAACTATATAAACTGTGGCTTACAAGCTTTTGTTTCTTTTCCATATATTCCCTTTCTTTTTTGCTTTGAGGATTTCTTGGTTTCTGGACCAAAGTATAAATCTTCTACTTCTTATAGTTTATATGAATCTTCTTTATATATATATATATTGAATATATGCTTTGCTTGATCATACACAAGAATATCCATGTCTTTCCTTTGGGTTAAACCATTGAAATTCTACATACATTAATGGAATTTGCTTTCACCAATAGAAAATGTGTAAATTTTTTATATAATTAATGTTACTGTAGTAATTCATAGTAAATATCAGTCGTGTCAATGAGTTCTCGATTGAAATAGTAAAGTTAAAGTTCGAATATTTTAAATACTTAGATTCGAATTCCACTTGTGTGAGTTATGTGTTAACGAATTAATTATTTAGTTCAATACATGTATTGAATATTTATGATAATAATAGTTTGATATGATTGTAAAATATAACTTTAAAACAACGAATTAGCAACGAAAAATTAAAATTAAATTTGGTCTAATATCAAAGTTCCCTCTTCTTCAAGTCATTCTTAAATTTTCTTTTATTTTAGATATATTCTAAAATAATAAAGAAAAAAGGAAAAGGAAAAAGAAAAAGAGTGCTTGAGATGGAGACAGGTTTGCAAATCGTAATTGTTGAATTTCATTCCTCATACTTATATGACTTTAGATATGAGATATAATTTTTTCTTAAACAAAATCCTAACATATCTTTATTGAATATTGCCTTTATTTATGTTATTGTTGTGAATCGAGTTTTAATTTAATTGGTATCGATATTGTTATCAGTGCAGAAAGACGTGGTTTCGAGCACATTAAAATTTACTTATCCTTCTACTGAAAGGTTAAGAAGGGATTATAAGTAGTGCTAAACATTGTATAAAAAAATATCTAATATTCTTGGCATAATAACTTATTTGGTCTTCCAATTTTACAAAAAAAAAATCATTTCAACTATTCATTTAATTTATCGCCTCTTTTAGCCCTTGACATTACATTGTTTGTCAAATTACACAAAATGGATGGAAAAGTTAGCGTTTGTTAACTTTCCTAATATGGCATACACGTGGATGCCACATCAATAATTAATATATTTTTTAATTTTAAAAAATTAATTAATTGTCGATGTAATATGCATGTGAATGTCACGTCAGCAAAGTTAATAGACATTAATTGATTTAGCGATTAAAGGATATTTAGTTATATACTTCATTTGGGTTTAAACTTTTAAGGGAGCAAGTGATAAGTCTTTATTTGAGTAGTTCCCTTTGAATGTAACATGTATTATTATTAACTATCTAATTATACAATATCCAAAATAAAGTTATTTTAATTAGAATATAACTTTTTTAACATCAAAACTTTAATTTAAATATAACAAATTTTATTTGATGATATTTTTATTTGCAAAATTCCAAGAAAAGCCAACGAAGCTAATAACTAGTTATAGAACTGATCATGGGTCGAGTTAGGTTAATGCAAAAATTTAGACTTGTTTTCTAGGCTTGAAATTTTGTCCAAGCCCAACCTAGATTAAAAATGTTAAACGCAAACTTGATCCAACTTACTTGTATTAAATTTTTTTAATCTAAAAATTAATTTAAAAAATATAATACATCAAATACATTAAAAAAATCTTTATACTTAAATAACACTATGATAGTTGCAAGTTAATAAGTAAATGTCTCTAAAATAATAGCAGAATTAATAATAAAACAAGAGATACAATATCCACATAATAACAATAAAATAGTAGTAAAACAGTTGATTCGGGCTAGCCCGAACCGAAACCAAAAATTCTACCTGAGGCTCAACCCATTTAAAAAACAGGTTTTATTTTTTGTCTAAATCTATTTTTCGAATTTATATTTTTACTCGAACTCTTTCATTTTTCAAGCTTATTTTCGAACCTGAACGAATAACTCGGTGTAAGACAACATGTAGTTTTTGTTTGAGTGATGGTATGGGTTTTACAACTGTATTCTGTTTTTATTGTTGCAAGTGACCTTTTTTTCAGTTATTGAAAGTTTAATCTTCTAGGTAGAAAAAAAAAACATAAAGAAAATGTCAAATTAAAAAGTCAAAATAAACATTAAAAGAGATTTAAATTTAGGACATAAGACAAATAAGGGAAATTGGCGGTTAAATTTAGACAAGAAGCAGAGAAAAAGAAGGAAAAACGGTTTGTAATTACAAAAATAAGCAATTAAAAACAAATTTAAAAACAGCCCAAGAATGAGAATCCCTTTTTGAGGAAGCAGAGTTGCCTGGGCTTCTCCATTTTATCAAATTTTCCCCTGCATTTTTCTGTTTTGGGTGTTTTTTCTTCTTCCACCCAAAGGTTTTAACTTTTGGTGGAAAGAAGTTTTTTTGTGCAAAAAAGGGGAAAAAAACAGTTTTTTTATTTTTAAATATTTATTTGATAAATGTGGGGAGCTCCAGCAGAACCTGCAGATTCTTATTATGAGGTCCGACCTGAATGTACTGATGTTCCGAACACCAAATTTAAGATCAGGGTTTGTTTTTTTATTTATTTTTTAATTAATTTTTTGGAAATAAATGAGGATTATTTATGGGGGAAAAGAAGTTGGTTAATAAAAGATGATAATATGGTGATGGATGCAGCCTGGAAAAACTCTAAGCGTGAGGAGATGGAAAGCTGCATTTTCTCCAGATGGCCGTTTGGATATTGCCAAAACTCTAGACCGTATACATCGTGGGGTGAGTGGATCTTCATCATACATGCATGCATATGGGCTAATTCCATCCATCGTCCTTAAACTATTCCTCAATTTCTAAATTGGTTTTTATATCAAGACATAAAATATAAATTTAGCCTTCAATGTTTTCATTTTCTTTTGTCAATTTGACCCTTATTCTTTTTTTTTTAAATTAAATTTGGCATTCAACCTTTTAAAAGAAGTCAGAATGTTGTTTTTAATGGAAATACTGACTAAAATATTAATTTTTTAACGTGAATTTTTGTGCCAATATCGTTAAAAAAATTAAGATTTTAGTTGGTATTTTCGTTAAAAAAACGATTTGACTTTTTTTTAAGGGTAATCAAATTTAGCTCAAAAGACAAGTAGAGGCCTTGGTGTCCCTAAAATGGAAAATTTGTATTTTAACCCTTTTAAAATTCAAAAAGTAAAAAATTAATACATTGTAAAATTACATTTTGACCCTCTAAATGATAAAATTGTGATTTAATTTTTCTAAAAATTATAAAATTTTAAGCTTACAATGAAAAAAAGTATTTTGGCTCTCATAAAAAAATTTAATTTAATTTCGATCCCTTTAAAAAAAAAATTTCGACTTCACCCCTAATCAATCATGTTCTTGGGTTGGCATAACCATCAGCTTGAATATTAAATGTCTATTCATATATGAGGCAAAACATATTTAAAAAATAACGATTAAATTTTAATGATTTTGTCTATTTTTTAGAAAAAATTTAAAAAAAATCTATATTGAAAATTAAAATATAAAAACTAAATCCTCTAATTTGATTGGCTCTATTTATGGTTTTAATTATTGGATTGGAAAATGTAGGGGATCCATCCGACAATTAGAGGAGAAGTATGGGAGTTTCTACTTGGTTGCTTTGATGCCGATAGCACATACGAGGAAAGGGATCAGATACGTCAGCAACGAAGGTACTTCACTTCTCTTCATTCCTTTTATTTTTCTATTCAATCTTTTGGAAATTATGTTTTTTTTATCGAGTTAATTTGAGTGAATTTTTTTAAAATTAAACTAACGTGTCTTATTATATAAATTAAACTTGGTTTGAAGTTTTACCGAATCGGTTTAAATAAAAAAAATCGGGTTAAAATATGAAGCTCATTCATGTATGTTGACAAAATTTGAGATTTAATCATTATACTTTAAAAGTTAAAAATCCAATTCTCTTACTTTTTTTTTTAATTTAAAAATCATAATACAACGAGGGTGTAGCTAGGGGGCCCGAACCCCTTAAAGTGAAAAATTTTTCATTTAGGTCTTTTAAATTTGTAAAATTTTAAATTAATAAAGGTAAAATTACACTTTGCCCCCTAAAAATAATAAAAGTTCGATTTAATTCTTTAAAAATTATAAAGTTATAGACTATTTAAATAGTGAAATTGAATTTTTACTATCATAAAAATTAAAAATTAATTTTGGCTCCGCTAAAAATTTGTCAACTTTTAACGTGTTTATTTTTCCTCAACCATATGCCACGTCAAATGAGGGAAGTCTAACCAACATGTTTTATTGATAAATTTTGAAAAAAAGAAAAACTTATGATTTTAGTGATTAGATTAGGATTTTAAAATTAAAAGAGTAGGACTTAATTTTTAGAATTTAAAAAATAGGGATTAAATCTTGAATTTTATTAAAAAATAAGGATTAATTGCATATTTTAACCAAAAAATTGTACCGCAGAGCATTTTGAAAGTTGTTTTTTTTTTTTTAGGGAGCAATATGCAAAAATGAAGAGTGATTGTCGTGAAATATTTCCTGTCGTTGGAAGTGGCAAGTACATAACAGCACCTGTAATAACCGAAGACGGTCAGCCAATTAGTGACCCTTTAGTACTTGCGGAGACAAGTCAAGGTAACTCACTCAACACTTCACTTTTCTTTTTTAAACAAATAGTTGGACCAAATTGAAATAAATATGATATTAAAGATGGAAATGGATATTTTATGTGAATTCAAATATTGTACATTCGAATATTAATGTGTGATTAATTATTCTAAGCGCAGATGATAATACGATAGAAATTGTGAAGGAACTAACGAGTCGCGATCCTTTGGACAATAAAGTAATCCAGTGGCTGCTTACATTGCATCAAATAGGTAAGATTAGGGTTCGATCTTTCAAATACTTTTCTATCCATTATTTTCTAATACACTAACGATGATTAAAATTATATTAGATAAAAATTTGAAAATTATAAGTATATACTTTGTTTTATTTCTTCGAGTCCAATGACATTCCTCATATTCATATTTCGACTCAGGCCTGGATGTGAGGCGTACCGACCGGACTTTAGTATTCTACGAGAAGGAAGAGAATTTAGCGAAACTATGGGATATTCTCTCTGTTTATGCTTGGATAGATACTGATGTTGGCTACTGTCAAGGTAAGTAATACTCGATCTATTTTTTTAAATTGAATCGGATTTTATAGGATGAGTGGTCTAAATTTTGTTTACAATGTCGAGCAGGAATGAGTGACCTATGTTCCCCGATGATTATGCTTCTTGAAGATGAAGCTGATGCATTTTGGTGCTTCGAGCGTTTAATGCGTAGATTGGTACTTCTTTTTTACTTGATTTCCGTATGACATTGCAGTGCTTATCGGCTTTATTGCTGGTTTCTTACAATATCTGTTCATATTTTGAATCTTATTAAAGAGAGGAAATTTCCGGTGCACCGATAGTTCGGTCGGGGTTGAAACACAGCTTTGTAGTTTGGCGACGGTAACTCAAGTTATCGACCCGAAACTTCATCAGCACTTAGGTACGAAACGAAACTTACATAACTTCTTTTTGCACATTTTGTTAATAGTTTTCCTCCTTACATTGGTTTATAGAGACGCTAGGTGGAGGTGATTATCTCTTTGCTTTCCGAATGCTAATGGTCTTATTTCGTCGAGAGTTCTCATTTTGCGATTCCTTATACTTATGGGAGGTATGTTAAATGCTTTGCTCACATTCGAGTTTGAGTGAGATTAGCATTCGTGTTCTAATATTGATTTCTATAGATGATGTGGGCTCTGGAATATGATCCGGACTTGTTCTACCAGTACGAAGATTCGGGTTCAGATATGGAGAAAACCGAAGGTGCTAAAGTAAGACAGAAATCAACACGAAAGTGCGGGAAATACGAGAGGGAAAATATGAAGGTGAAAAACCCTGAAGCTCATCTTCCCATTTCCGTTTTCCTCGTCGCCAGTGTCTTGAAAGACAAAAGCTCAACGCTACTGCAGGAAGCTCGCGGTCTGGACGATGTAGTTCAGGTAAGCTTACATTTTCGTAGTGTTTGTTAGGAATTCGCTTCTTCCGTTCGATATCGATTAACACTAACATCTATTTCCCGGTCCTACTTATCTTAATGCTTTACCTGTGTTGTTTTCTTGCTTTTATACCTTTCCAGATTCTGAATGACATAACTGGGAACTTAGATGCCAAGAAAGCATGCATAGGGGCAATGAAACTTCATAAGAAATACTTAAAAAAGGTACTACTTTTTCCTTCATATGGTGCATAATGTCAAATACGATACATGTGTTTGACATATGTTTTTAAATACATGTTGCATACGTGCTCATGGGTCAGGTCGGACTCATGCAAGATATCTACTTATTTTTTCAAGTTTGGGTCTAGTCTGACCTTAAAAATGGACTTCCTTTATATCAAAGCTTAATGCAATTTAAGAAAAGTAAATATGGGTTCAACCAGGCTTGTCATATTTGATTTTTTGAATTATTTTTATTTAAAAATATTTTTTTAAAAAATATAATACACTAAATGCACTAAAAAAGGCTAAGATAATTTTTTTAAAATTTTGGATTGGTGATTTAGTCGGGTAAATTTTTTTAATATATATATTTATAATTAATATAGTATTTTTTTATAACATAATATATTTAGACTGAGCCAAAAAAATCTTACTCAAAACTCGACCCATATAAAAAACAGACCTAAAATTTTATCCAAGTCTATTTTTCAAACGGACATTCAAGCTTAGGTGAATGACATTACCTATGGGCATGCCTACATACCTTAAACATGTATATTTTAAGAAAAAAGATTGTTGGCAAACCTCTTTAAATAGTAAAATTGTTTTTTAATCCTTTTGAAAATTATGAAATTATTCGCCCCTTTGAATTTGATTCAATTTAGGCCCCTAAAACCTTTTACTACCTTCGCCCTTACAAGCAATGAGGATGAATAGTGTTGTATGATAAAATTTTATACAAGCAAGTCCTTCAACTCAAGAACTCTTTCCATTCATCTTGTGATCACAGGCGCAGGCAACTCCTTCAACTCAGAAGCTCTTTCCATTCACCTTGTGATCACAGGCACAGGCAAGTCCTTCAACTCAAAAACTCTTTCCATTCATCATGTGATCACAGGACAAGATAACATAGCATAAGGGAGATGGAGGCGCATTTTCGGCCCCAGTTGTTTTTTTCTCTCGTGGATTGAACAACTTGGTTTCGGAGAAGAGAATGATACATTTTGTGGATTAGGGATTACAGAATTCTATAGCTGCTGATGCTATAGAAGCATTGTTTACTCCATACCAATCCATTGTTGTATGAGCATTTCTGAGTTTCATTTTCTTTCAAGAAATACAAACAACAACCTAGGTGATTTTGCCATTTTTCATTCTCACTATTTATTTATTGCTATGTTATTCCAATTCTGGCATAAATATAATATACGACGCGAGCAAAAAGATTATATGAAACAGTGACGTCACGTTATTTGTATCTCTTTTCCAATAGTTTAATGCCATATTAGCATTTTCACCCTGAAAAAAATCAAATCCAAATAAAAATCTTAAAATTCAGAATAAAATTACTGATGTAGTATTAAATTATTAGAAAGTAATAATATCCCTATTTCATACAATCCTTTTTCAACAACGCAAAAATCCTTCAAACAAACAATTTGCTTTCAGTTAATGGCAAAAAAAAAAAGTCTGATAATTCTTGTTTGCATTCATGTTAAAAAAAATTACCACGGTGAAAAAATTGAGAAGTTTAGTTCATTAGTTAAGGGTGTTCATCTCGTTCCCATGTCTTGGGATCGAGCAGCAAGAATTGTCTGCTAGTGGTTTGTGTGTAACAATAATTTCCTCTTGTTAGTCGTGTGTGAATTATTAAAAAAAAAGTTAAACTTTTACGTATCAAAGAATGAACTTTCTTAATTTATTATCAGTATGGTTGTAAAAAACGAAATAGTAAGTGAAATTTGACAGTTGAATCATATTGAAAATTTAAGCAACATAAATTAATAATAACTAAGAAAAATTGTAAAAATTCAAGAAAAAAGATAACAAAATAAAATTAGAAAAAAATTAATAAAAATTATATTTACAAAAATATTAAATCATGAAAATGAACCAAAGTATATGGAAAGGTTCATTTTTGTTAAGAAAATCAAGTTAAAAGGAATAACTTAGAAGTTAATTGATGATTAGTGAATAAAATTTAGAATAAAGAAATGTCGCCTATTGTTTTATATTTATAGATAAGGGTGTGCACTCGATTGATTTGAGTGAAAATTTTTCGAATTAATTGAGTTGGCAAGTCTTATTTTATCATCTTAACTTGATTTGAAATTTTTTCAAATTGAGTGAAATAAAATTCGAGTTAATTTGAATCAAGTGAAATTGTTCTAAGTTAAATTAAAAAATTAAACATGTAAAATTAAAATCTTGTTACAGTATAATTAATTCTATATTAGAGTACATAAATTTGAAACCGTATATATTTGAAAATATTTTAAAAAATAATAATGATAAATAAGATACTTTAGTATGATAAGCTTAAATCATTAATTAACTTATTTAAGTTCTCGTAGTGGCGTATTTAGGGAAGCTGGCAGAAGCTCAAATTTATTATTTTAGAAAATTTTTAAATTTTTAAATTTTTTTATATATTCTTTAGAATTTTTTTTAAATATAAATTTTTAAATTTTTATAAATATTTTTTAATTTTTATTGAGAGAGATCAATTTGCTCATTTTCAAAATTGACAGGTATAAAGGTTTCTTTATACCAATTAATTATTCGAATTATTCGAACTACTATTCGAATTTAAAATTCAACTTAACTTGAACTCAAAACTCGAATTACTTATTCGAGTTGATTCTATTAACTCAAATTTTAAATTTTTTTCGGAATCAAATCAAGTTTTGCTCACATCTATTGACAAACATTTCCTTCTAAAGAACCAGTAAATAAGGATGTTCAAACAGTTAACCGATCGGTTAATCGAACCAAATTAATATTAACCCAACTTTTTAATTTTTTAATCGTTAACCAAATCGAAATTTAAAAAATAAATTAACCGAGCCGAACCGAACCGAATTAACCGAAATCTATATGTTTTTTTTGTTAAAATGAGTATAAAACATATCAAAAAATAAATAAATTGATAATGTTTATTTGACCGAATTAACCGATTTAGTAATAGCCTTACATATAATATATAATATTATTTATTAAGTTCGGTTAATTACCTGATTTGAGCCGAATTAACCGTTAACCGAAATTCTAAAAAATCTTTAACCAACCTCGGACCGAACTAAATCGATTAACCAAATTAGATCGATTCGATCGGTTAATTCAGTTTTAACCGAAATTTGAATACCTCTACCAGTAAATATGTGTTAAAACATCAAAATTTTCAACTGGTTCCCCAAATTAGAAAAACCAAAATCCCTACGTTTAAAGAAAAATCAGTTGCTTCTCCCTCTATTGTTCGCCTCTCTAGTGATCCGCCCCATCCATAGCTGTCCATCACTCATGGTTCTCGTTGTCCGGCACCATCCATTGCCCCACTTTGATCTGCCTCTACCTTCTCCCAAACCTCAGCTTTATTCTAGACTTCGGTCTCTTTATTCTGCAGTGGTAATTGAAGTAACTATGTTTCATGTAATATAGGTTTGGAATTGGACACAAGCAATAAGAGATTGTCTTTCTAAAATTGAAAATTGGTCTACCACAGCTGATTTTGAGAAAGTAACACCATAACGGGTTAACAAATTGTTTAGTTTTGATTTTGTGCCCGGCATTCAACTTGGATATCTTAATCTTACGCTCCATAAACGTCAAGGGGTTAATTGGTGATCAAGAAGAGAAATTAAAAGATTACAAAATTTGATACTGCGTTTTACCTCAATTGTCTACTTTCATTAGCTTAGCTTTCCTCAACTAAGCATTTTCCCCAATTCACTAAATGATACAAGCTATAACCTTTACGGCTCCCTATCTTTTTATTAGGCTAATATAGATAATTTCTCTAATTTTTCAAAGCTTAACTAGAAACCCAAAAAATGTAAACAATAAGGACTGCCCAAAGGTAGGTGTTTACGAAATTAAGCTCTCTCAAATACAAATAAATATTTAAATAAAGAAATGCATAAATACCAGCAAGCTTATATCATATTTAGTCATAATCACGTAATATTTTCATTGGCATTTCATGATAATTTACATAACATATCAAATCTCATAAACATGATTTGTATAACAATAATTGATTGAATAGAGATATTTACACTTGGAACTTAGGATAGGTCTTTAGACTAACCTAAGCTCCCTAATAACGCATTGAATTGTGCTTAGAAGCAGCAATTTTGATCACTCACCGGATTGCTTTCGATTGAACGTTAAAGGCTAAGTAAGCTTCTCTTTACCCTTTGACTTTCTCATAGAAGCTCCTGATTAATCCAGAACTTTGCATATATGATAAACACTTTACACACTAATTAATTATCGTCTTTTTCACATCCAAACCATAGCAAAACCGCAGATCTACACACTCTCTTATCATTACTGAAAATTAATTAGTTTTGCCAAAATAAAATATTCTTTGCCAAGTCTTCGTTTCTAAACCTCGAATTTGTTTTCAAACATCCTAAATACCATTTAATTACATATCTAAGCTTTCAATTTCATCTAATTAGTCAGATTTAACTTGTCTTAAAAATTAAGCTCTCATGAACATTTAAAAGAGGGAAAGTGCTTGATTCTTAAAAATTCGTTAACCATCTATTAAATTGAGTTGAAATACCTTATAATTAATTCAAAATGAGTAAAAAAATTTACTTTAAAGTAGTAGGTTTACTTGAGGTTTCGAAATTCACCATTTTTTAATCCAAGCTTGCTTTAAAAAAATTTGGATCTATTAAAATCTCCATACAATCGAGTAACACTTGAATTGAATTAACGAAATGCTTTGTTTGATCTATTTTTCGGTACAACTACAAAAGTATATTTTTTTTGGTACAACTTTCTACATTGAGATGAAATGCATCATCATTTTTTGTTATATTTTTTGTATGAAACAAATGAGAAAATAATGATTTACAGAATTACAAGTTTGATTGATGATGGGCTAGAGTCCATGGAGGCATGATTAAGTGTTGCAAAGCGTCCATTAGGATAGGTACCTTGGATACTCTTACTTATATTATATTAATGTATGAATTAGGTAATTTTAGGTTATAAATATGGAATGAAATTTTGTGATAAACATATGTAAATCTCATGGTTTAAAATATATGAAATAAGTCCATAATGTGTTATGTTAATTGGAATTGTTAGTTAAGTAATGCTTTGTAAAATGAAAATATAACATAGACATATTAATTGTCATGGAAGTGTTTGACATATAAAATTATATTATTAATGTGAAAATATAAACAGTTGACATTGTGGCAAACTAATATGTAAAAGATTAAAAAAAATGAAAATACGGCTTTTCACTTTTAAAAACTATTATATAAAATGGATATGTCTATATGCTTTATAAACATACAATGAATATGTTCAAAAGGCCTTTATAAATATGAATTTGAACATGAATACATGTGAGAACGTAAAATGCCTTATATGATATGTGTATATGCATATATTAATAACATTGATGAATATTTGTTTATTATAATTGTATAATGCCTTGGTAGATTTAATAAAATGTTAGGATTAATTGACATGCCAATTAGGGATATAAATTGTCGAGAGTTCTATTGGAGATTTTGCACTTATGTGTGCTTTATATCGCATTCGGGCATTGCTTTTATGAGCTCCTTGATGTGGTGGAGGAATCTTTGCGATATCTTACTGTTGCTTTTATGAGCTCCTTGATGTGGTGGAGGAATCTTTGTGATATCTTACTGTTTAGCACTTAGGTGCTCGTTGATGTGATGGAGTCCCCTTGGTAACAAGAAGCTTGAAAAGATTACTAGGAGGATCAGATGTTGGGCTACTAAAACTCTTTCATTTTTAGACAAGGTTCAACTTTTGCAATCTGCTATATTTAATTTGCAAAACTTTTGGTATAGAAAATTTTACTCCCATCAGAAGTCATTAAAAAAGTGACTCAATTGTGTTTTGCATTCCTTTGAAAGGGGGAAGAAGGATCGGCCAAGGGTGCTAGGGTGAATTGGAAGGGAATTTTGCTATCCTAAAGCTGAAGGTGGTTTGTGGATCAAGGATCTCCTTACTTGGAACAAAGCTTGTATGTTGAAGAATTTATGGGTTATTATGGCACAGGCATGTCCCTTGCATATTAAAAGAGGACTATGGGATGCTCAGATGAAGCAAGGACAAAGCCAAGCTTAGAAGAAGTTACTGAAGCTAAGGCGTTTGCTGCTGCAAATAGGAACTTCTCAAGTTATAAAGCTAATAAAGCATGGTTGATGTTTCAACAAGGTGGCATAGGGAAGATCAGCTATTCCCAGACATTCTTTTAACTCTTGGTTAGCCATCCTAAACAAGCTACCAACTAACGATCGCTAATCTTCATGGAACCAGTAGGTTAATCCAAAATGTATTCTTTGCAGGTCAGAAGCAGGAACAAGAGACCATTTGTTCATAGGGTGTGCTCATGCAAGGCAATTGCGGAGTCTTATTATGCAAACTGGTGACCAAAATCTTATGCACCATACATGGCATGGCGTGACTGAATGGGATGATTAAGCATGAGGGAAGTCATTGTTTTCACTTTTCAACTATAATAAGATTGGTTTGGATCTCTTAGATCTATGAGCTATGGCAAGAGAGGAATAAGAGTATTCATGGAACTAATCCTAGGCAGGTTGGGATGTTGTTTACTCATATTAGATGGATGGTGCAAACTAGACTAGGTTTATTAGCATCACATAAATCTCATATTCTTCAAAACTTTGCCTGCTTTCAATTCAAAAGAAATCACTCTCAAAAGCTCATACAATCAATTATTGAAACAATTTTAAGCTAAAATAACAACATTTGTTTCAACTTTGAATCATAGAGAAACAAGCTTTTCATAGATTTCAAAAACATCCAACAGTACATAATCCAGTGAACTGGAAAGCAAAAGAAATGATATAACGGCATAGATATTATTATAGTATATCCTGACCGGGTAGTATATCCAGGTTCGAAACAAGGCACACAGATTAGCAGAAAACTTTAAGCTTGCTGCAACTTAGAAACCATGGATTTTGATGTTTTCCTTCTTCACAATGCCAGCCTGGTCCAAAAAAACAAAAGACCGTAGAACTTAGGAACTGAAACACCACAATATATTGCTCCAACTCGTCATTTTCCTTCCTGTCTAAAACCCCTGTCCAAGACATATGCGGAAATGGGCATAGTGATATGAAACTAAACATACTCATGCTAGACACACACCCATAGTCTCGTACCGACACTCACAACTTAGTCCGAGTTACTTTTTGCTTAACATCAACTAATTCCAAGAAGCAATAACAATTACCTGAACAAGGAAGGTGGAGACATTCTTACGCTGGTCACCTTGAAGTTGAATAACCTGAGTGTAAAACCAGAACATAACAAACTTAGACATCAGGTACGAATAACAGATATTATCCATAATCGTTTAAAAGGGTTATACACACACCTGCCCTAATTCTGGGTCCTGAACCACAGTGCCATTGCAGCAAAACTCCTTCTTGAGGTCTTTAAGTATCTTGTTGTAACTGAATTCTTTCTTCAACCCTTGGACAGTCGTCAGGCTTTTCCTACCGTTCCTTTGTTGAACACGGATATGAACATACTCCTTTGCACCAGCACCCGAGTCCTCAGCATTTGCATCAGCAAAGGGATCTAACACAACAAATACAAAAGGCATGTTAAACCTGAAATTAGAACAATTATTAATAGTGCAATGTTAAGGTCGAAACATACCAAAGGCAGTAGGAACCTGGACGTCGAGATCAGACATGAAACTTTGTTTATCAAAGAGGCCTGAAAACAGCCCAAACATGTTAAGCAAAAGCGACATCGAATTTGACTTTATGTAACATATTATCATCAAGAATAAGAATTCATTCACGTAAAATCGAAGAAACACTAATCAGGCAGCCAAAAAACCATTTGGCAACCAAAGCAAAACATGAACGATCAAAGAGGCCTAGCAATAACCCGAATATCTTAAGCCAAACCCCATCAGATTCGACTTTATATAGCATATTGTTATCAAGAATAAGAATAATTTTTCATTTAAAGGCAGCCTAAACACCATTGACAACCAAACCAAAACATGAACTTAGTTGATCAAAGAGGCCTAGCAACAACCCGAATATGTTAAGCCAAACCCCATCAAATTCGGCTTTGTATAGCATATTGTTATCAAGAATAAGAATATTTTTTTCATTTAAACCAAAGAAACAATAAATAGGGCAGCCTAAATACCATTGACAACCAAACCAAAACATGAACTTAGTTGATCAAAAAGGTCTAACAACAACCCAAACATGTTAAACCAAACCCGCATCGGATTCAAACTTCATATAACATATTACCAACAAGAATTCAAATCATATTTCACCAAAATCGAAGAAACAAAAATCAAGCAACCTAGATACCATTTGGCAATCAAACCAAAGCTGGCATCCATTTCCTTCCATTAACAAGTTAATTACAACAAAAGCCTTACAAACTCATAAAATGCAAATTCAAACCATAGAAATATCTAATCATTGTAAAACCGAAACTATAGGCTAAACTGTTAACAAGCAAAGATTCAAACTTCCTAAAATCATTATAATTAATCACAAAATCAGATTATAGAATCAACTAGCATTTAAAGACCAAAGATTCACTACATTTAAATTAAAATTTTCCAGTTTAACGTAACTAGGGAAAAAAAAGTGATCTTGAATATTAAATTTGTTCTTTTTATTCAGGTAAATGCATAGAAATTAAGGAAATAAAAGGAAATCTTCATCATATAGGCAAAACCCATCATCAGAAAAGTTTAAGATCAAACAAAAGCCAAAAAAAAAAAAAGTTTTAAAAAGAACACATAATATAAAACTAGACAAGCTGTAGGGTACTGGTTTACCTTATCCAAGAATCCAAAGCCTTTTTAAAGAATTGAAGTTCGGATTATCAACGAAATGACAAAAGAAATTCCTCGGATAAAGTCTGGGAACAGTCGCTGTGCGTTACGAGGGATGGCGGTGTAGGTTTTTTCTTTTCCTTGTTTGGGTGGCGAGGAAATTAAAGGGAAAGGCCTAGAAAATTATTTATTAATTAGAAATTTATTATTTTTCTATTTTTCGGAGGTTGTACGCAACTTTAGGTGATGGGGGTTATTTACACTCGTCAGATTATGAATTTCCTATTGTACTCGCCAGAAATAGCTTGTGATGATTAAAGGAGGACAGTTGGCAATCCATGAGCATGCGTGCAAAACAAATGATATGGAAAATCTGAGGTATAATGTTGAAATTCGACTGTATTTTGACATAAAAGTTAGAATTTTACGAAATAATATGAAGAATGCATGTGTGTTAAAAGTCAAATAATATTTTATTTTTTATTTAAAAAATATTTAAATTAATTTATTTATATTAGATCAAAGAATAAATTAGTTTTTTATAAAATATTTATTTATTTCTATTATTAAAAATTAGTCTCCTTACATTAGCATGATATACATATGGCACACACAATGTTAATCTGATTATTTTGTTAATCACGTCAATTTTTAACAGTACAAACGTATGAATTTTTTAATAAAAAAGACTAATTTATTTTTAATCTAACGTATAGATAATAATTTACTTATTTTTTAATAGAGGGGATAAAATATAATCTGATTATTTTTCATCAAAATTTTATATTAATTCTTATATTACGTATAATTTGTATATTTAATCTTTATACTAATTAATTATATTAATCATTCCAATTAAAATCAATCATTACAAATATTGAATTAAATAACTTAATTTCAACTAGTTTACTTAATTAACTAGTTAAGCTCACAGATAATTTCACAGGATGAAGGTATATTAAGTTTATTATGCTTGAATATGGTTAACTGTACTTTTCATGTGACATTTTGATAGCACACATGTACGATGTTATTGTCAATAATTATACATAGGTGTTTAAGTTCGGCCATCCTAAAACATGAGCTTTAAATTTTGTTTAATATTATTCATATTTATTAATGATTAACTCAACTTTATCTAGATTAACTCATATTATTATATTTTTTAAATATATTATTTTATTTAATATTTAATAATTATTTATATTCATTTCTTTTATTATGCTTTAATGATTTCTTTCTTTCATTAAATTTATAAATAAAAATTATTAACATTTTTTAAATATTTACATATTTAATTTTTTATATAATATAAATTATATAATATATAAAAAAATAACATATTATAAACTTAAAAACAAGTTAAGTTAGAGTTCAAACTTCAAATATCAAAAATTAAAGTTTGGTCTATATTTTGTACGAGTCTAATTTTTTTGTTTAACTAATAAAACTATCAATTTGAACCTACTAATAACATTATTAGATTATGATACACTCATGATATTGATAAAAAATTATATAAAAATATGTTTATTAAAAACTTATGCAAAGTTAAAATAAAAATTTAGCTAAAATAATAACACTGAATGTTAACATTATAATATTTTTCAGGCCGGGCCCGAGCCTAGAAAATGGGCATAATTTTTTATATTCGACATGATCTGGCTCATGAACAACTCTAATTAACACTTTGACCTTTATAAATAAGTGATAGTTTCTTCATTATATCCATTAAAAATTTAGTTTTAGAGTGGGTTTGGATGGGTGGTGGGTACACTGCGGTGCGTTTAGCTTACTTTTTGTCTTACGCTATAGTATCTAATCTCATAGCCACCATTGTTTTTACACTAACCATAGGCAAATACACCGTCCATCAAATTCATCATTAATCTTATATTAATAAGAGAATGTTCACATCAACTCACTTAACTACTATTATCATTAAAAAAAAATTAGTACTATTTCAATTTAAAAAGTTAATATTAGTCTGATATGTGGTAGGGTTCCAATTCACCTTTACCTATTGAAAATATGTCTTAAAGTTTTCATAAAATACAATTTTTCCAACATTAAGGCTCTCATGTTTTAATCCAACAAACACTCAGCAGTTACCACCTGCATTCCATAGGAAAAAGGAAGGGAAATTGTTTGAAATGATGAATTAATTGCGTTTGCCGGGAGTCGAACCCGGGTCTATTGCTTGGAAGGCAATTATCCTAACCGTTGGACTACAAACGCTTGATGATAATTGTGAAGTGATTTTAAATTTTAATATTTCAAAAGGCTTCCAATGTAGATTGCTAAAATAAAAGATAAAATACTAAAAAATTAAAAATATTATCTTAAAGATAAAATACTAGAATATTAAAACATCATCCTAATGAAAAATAAAATTATTTATTTTACAAATAAATCTAAAAATAATAGTTCTCAAAATAAATCATTATCCATCAACTCATTCTCGACTCAAAACTTTGATAACAGCTCGCATTTTCGATTTTTTGTACTTTCTTAGTTTGCTTTTGTACCTAATCAAAAATAAAATAATAATAGCAACATCTCATTAAAAAATTATAAAAATTAAGCATGATAAACATGTAAATTAGGTGTATTATCACATTTTTAATATTATTTATCAATTATTATTTTATAAACTTTTCATAATATTAAATTAAATTAAACTATAAATCGAGTAATTTATTAATGATGTACAAGTAATTTTAAGAGTATTAAACAACTATTTTTGGTGAATTACAGGAAGGCAAAGCCCTAACAACATTGTAACTCGAACCCAATCTGCACCTGTAGCGGTGAGCACCCTGACCATTAGATCAGCATACGAGGTTCGAGTATTAAACAATTTAAAAACATAATTGAGTGAAATATATGATTAATTGTAAAACTATTATTGAATTAGTCAAATATATTAATGTATTTGTAATGGTGTACAAGTGATTTAGGAGTATTTATCAATTGTAGATTTCTCTAATTACAAATTGAATCAGATAATTACCTACAATTACCTATGATCCCTCCCTAACTCTTTCAATAGGAGGATAAATGTGTTTTAACGTTCTCGAATCCACATACTCCTGCATAGACAATAATACCGATAGCAATGAAACTAAGACTCAATCGACTACAAATATATATATATATATATATATATATTAATCTCAAATTTAATTACGTTGTTTTGATTTACAAATTTTATTATCGTTGTTTTTCTTTCCCACGATATTCGATTTTTTATGTACTAAATGTGTTGATGAAATGTATTTGCAATAATTTTTTCTTTCAATAAAATATATAAGATAATATTTTAAAGCCATAATAATTTTGAAGATCACTATTAAGGCTTCACTACAACATCTAATTATTATTAGGGTAAATTATATGATAGGTTATTTTAAAATAGTATCATTCTTATTTTGGTCACTTTAAATTTTTTTTGTCCATTTAATTACTCTAATTAAGATAATTTCTCAAATTAATCATTGCCATTAAAAATTAAATTAATCTACTAACTTATTGTTGACGCGGCAATTTTTTATGTTTGGCTAGAGCTAGGGACTTCTCTATAATTAGTCCATAACACTTTTTTTTTTTGCAACATGAAGATTTTAATTATGTCATCATCAACATTTAAATCCTTTTTTATAAGCTCGAATATATACCAAGAGGGGTGAATTGGTATTTTAAAATTCTTTGCAATTACTTTTCTAAATAACGAGGGAAG
The DNA here is from genome assembly GCF_007990345.1 of Gossypium hirsutum. Taxonomy (NCBI): domain Eukaryota; kingdom Viridiplantae; phylum Streptophyta; class Magnoliopsida; order Malvales; family Malvaceae; genus Gossypium; species Gossypium hirsutum. The sequence goes on from NC_053427.1 coordinate 3,310,087, forward strand.
GAAAGAGAAGTTTAGACAAATTGATTTATAGTAGTTCGATCCAATTGCCTACCTTCACACCTTGGTATACCTCATACCTCAACTAAGGGTTTACCAATTCACTATATTTGAATTATTACCTTTTGAGAGAAAGTATAACATTTACAATCTCTATCTTTTTCATGCCAATTTTATCTAAATAATCCAAAAACTTAATTATTTACAAGAACAATACAGGCTCAAAACAATCACTCAAATGGCCTGAATTAGATAGTAAAATTGGGTTATGGACACCATATGGCCGGCACCCATTTAAAATCTAACACAATCATTGTCTGATGATTGTGTCAAATATTAAAAAAATAATTTTTTGGGTTACGGGCACCAGACCACTGGCACCCATGTATTTTTTTTTATAAATTGTATGATATTAGTACTCATTTTATATTAGTGTTAAAAAAAATTGAATTATGGTGACCAAATGACCGACACGACTTTTGTGGAATAAAAGAATATTTTTAAAAATTTACATATAAAGTGATTCCAACTATGCAGTGGCCGGCACTCATTTTTTTTTTCATTAGATAAAAAAGCACAGTTTATTTAACGTGTTCTCTTTCTTATTTTCTTTTGTCTTCCTTAAAGCTCATAAACCAAGTTGAGGTAAACAAACAAAACAAATGGCAACTTCGGTTTTTTTTTTTTTTTAAGCTTTAGGTATTTGAGTTTATTCATTGTGCAGCAACATGTTGCAATACGTTGAATGTTGCAATTTAACTTATCCAATGGAGTCTTGCACCAACAATCAACCCCTTCCACAATAGGCTATCAAGGTCTACACACCCTAAACAGCACGGGCTGTACGCCAACTCAGAAGAAACAAGCCAGCTTGCTGAACTACATGCGCAGCAGTCGGGGTAATGATGTTTCCATAAGGCCACATTAGAAATCTTGGATCATATTGTAATACAATATATATATGCGAGCAATTGGATGTGAGCAAACAAGAGACATCCATCAATTTACCACATGCCTCAATCTTAATCCTTAATAACAACGTTTTGGATTTGAGCAATTTTGTGCCAATCTTCACCCCCATTTTGTCTGTATCTTTTGCTCAACTGCGGGCATTCGTGAATTGCCAATTCTCTAAGGTTGGTGAGGCGGTCTATTCCCTCTACTGGAGCTGACAAATTAAAGCAATACTCAATCTCAAGTTTGTGAAGAGAAGTGAGATTCAGTAGCCACGCTGGTAGAACGGACAATTCTGGACACCAACTAATTCGTAATTGCTGCAAAGTGGAAGAAGATCCTTGAAGAAGCAATTGTGGCAAATCTCTTAAGGCATATAATTCATAGAGTTCGAAAGTTTTAAGGCTCAACTGAAGGTCTCTATCTTCTTCCTCTTTTGGTTCCATTTCTAAATTGATTTTGTCGCAACAAACTATTTCAAGGTGTTCTAACTTGGTTAGGAATTTTAGGCTCCGTCGCAATGAGACAAGTCTACTACAGCCTTTCAAGACAAGTGTTCGAAGTGACTTCAGATACTGCATTCCTTCAGGTAAACATTCTAATTCGAAACACCTATGCAACTTCAAGTATTGAAGAGAAGTCCAACATCCTGCTCGTATTTCTTTCAAATGCTCAGCTTTAATGGTTATTTCTAGATGTCTAAGCTCAATCAACCTTTGCACACTTTCAGGCAACTGCTTCAAACGAGTACCTCGCAAATTTAACGATTGCAAGCTGCGAAGCTTATCGAAAGAATTCGGAAGTTCCTGTATACCCTTGCATTGGACCAACTCAAGGTCTCGTAAGTGCTTCAAGGTGCAAATGGAATTCGGTAAAGCCGTCAATGGTGAATTCCTTAATTCTAGTGCCCTTAGATACTTGAAATTGGAGACACAAAGATTTATAAGAGATTTATCAACAATCTTTGATCTCCTTGAAACATCTTGGATGATTACTGTTCGAACACTTTTCATTTCCTCCAAAACACGTGGAACTTCAACCAATTTCTCATCACATAATAATAAATGTCGAACATTTTCATCAACCATTTCTGTTTCGGAATTCACTGTTTTACACTCTTTTTGAGACACATCCAATGCAAGATCATGTACCAGATCATGCATTTTGAAGGTAAAATTCAAGCAAAAATCCTCCTCCTTTTGGATGAGGCACCTTGACAGTAATTCATTCAAATATCGTTTGCCAACATCCTCCCACTCTTGATTTTGCCTTGGATGCTCAAGCAATCCATTTGCCATCCAAAGACGGATGACTTGGTCACTATAATAGATCTGATCCTTTTTGTACAAGGACAAAAAAGCAAGACAGCGTTGCAAATGAGATGGCAAATGATTATAACTCAACTTTAACACTGGTAAAATATCATTTTCATGTTGCTCAAGTCTCCATATTTCACTCTCTCTTATATAGATCCAATCAGATTCATCAGTTTTCTGAAATAACAGGCTTCCCAATGTTCTTACTGCCAAAGGAACTCCTTTGCATTTTTTCACAATCTCCTCCCCAATTCTAATGAGATTTGGATAATATGTCTCATCACCATCATTAAAAGCCCATTTCGTAAACAATATCAAACAGTCTTCAAGAGGGAGACCTTTCAATATATAAGAGGGAATCGAACTCATTAGTGAGGCCACCTTCAAACTCCGAGTGGTGACAATGATTTTGCTGGGAGAAAATCCATCCGTTGATCTCAACAAATTTCTTAACTCAACCCATTTTGCTTGATTTTCATTCCACACATCATCCAAGACGAGCAAGAACTTCTTATCATTCAAATGGCTTCTCAAACAAGATTGCAAGGCTTCAAGTGTTAAATCATCACATTTTTCTTCTTTATTTATAGAATGAATAATCAGCTTGAGCAATCTAGAAAGATCAAATTCCTCAGAAACACAGATCCATATCTTCAAAGGAAAAAGGCTAGTAACTCGATCATCATTGTATACCAATTGCGCGAGCGTGGTTTTCCCTAAACCCCCAAGTCCAACAATGGGAATGACAGGTACACTTCGTTGCTCACTTGGTTTCATCAACATGTTAATGATGTTCTCTTTATCCTCATCTCTACCAATAACATCAGAAGAATCCACAAAAGAGATAGTCTCTCTGCGAAAAACATGTCGGTTGTCGCTACACTGTCTTAGATCAAAGCTGTTCCATTCAGTGGCAAGTTCGCCTAGCCTCCGATTGATGGCTTTGATTTTATGAGCCATTTTTAAAGCCATTTTTAAAGACAATGGAGTCCTGTTTGCGGAGAGTTTCACACTTGAAATCGTCAATAACGTCCTCAGCATCGTAAAAGATGTCTCTGAGCTTCCACATACAGAGGCGCAGCTTTTCATTTTGGTGCTGTTGCCGCTCAGCATCCAAGAGCACAGCTTTAATGCTGATCATGGTGTCCTTCAGCTTTTTCAGATCGGTTTGGACAGTAAACGCCAAGAAAACTTCGTCTACAGTGAGAGCGGCAATTTTCTCGACAACCCTTTCTGCAATACCAAACAGAAACGTTTCCGCCATAATTGAGGTCTAAGAGCAAAGCTTGAATGATTGAGGGAAAGGAAGGCAAATGAATGATTGAGGCATTCAATAATGATTTTCTTTTTGTTCTTTTCTTAAACAAATATATCGAAGTAGCCTTTGACTAAATTTTGTGGTTGTGGATCAGCCAAACATCTGCACTTGATAGTTGGCTAGGCTGGAACTTAACTATGCTGTGTTGATAATTTAAAAAATATATGGATTAAAAATATTATATAGATTAAATTCATAAATTATATATGGTAATATATTTAAATATTTCCATAGTTAAGTGTTTGTTTTGGATTGATAAAAGTTTTTTTTTTGGTGAAATGGGAAATGTTATATAAAATTTAATAATATCGAATGCTTCATGTTAGATCATTAAAAATAAAAATTAAATGTGGGAGCTGTTGAAATTTTCAAATTTATTGTTTTAACCTTCAAAATTAATACGCAAGTATTTTAGTGAATATAGTTTTCTCTTTTTTGAAAATGAGATAGAGAGATCGACTAGTTTTTCTAAAATTTATGTCTTAATCTGCTAGCTCTAAGATATAATTCGGAAAAAGGAAAAATCCTTAAAATCTTAGAGGAAAAAAGTAAATACTTTTACCGCTACGGAACTCCTAACCGAAAAAAAAAACAGAATTAGTGTTTAACATTTTCAAATCTAAATAAATAGAAATTTTAAATCTATACATTTTATATAAGTGTAAGTTATTGTCTTAGTTGAATCGAACACTTGACATCCTACACCTTGGGCATTAGTGGTTCGAAAGCTTGCATGCCATCAATTAAAATTTAATTAGAAAAAAAAATTGTTTTATAGGTAGGTAATATAAACTTATTCTAGGAGTAGTCACGAACTCTAAATATAAATTGTAAAATATACATAAAAATATTAAAAAAATAAATAAATCTAACTCATAAAATTCATATGAATCATAAAATAGACATAAAAAAAATATTAGAACAAATAAATAAATCCGGCTCATAAAGTTTATAATAAGAATAATATTTTGCCTTATTGTCACTCTTCATTTTTTTTTTCATTAAATACTAATCCTTCAAGAACCATGATTACTCTTAATATTATCATTTCTAATATTCGAATTAAAATTTTCTTTTTAAAAATACAATATGTCTTATCATTACATTTAATATGTTATTTTCAGAACCTTGTGTAATGACCTAATGGTTAAGGATGCTCACTGCCCCAAGTGTGGCTTGGATTTGAGTTGCGCTAGTTATGTTAGTTGTTCAGGTTTTACCCTATTTTTGTAACTCACCAAAAAAAATATGTTACTTTCATCTTTAATACTAGTATGGGCGAATCTGAAATGGGTTTGAGTCAATCTTTTGCAAATATGAACTAGTTTTGACAAAAACTTAAACCCATGTTTTGAGTCGGACTTAAACAAATATAAAATATATTAATATTAGACTTAAACCTGACCCAATTTATGAGCAATTTAGAACTTATAATTTGAACCTCACCAAACATAGAGAACCATATATTATATTTACCACATTGATCATCCTATCGCGACCAAACCCTGGGCAAACTCACCATTATTTCTTATCTTTGTTGCTTAGACTTGACAAACAAATGGCCATAGTTGTGTCCGCGCAACATGGACAAGGACATGGGATATGGGTTGGATTTGATGAATGTAGATTCAAGTTTTTGGTTATTAATATTTTTGTCAATTGTAGTATCAGAAAATATCATCTGTTGTAGAATCACTCCATGTTAAGAAGATTGTGAAACTAAGCTTAAGTAAGTTGGCAAGACTATTAGATTTGCTCCATTAGTAGGATGTCTTGGAAAGTAAGGCTCAAAGGCTCATATATGGATACTGTTAAGAATATTATTTCTTAATGAGTACAAGTGTTTTTTTCCCTCTCTTTCTTCAATGATCAAACCGTGCACTTGCACTTAAGTTTGTGAGTAACACTCTTTACATCTATACCCAGTATTTGTATCAAAATTTGATTTTAATCCAAACGTTAGTATGATTCGCTCATGCTTCGCATTGAATTTCTTATTTTTTAGGGTCAATTTGTGGAATACAAATTTGAAAGTTAGAATTTGTGGAATACATTTGAAATTTGGTCCTTATACTTATTTTCAAGAATTCAATCTCTAGTTTTCAGATTTAAAAATATAAGTACAATTATTAACACTGTTAAAAAATTTTAAATAACAAATGCGTATGTTATGCATAAATTGTTTTAAATCAAATTTTAACTATGATTCTACTACTATGTTTAAATTTAAAACTTCCTGTTTATACTTTACTTTAATTTGACATAATTTAATTCATGTATTTTTATATCATTAATTAATCTAAATAGTTGACACTCTTCATTATTTAAGTTAAAATGCTAAGGTTAATTTTTTTGTGTGTTAAAATCGAACTATTTGATTAAATTATATCAAATTAATATATAAAAACTAAATCCCATATATAAACATAGTAGAGGGATCAAATATGTAACTTATTATTATTCTGGCTAAAAGACTAAATATAGAAGAATTACACACCAGATACGAGAGAAACTTTTGCTCAATATGTTAAGCAAAATAGTTGAAGATAGCATCCATTTGAATTGACTGTAACAATGGTCAAAACTGAAACCCAACATTATATGGTAGGGTAGATAACATTCATCTTTCTTTTTGTATTCTAAAATCAAATTCAAAAGTCTAAACTGTTAGATTACCATATAATCCATACCTGTCATCCAATATCCAACAGGAGAAAATCTTCAAAGAAAAAGAAAAAACTAACACTGATTCGATCTCAAGACTTTGACAACTATTTATGTATAATATGCAACGGTTATCATTGTCATTCAACATCACATATAGCTTAAAGAGTTGACAGCACAAGAAACATAGGATGCAATATATCAGAGTATCAGACTAACATTATAGATAATATGACACCACCTAAATAACTAATACTTCATCGGGTAGCTCTTCCGGCTTAGAAGATGATAGACCTTTTAAGTCTCCTGGAAACTCTCGTAGCCGAGACTTAAAAACCGTGGATTTTGATGCTATCCTTCTTCACAATACCAGCCTGTCCATAAAACGAAAGAGATTGGTTGCTAAGAACTCAAACAACTACGTTGAATCTTCTAGGCAGTTCTAAGAAGATTTAAACCGAAGCATAATGGCAATTACCTGAACAAGGAAAGTGGAGACGTTCTTCCTCTGATCTCCTTGAAGTTGAATAACCTACAAATAAACCAAGTAGATAATAAAATTAACAACGGAGAGGGAAGACAAAGGCGGCTGAGGTCGCTTTCTTAGGAGGTTAAACACAAACCTTTCCTAATTCTGGGTCCTGGACAACGGTGCCATTGCAACAAAATTCTTTCTTCAGGTCCTTGAGAATTTTGTTATAGCTAAATTCTTTCTTCAATCCCTGAACAGTGGTCAGGCTTTTCCTACCGTTCCGCTGCTGAATACGAATGTGAACGTATTCCTTGGCACCAGCACCAGCGTCTTCAGCATTTGCATCAGCAAACGGATCTAGCAGCATACAGTTGATGATAAGTTTGAATTTCCATGCTAAAGGCAAGTTAATACAAGGAGATAAGAGATAAATATGAGGGAGAAATGAGTACCAAAGGCAGTAGGAATCTGGATGTCAAGATCAGACATGAAACTTAGCGGATAGAAACAGCCGAACAACTAGAACACTCAGACCTACATTGCAAGGCCGAATATTCATCAGTAATTTCCTTTCAGTGGATCAAATACAGGTTTCTTCTTCGTTCTCATTATCTCTAAAATAAACATTTTATGACAGAGAAAACAGATATCAATAAAAAAGGAAAGGTTCTGTCCGATAACCCCTAACCCTTTTCGCCTTTTTGCTCTTTGGCCCTTAGTTCACCATTCAATTTTTTCTTCTTCAGAAAAAGAATTTCATCAAAGGGTGCCTAAACAAGGATAAAGTAACATAGAACCACACATAGATTTTCACTTTAATGCATAGCTATGAACTCGTTGCTGCGTTTTCAAGTAAAGGCACTCATTATACAGATCTAATGGATATCTGCAGTTTTATCCTAAAAGAATTTAAGGACACCCATGCTAAAAGGAATAATTTTTAAAACAAGAAGACGAGATTCAAATAAAGATTATAAATTAAAATTTAAAAAAAACCAAAAAAAGTTCTAAAATTTGTTTTTCATTAAGGAAATATATATACATAGATTAAATAAATTATACCCTGAAGCTAACACCATGAATAGTAATAATAGTTTCGAAGAAGCCAAAAAACTTTAGCTAACTACAAAATTTCCAAATTATACTAAAGATCAACATGAAACAAAATTAAAAACCAATCCAACAAAAACAAGAACCGAAGATGATTTAAACAATCGAAGTAACCAATTGCAATTTTTTAATATTTAAAAAAAAAGAACAAAAGAAAAGGTTAAAACATACCTGATCTGTAAAATTGGGGTATCGGGTAATCGGGGAATCGAATTAAGAAACCCTAAATTGATGATCGAAGTCTGAGCTATGTAAGTTCTCTCTCTCTCTCTTGCTGAAATTTGAAGGTTTGGTTTGGGAGAGAGAATCTTTAGGTTTTCGGATATGGTTGGGCACCGAAAGCGAGTGAGTTAATTAGCGCGTAAGCTCCTTTATTTTAGCTGATATCAACTTGGATGGTAACGTGTACGGTCATTCAAATGGGTTAAAATTATTTTTAGGGTTAATGCATTTTTTGGTCTAAATTTGGTAATTGTTGTTAAATTGGGTCTTAAACTTTTTTTTTGTTCAAGTTAGTCCATGAGGCAATTGTTCTAGTATTAGGATCTGAATTTTTTTCATTTTCCAAGTTAGTTTCTGAACTTACCAGTTGTTATCACACTGGGGGCCTAAACTTCTTTTCGGTCTAACATTTTTTCATGGAAAATTCAGGAACTAATTTGAGCCAAAAAAGTTTAAGACTCAATGGGAGAACAATTGTCAAGTTCAGAGATTAACTTGAAAAAATAGTTAAGATTGTAAAGTTTTGATATCATATTGGAAAGTTCAAGTCATAATGTGAAAATAATTGTCAAAACCCCAAATAGTGCATTAATCTTGATTTTCTTTTTACGGGTAAACAATGTAAAATTTATAACGAATGGACAAAAAGAGTAAGGGCAAAGCCAAAAAATTTATTTAAGGAGTCAAAATTAAATTATAATTTTTATAATAGTAAAAATATAATTTTATTATTTTATTAGCTTATATTTTTATAATTTTAAATTAAAATTCTATATTTTTAAGTGGTTAAAATATAATATTATCTTTATTAATTTAAAGGGAAAATTTTCCATTTTACCCCTACCTACGCCCCAGGGCAAGTTCCCTCTCTAAGAAAGCAAGAAACAAAATAGCTCCTCAGTGCAAAACACAAAACCAAGAGCCGAGAGCTAAAGGGGCCAAGGGCGGTCAAAGTAGGGAGCCTTCCAAAGCAGCAGTCACAAGGAAGATATCTTGAGCCCAACAATGAATTGAAAAGTGACTCTCTAGTGAAGACTTTTCTGTTGCACGCCAGAAAATCTTTGGAATGAAAAAAAGACAAGAGACATAACCATAAGTGATTTGGGTTTGAGCCATGTCCTAAAGGATTCAACCATGAGCACGGGCGTCATGCAGTTGGTTAAAGCTAAATCCTCCCTGTAATGCTAGTCTGTCAATCTGGAGGAGGTAAGTAGAATAAGGGCAGCATAAACGGGCAAAAGGAGCAGAATGCATGGAGCTTCGAAAGGATGCGATCCCTAGGTTGGGGTTACTAAGAAAGTTCTTACAGACTAATAAAAGAGCCTGTAGTAAGAACTAATGCTAATGGAGGGTTTTGGTTGGGTTGAAGATTGATGGTTGGAAAGGCCACAACGTTTAGAAGTTTAAGATAATTTACGACGCTTTTTAGGAGCTTTTTGATTGCTCATCACTTTTTCCTTCATTTCTAGCCTTGAATTGGTTGCATTCTTAATTTTCAGTAAGCTCCTCAATCCTAATGGCTTTCCTTTAAGGGTTTTTTCCCATTTAAATGTAACAAGAAGATGAAATTGAGGGTTGGGTGCGGGTGGAGAATCAGATGTTTCTGAGGTTAGATTATCCATGGTGGGTGAAATGGGTTTAGGAGAATGATTTTCTTATTTCCATGGGCTTCAATTTTGGTCTTTTTACTCTACTCAAGCAGTTATAAGAAGCATAGTTGCATATTGGGTCTTTTACTAAATTTGATAGGCTCAAAAGTAGTGGCCCTCATTATGAATCATGGTTTGCTACTTTAGAGAATTAAAGGATTGGCTCATAAAAAATCCCTTTTGGGTTTTAGGATAGCAAAGGACTATAGGAGTCTCGGTAATTTAAGATTTAGTTTAATATTGCTTCTTAAAAGTGGTCGAGGGTATAAAATGGCATTTGTGCATATACAATTATAATTCCTAATGGCGAGGCATGATTTTTACTTGGTGATTTTAACCAGGTTCTATGTTAGAATGACAAGATTTTGTGGAACTATGATCTATTAAGTGCGTATTTTTTTAACAATATCGACATGTATGTGGGTTGGTCGAGCTACATCATAAAGGTCTTATGGAAATTCTGAAATATTGCTCTTTTTTATACGAGCAGAACTATGGAAAAAGAATATAACAAGTGTATGGTTGAATGCCTAGTTTGCGGTACACATAAAGAAACCCTAGTGTTGGCATTTGGGTAACTCAGTGGATAGAAGAGACCGATAGTTCAACTTATCTATCTCCTTGGGAATGATGTGTTATAATACTAAGGCAAATACGGAAGCACTAGAATGAGATTTGCTTTGGAAATGAATAGGTTAATCCTTATACAATGATTCAATGGATTAATTATCATGAGCTTTAAATTTCCGTGACTTATCACACCTATCTTAGAAATCAGGTTTGATTTTTAGAAAACTCAAATCCAATTGAATCCATACCGGACAGAACTTCCCTTGTTGGGTTTCAGTCATTTCAAGCTCCTCTAGTGTTAATTGGAGTGACTATTCTCACTAGCAATATATCCAAAGTCTTTGGAGTGGCGACAATAGTAACAAGAGGAGTTACTTCACCATTAATAACGGGGGTCACACTTCTGGCTGGCAGTCGAAGGCATTTTCCTCTTTTAGTACTACCGTAAGTTTTGGTCAAGCTAGATAATTTGAGAATTAATAAGGCTACCATCATTACTAAAGATAGAAAAGGGAGGAAACGATAGGTATGAGGAAATCGGTCCATTGAACGTTAGAGTTGTTGCAGTTGTATATTTCTCATTTCTTATAGGCATCTTTCATTGTGTTTGTTGAATGGGGTACACATCGAAGCCTGATAAATTGGCTCATCGGGCAGCTGCGGCACATACGTTTATTACCTGACATTAACTTTGGTAACCTTATTTTTTTATCAATGTATATAAAAGTAACAACTTTTAGAGAATTTTTTTGTAAAAAATTTCGTTAAACCATACTAATAAATTGCTACCATGACACATTAGCCAATTGAACGAAGACAGATGAAAAGCCCGAACCCCACCATTTCTCAATGGTACTTCCTTCCTCACAGGGTAGTTAATAGTTAACTTGAGTTTCCGAAATTGGGGTTCTTTGAGTTTCCAACATTCGCTAACTTGAGTTTCGTGAACCGTGAACGTTACAGCTCTTCCGGCATGGGTTTTCTATTCCTCATGGGTACTAACTTAAGCGTTTCGTTTGTGCAGGAAAACTAGATTTTGGATGGGAACATTTGAAATGACAGAAGATAGCCATTTGAGATTTCCATTTTCCCTGTTGCAGGTTTGAAAATGCAATAGGGAGTAAAGATGTGTTTCAACTACAGGAAGAGATGAGTGGCATGCCTTTCAAGAAAGTGTTGGTGTAACTCTTCACCTATTCAGATACTTCTAATTTGGCTAATACCAAAAGAAAATGTTGAAGTTCGTGGACATGTATAATTTAGCACTTCTTTCCCATATGCAATAAGTGTTAATTTTTGTATGCCATACATGTATCTGTTGTCTAAAACTGACTTGCTTATCTTTTTAGTGATGAATCAATAAATAATCTTGGTTAGTCATTTTATTGTCAAAGGATAAAGATAGTTGCATGAAAATGTAGTGTCATCGGTTGTAACATGACATATGGTCATTACCTTGTGGCTTTAGTTTTGTTTGTCATTGATATTGATTGCTGATTATCATTATCATGATCAATGCCGAAGCGACCACAATAACAACCATAAATTGCCACTCTTTAAGTATCTTAGCTTTTCTCAAAGGATGACTGTTTCTCAACTGTGGTTCTAGTTTTCTGAGGTACAGAGAGAAGAGAAAGAAAAAAAAAGTATTTTGAAATAATTAGAGAGAGATTGTTAAACTTTAGTTAAAAGTGAAAAAAAAAAGTGTCTTGTGTTCAATTGGTTAATCTATCACATCAACAATCTATTAGTGTATTAATAAAATTTTTAGTGACAGTGACCAACTCAAACAATTATATTAATTCAAGTGACAAAATTGATAAAAAAAATTAAAATGACCAAAATAGAAACAACACTATTTTAAAGTGACCTTGAGTGTAGTTTGCTTAAGATTATTTTAATTAAATGATGAACTAATATAATATTATGATATTTTAGTACAACAAAAATTGTCATTTTACGGATAGAACCTATACTGACGGCTCAAATTCGTAAAATAAACTTATTTTGACGGATATCAATAACCTGTTAGTATAAGCTAACCTTATACCAACGGACAACACAACCAGTCTATAAATGCATGGTGAAAAAATGCGACTTGTAGCTAGACCTATTAATTTTTATAAGTAATTCATTTTATTTCTCAAAAAAATCGCTAAAATCACTGAAGAAGCCCAATCTCTTCTCTACCACTTTAAAAAGAATCTCTTTTGTACCAATATTTGCCTCTTCACATCTCTAAGGAAACCTACTTTTCCTCTCTTATCTAGCATCGTGATCCGCCCTTCGCTGGTGTTGTTTCGATCCTAAAACACCTCCATTCGGCTCTTCTTCCTCTCCTCTTTACAATTTTCTAACTGGTTTTCTTCGAACAAGTGATTCACACTTTATCACTCCGCAAGTATAGGGATCTTGCCTCTGTACCTAAAAACTAGAACACTCACCTCTAAATTCTTCCCCTAAGAACTTGGGCAGCAAACAATCAACAATGTTTGCAATTCAGTTTGCACTCTCTCTTAAAAATAGTTCCTTAATAAATAGATTAAAGTGCTCTCGATAAGCTCACCTCTAAAACCTAGACAAGCCTCTAAGCATATATTAATATTTCCTGACATAGAATCTAAGTGAATACACAATAACTCCTTGAAAATAGCAATTACAATATTACAATTCAAAGCACAAACAATCGAAGATATGCTCTCCAAAATCAGCAACACAGTCTTGATCGAATCTTCACATTCCAAGGGTTGAATTGATTCACTCATATCCAATTCAATCTTCAAAAACTAAAAATTGGTTTTTATAGATAGACCATAGTATATTTAATATAACATCACATTAACAGGTGCAAAATTGTTTCTTTAAATTGTCAAATCAAATAAGACAAATAATAAACTGCCTCAATGACAGCTTGCAGTAAGCATTGCCAAATGTCACTTAGCTCCAACCTTCACATCTTGCCTCAATGCAGTCCATAAACTTATAGACATATATATTATAACATTAAGAAGTCTAATTAAATGCGTTTTCACTTCAACACAACACTTCTAATTCAATAAAAAAAAGTGCACAACAACCAAATCATAAATAATTAATGTATCTATATATACTATTAATAAAACCCCTGATTGAGTTGATGTCACATGTTAATCAGGTATCAACTTGGTTAGGAAACGACTAATATCCCCTTTTATTAAATGATTCTATTATTATTTTGATGATTTTTTTATCTTTTCATCATTTTATATAGCTTTTTTTAGAGAACTAATATTAATATATCTAGGGATTGAACTTTGTTTAATGGATTTATATAAAAAAAAAATTTACCACTACACAAATAATAATTTTTAAGTAAGCTTTAATAAAAATTTAACGTAAAATATTTTTTCTCATCAAATTTAGTATTGGTGTCACAGGTGAACTCAATATTTAATCTTTTTTTAAAATAGAATTTTAATATTAAAATTTTTTTTCACTAACTTGATAATTTTTTGATAAAGAAAAATGAAACCATGTTTTTTTAAGCACAAGTTAACTCGACAACAACTTAAAATTGATGACAAAACAATAATAAACAACTGTATTCATTTAGTATTCTTAAAACTTTCTGTATATATTTTTTCATTTTAATATCATAAATATTTCATGTTTTACTATTAATTAGTTCCAAACCATTACTTTTATAATTTCTTTATGTTATTTTTACACATACCTCTATATTTTAAATACATAATTTTTATATGCATATACATATGATAAATACATGATTTTCACACACATAAACGTGTGATAATGTTTTTAGTATTTATAATGCTATATTAATAATTTAGTGATTAAAATATGTTAAAATTTTAATATTTGAAATTAAGGGCAAAAGAGAAAAAAACAGAAGAAGGTAAAAGTTTAAAACTTACAACATACAATTGGCACCATGTACGACACCTGAAGTAGCACCATGTGATAGTCATTCTCGTTGATACCCACCATTTGGCTTTTTATATTTTGTTTCCATACACGTATTCGTTTTATGGTACATATTTAGAGTTTAAGGTTGTCTTTCTCAATAAATATTGTTTTTTAACCATATGTTCTTTTTTGATAGTATAATGTACCTTACCATTTCACTTAACTACTTATTGATCATAATAAGCAATTTTTGAAGTAAAAAAGAACATTTTTTTTATGTTTAAATTCAAAATTTGGTCTAATTTAAATTATTTGAGTTAAATTAAATTAATCTCGAATTAAATTTATGTTAAACAAAAAATAATATTGATAGTTATACTTTAAACTTATAATTAACTTTCTTTTCTTATGTATTATAGTGATGATAATATATTTAAGATGAGGAGGAGGAGAATAAATCATCTGAGATTTGGTCTTTCGTGCATCATGCAGTAAGTCTCTTGACACTTTTGGTAATTGTTTTTTGGTAGATCAGTGCTTGTTGTCAAACGTAAATTTCAGTAATATGTTTAAGTTGATGCATCTTTGATAAGTGATTTATTTATGCATCTCTTCCTAGGTTTTAGTTGTATAAACTTACAAAAACAAATCTAATTTCTCACCACCATCTGCATGCAAAAAAACCTACGTGTTGAAACTTGAAACCCTACATTACACGTACTCGCCATGCAAAGGCCTAAATCTATTATAAATATCCTTTCATCCGCCACCCCCATTTTCTTCCCATCACATATATCAATCAATCCAGTTATATATATCAAAAAACGTACCATGGCAAAGTTCGCTCTCCTCGTAGCCACTTTCGCTCTCGCTTTCTTCCTCGTCAACGCCTCCATCTACCGGACCACGGACGGCGACGAAGAAAACTGGTACCGACACGATCGGCGATCGTGTCAAGACCAGATATGGCAGCAAGGCTACCTCCCAAACTGTCAGTGGTACATGAACGAACAGGCCGGCCGCAGCCACAGCGGATATGGCACCCACTACCTCAACTCGTGCTGCTACGAGCTCCAGAACCTAAGGCAGGATTGCCGGTGCCAAGGCTTGAAACAGGCGTTAGGACAACAGCTGAAGCTGCAGGGAGTACGGTGGGAGAGTCGAGAGGCTGAAGATATGTGTGAAGCGGCAGAGACGGCACTGAATAGGTGTCGTTTAGATTCTAGGAGATGTGATATGCATAGTTGAAGACGGCTTTAGATATAAAATCTAAGACCCAAAAATGCTAAACGCAAAATAAGTGTAATGCATGCAATGCATGTTGTTTAGTTGTTCACCGGTTGAGGTTTTTGTAGTATATCTGATATGAATAAAGCACATTATCGTGTGCATTGCGTTTAGTATTTTTAACTCTTATATCTATCCATATTATACTATAATTATAGTTTTGCGACTACATATGAAGAAATGGGAAAATTTTAGTTTAAACCATTTATATCATATTAATCTATGCCTAATTCTCAACAAATTACAACAAATTTTAGTTCACGATTGGATTTGAGTGTTATTTTTTTGTTTCATATTACGGTATTATTAATTTTATCTCATCTACTAATTTCATCTCATCTACTAACGGCACGGCAAGTAAATGTACTCTCTATTCAAACTTACCTACCTTATAAAGGTTACTGATTCGGGCTATTTTTAAAATCCAATAGGAATTAATAAGATTGAGTTTTAAATGTTAATTATATATTAATTATTAATTATATATTTATATTTATATTAAATCAATTATATTTGATAGTGTTTTTTTAATAAAAATAATATTTTAATGAATTTTTAATATGTTAAAAAATTATTTTTTATTTTTAATGTATTAATTTTTATAAAAATTAATTTTAAATAAAATTAATTTGAACAAAAAATAAACTTAATTTTTTAATCGAATCATATTTAAACTTGAAATTTTAATTTAAATACTTTGTATAAATTCAACACAAATCCGACCCCGCCTTATCCATAAACATTTATTATTATATTTTTAAAATATTTATCTATTTATGTATATATATATTTAAATTTATATATTATTGTTTCTTATCACCAATCATTTTTCTTGTTTTTATATATTTCAAAATATATTATTATATCATTTTTAAATTATTTATGTACTTCTATATATTTACTTGAATTTTTTAGATTTAGAATTAAATTAAGATTATTTGTAAATTTTGAGAGTTAATTTTTTAAAATGACTTAATTTTTTAAAATGACAAATAAGTTGATGTGATAAATAAAAATTGTAGGCTAAATTTATTATTATACTGATTTTTTAATTGTTCTGTCAGTTTACTATTTGTAATTTTAGTAGAAGTGACTAAAATGACCGTACTATATAACGTACGTGGGCGCTTAAATTATTAACTTTTATTTTAAATGTCTAAAATAAATTTTTATAGTTTGATAACTATTTATGTAGTTTGTCATTTTCTTAAAATAGAATCATAGAAACTTTTGGCTCATCAGGGTCAGTTTATTTTGTGCACATATAGTATATGATGAAATTGAAATTGACGAAAAATGTATCCATGTATATGTATGAGATAAGCATGCTATACAAGAAAAAAATGTCACATGTATTTATCGTTATATTTTAATCATTTATGATTGAAATCGAAAATAAAAATTTCGTATATTTTTAAAAAGTTTTAGATCTATGATTAACTTGTTTAAATCAAAGTTTTTAATTTTGATTTAGACTTAGTTAGGATGGGTAATGTGTTTACCTACAGTTAGTGTAAAAACAAATGTGGCAGTATGATTAAATACTATAAAGATATTATAGTGTGAGAGAAAAAATAAACTAAACATACCGTACTACACCACACACAACCACCCATCTAAACTGCCCCTTAATTTCTTTCATACTCTGCATTTTAGATTAGTTGAGAAATATTAGCATGGTTCAGACCAGTGGGAAAAACAACAAAAATATCTATTTTTAACTTAGCTTTAGGTCTTAAAACATGATAGCTTTTAGGGCAGGCTATCCTTCCGACATTGTTAATAAAAGTTAAAATGCATAATCACATTTTTCTTCTAATTTGCAAAAATATCATTTTAACCCTCAAAATAAAATCTTGTCAGTTTTTCTTCAAATCACAATGTTCATCAAAATAGCCCAAAATAGATGAAAAACTTAATAGGTCGTCAACTCAGAGGTGAAGCCAAAAAAAACCTTTAGGGGTTGAAATTAAATTGTAACTTTTACAACAGTAAAAATGTAATTCACCATTTTAATAGCCTATATCTTTATAATTTTTAAAAGATTAAATCAAATTTTTATCATTTTTAAGGGAGCCAAAGTGCAATTTTATTGATACTAATTTAAATTTTTTTTGAAAATTCTAAAGAGCTCCTAAATGAATTTTTTTTCATTTTAGGGGGTCGAGTCTCTGCCAACCCCTAGCTACGCCCCTGCGTTAACTATATGATGTGGCACGCCAATGTGTTAAAAAGTTTAACACGTGAGATTTCATGTCTGATACTTTTTGTAATGCTTTTAAGTTTTAGGTTGGTAATTTTTTTGTATCGGGTTGATTCTCAAAAATTTTTTATGCAATCTCGAAGATAGTTTTTTATATAAAATGTAAGTCCCTAAAATGCTAAACACAAAATAAGTGCAATGCATGTTTTTGTAGTATATCTGATATGAATAAAGCACATTGTCGTGTGCATTGGGTTTAAAATTTTTATCTCTTATATCTATCCGTATATATATACTGAAGAAAGAGAAAAGAAATTGTGATTCCACCGTTATCTTTATTTTTTTAATAGAAGAATGATAAATCAGATTTTTCTTTTTAATTTTCAGCTTTTTCCTCCCGGAAAAATTCAAATCCAACTATTAAGAGAAAAATTAAAATTATATGGAATCACAGTTTAAAACATTTGAATTTATTAATGATTTAGAGATCATTATTTAAGGTTTGAATTATTTTCAAAATCAAATAGAATTGGAATTAATAAGATTGGGTTTTAAATTAGCAAGGTAGATAGGTTCATTTAAAATACGAGATTTTTTTAGTGAATTATAATAACAGGACAAAGTCTGAACAACAAACGCAATTAGTGCAACTTGAATTTAAGCCATACCTAAGACGGTGAACACCCTTAACTATCAAGCCATCACATGGAGTTTACCTTAAAATACTAGACTTTAAGCACGTATTAAAAAATAGCATATTAATTATATTAAATATAATTTATATTTATATTTATAATAAATTACTAATTTAATAATAATTGTAAGCGGCCCAATTTGCCCGGGCCCATCAGAAGCAATAAAATAAAATGTAAAAAAACAAAAAAATATTTTAAATTAAATAGTCTAAAAACAGTCCGCTTACAATCTTTACTAGCCCATACAAAATAAAACCAAATAAATAATCTAAGTCCCTTTAAACGATCCAGGACCCAATAGCAGACCAAGCCTAAAACCCAAAACATTAAAACCTAATCCTAGCCCATTACATAGCCCAATAACCTAACCCAAAACTTAGTCCATTGACTCTTTTCAGAAAGTGGAAACCCTAGGCCACTAAGGCCCCGTTCGGCACTACTTGCGTGATGGGCTTTTGGCAAAAAAGTGATTTTTTTGTTAAAAGTAATAAAGAACAACCTTCATCTGTACCACTTTTTTCAACTTAAAAAAAGGACTTTTGCACAGATGAAAAGGAGAAATTTTTGGCTTTTATCAGCCAAAAGTACTTCTTGACAGTATTTTACTATTTTAACCTCTGCTTTTTCTAGACGTTAGAGGATATTATTTTCCTCCTTTCTTGTTTGATTTGTTCTCTGGTTTGTTCTTCTCATCTTCACCTACTGCTTTAAAAGATTTCTTGCAGAACCTATTTCCTCCATTTTAAGTAAAAAAAGCAAAATCATAACCAAAACATGTCTCATCTGTTGTAATTCTTGCAGAAGTGTTTTGTTCCTCCATTTTAATTTTCAACAATATTTTTTTCTCTGGTTTGATCCTCTTCTCCACCACCGGTGAGTTTTTTCTTTTCCTTATCATTCTTCTCTTTAATTTTTTCGTTCTCATCTTCTTCTCTTCTTCTCTCAGTTTGGGGCTTCGCTCACTCACTCTCTGCTTTATTGAAAGCTCACAAATCTTTCTTGCACTCACTCTCTTAAGCTCAAATCGCCCACAAATCTGATACTTTTGATCTTGCTTTCCCATATATTTGATTCCAATCGATTGATCGTTATAGCAAAATCTTGCTCTCTTTTTTCCTGTTGAATTTTGTTGTTAAGTATGCTTCATACTATTTATTTTTGAAAAAGGGTTATTTTTGGGGTCTTCTTTTTTTTATTAAACTGTTTTAGTTGTTTGTAGATTGAAAGAACTATGTCTATGCCTTTTATCTTTATAAAGATTTTGCTTCCAGTGATGGGTTAGTTTTGTTGATAATTTTTCGTTCAAGTTTGGGTAAGATTGTTGAAATTTGGTTTATTTATAGAAAGAAGGAAAGTCAAAAGGTTAGTGTTGCTTCAGCCCAACAAAAAATAGCAGAATGTTGCAAAACAATAGGCCACCATATTAGCTGTAGTCAAATAGAAGACAATGTCTTGAATCTACCAAAGATAGAGCAAAAATTAATCTAAAATTTATTAAAGATGTATGCCTAGATCTTAAAGCACCTAAACCAGGATGTAATAGGAAAGACATAATAAATAATATAAATTATGAGTCAGAAGATTGTTCAGATATTAACAAAATAGATAACATTAAAAGAAGTAAAAAATATCCTTATAAGAAATATAGATACAAGGATTTTAAGAGAAATAAAAGAAGAAATTCTAAAAAAGAGAAATATATGAGGAAAAATACTTTCTCAAAATAATATAGATAATGATAAAAAAATCTATAAAAGAATGTAAATGTTTTAGTTGTGGAAAAATAGGATATAGCTAAATATTGTAGGGAAAAAAGATAGGATTAATGAGATAAATATTAATAATGAAATATTTAAAGGAAGAATTTACAGATAGTGATATTATATATTTATAGTATAGAATGACAGAGAAGTTCATACAGATAAAAAGATAGAGGATGTAGATAAATTTGTACAATTATTAGATTGTCAAGAACAATTTAATCAAGAATCTAAAATTAGAAGAATTATGTTTGATATGAATGAGCTAATTAAGTTTGCTGCTAAAGCTAACTTTGATTTATCACCTAAAAACTATTTTATCTATGTTAATTATTTCGATACCAATTGTCGAGAAAATTCTCAACATGGCTCGCTGCTTGGCTGCTATCTTCTCCATATTTCTACTCCAACATAAAGAAATTAATTCTATAAGCACTTTTAACCAATGCAAAATATTTCAGGTTATTTTATTAATCATTAATAATTTCAGCGTTAAACAGCCTCTTTATGTTTTATTAGTATGCTTGTTTTGTCATTGAAGCTGCATGGTTTAATTGTGTTTGATGTTATTATTAGTTGTGTTCTTTTTCTTGGTTATTATTCCGGTCTTGGAAAGTTGATTTTGATTGAGAAAAAAAAATCCTAGGATCCTATCTTGATTTTGATACACATCTAAAAAAATATACTTTTGTGACATTTGATTTTCTTAATTGCTTTACTGGCTGAAACGAATCTGTTCGTATACACAATAGATGAGTACGTCGGCGATTGAAGTTAGTGGTGAAAAAGTGAAAGCAATGTGGGATAAGAGATTGACAGAAATATTTTGTGATATTTGTATTAAAGAGTTATTGGAAGGCAATAGGCGTGGTACTCATTTCACAAAAGATGGATGGTTGAAAATAATGACTAACTTTGAGAAAGAAACAGGCAAGGGTTTTTCACAAAGACAACTTAAAAATAGGTGGGATGCCTTAAAAAAGAATGGAAAGCTTGGAAGAAACTTAAAGGCGAAGATACTGGTCTAGGGTGGAATCCTATAAAAAGAACCGTTGATGCATCAGATGATTGGTGGGAGAGTAGGCTAAAGGTACATTAATAATTCCCTATATTTTTGTTTTTTTTCTTATTTATGAGTTTATTGATAATTACTGTTATTAAACTATCTTTTGATATGTAGGTTGTGCCTAAAGCTCAAAAATTTAGAACATCGGGCATTGATCCTGAATTCGAAGGGAAGTTAGACCAAATGTTCATGGGGATAGTTGCTACAGGTGATAAAGCATGGGCACCTTCTTCTGGTACACTCCGTAGTGATATTTTTGAAGTTGTTAACAATGAAATACCTGAAGAGAATGAAGAAAAAATGTAAGAAATGATGTTCGCATTTTAAATGATGTTCACATTTCAAATGATGTTCAAATTGATGGAAACGGTCAAAAAAGGAAAAACCCTGAGATATCAAGTTCACATTTTAAAACTGGAAGAAAGAAATCCTCAAAGCAAATTGGAGGGGCTGCAAGATTGTCTAGTCAAATAGAAAAATTATGCAATGCAGCTGACAATATGAGTCAAGCCACATCTAGTTTGACTCATGTTATGGATCCATATGGTATTCCACAAGCAGTCAAAGTGCTCGACAGCATGTCGGAAGAAGTTCCAGAAGCTAGTCTGCTATACTTTTTCGCACTTAGATTATTGCTCAATAAGGACAAGCGAATTATGTTTTTATCAATTAATCCCAAGATTAGAGCTTTATGGCTTAAGAGGGAAATGGAAGATAGCTGAAAATTTTCTAATCTTCTAGGGTTAGGAGATATCTATTATGTGACTAAACAAAAATCCTAAACTAGTTTAATCAATAGTTATTTATGTTTGGTTTTTGGATATTGAATTTATGTTCTACTTATCTATGTGTAATCTACTTTTATTAATAGTTGTTTATGTTTGGTCTTTGGTTATTGAATTTATGTTCTACTTATTTATACTAAATTAGTTTTATCAATAGTTGTTTATATATGATTTTGGATGTTCAAATTTTTTGGCAGGTGATGAGTATAGTTGAGAATTACAACAGTGATGACTGCGATGATGAAAGGGAAAAGAAAGAGATTTTACAACGCATGGAATGTTTTAATCGATTATTTGTTGTTGCATCTTCTTCCGTACAATTATATTACGAGAAGTATATATTAAAGCAGCCATGCATGAATTCAAAACAGTCAGGTGAAACATGGATTCGAGAGATCCTTGACGGTCACGAGTCACGTTGTATGATTAATTTTAGGATGTCTAAAATGGTATTCACAAGTTTGTTGAGAGTTTTGGAGACAAGATACAACTTGCGAACTTCAAGAAACATATCTTCTAGTGAAATGTTGGGAATTTTTTTATACATTTTGGGTACCGGTGCAAAAGTTTCCCAATATCGAGAAAGATTTCAAAGGTCTGGATCAACAATAAGTCAGTACTTTGCAATTGTGCTTGAAAAAGTTTCAAGGATGGCCACTGATCTAATTGCACCCGAAGATCCTTTTTTTAGCTCAATACCCGAACAAATACGTAATGATTCTAGATATATGCCGCATTTTAAGGTTAAAATTTAATTTTATCTTATTATATTTTTAATATTTTTGGTCGACTTAAAATATGCACGAGACTAATATGATTATTTGTTCAGGATTGCATAGGTGCAATTGATGGTACTCATATTGCCGCTATTCTTCCACCAAATGAACAAATTCCCTATATTGGAAGAAAATGTATCCCTACTCAAAATGTCATGGCAGTATGTGATTTTAATATGTGTTTCACCTTTGTCATGGCTGGATGGGAAGGATCGGCACATGACACTAGAATATTTCTTGATGCAATTTGAGATCCAAAATACAAATTTCCGCACCCACCAAATGGTTAGATATTTTATTTATATGTGATTTTTTAAAAATAAAGTATAAGTTCTTTAATTGATAATTTTTATAAAAAATTCTTGAATTAATTGTTTGTTATATTATGACATGTAGGAAAATATTATCTTGTTGATTCTGGATATCCTCAAATGAAAGGTTATCTTGGACCATATAGAGGTCAGCGGTATCATTTACCTGACTTTCGTAGAGGTAGACCGGTATCTGGTAAAGAAGAGGTATTCAATCATTCACATTCATCATTACGTAGTGTGATTGAACGAACTTTTGGTGTTTTGAAAAAAAATGGGCCATTTTAAGAGATATGCCAAGTTATAGTTTTGAAAAGCAAACGATGATCGTTGTTGTTGCAATGACGATACACAATTTTATCCGAAAACATGCCGGCCGAAATGATGCAGATTTTATAGAATACGAAGATATTAACTGGGCCTATGAGAATAATATTGATTTAGAAATTGTGCATGGTCGAGAAAGTGATGATGACGACGACGACGACGACGATGGTGATGATGACGGTGAATCAAACAATTCAAGTGGTTTTGAAATGGAATTAACAAGAGATGCTA
Organism: Gossypium hirsutum; assembly: GCF_007990345.1. NCBI lineage: Eukaryota > Viridiplantae > Streptophyta > Magnoliopsida > Malvales > Malvaceae > Gossypium > Gossypium hirsutum. The sequence goes on from NC_053427.1 coordinate 3,333,706, forward strand.
TAGCTTCTAGTTTAATGAATTCACTTTAAATTGTAAATGCTATTGTAAAATTTTTAGTATTTATATTTGGTATATAAATATTATCCCTTTTTGAAACTTTAATCCAAATATATGTAATATTTTAATTTGTTAGGTTTATATTTTCTATGTTATCTAATATGAGTTTTACAAATGTGTTAAAAGCATTAATTAAAAATAAAAAATAATTTTTAAAAATAATACAATTGTGTCAATATCTAATTACAAATATTTAATTATTATATTTAAATGTTTAAATATAGTTTATATATTCTAATTAAATTTAATAAATAATTAATATTAATTACTTAGAAATATTTAAAATTAATATTATATATTAAAATATTAACAATGAGTTATAATAAATTATTTTTTATATTATTGCTAAAATATCATAATATTAACTAATTTAAAAATTATTTAAATACATATTTGTTACTTTATAATATCATGTCTAAAATAGACATTTTACTTCTCAAAAGCACTTTTTGATAGCAATACCAAACACTTAAAATTTTCAAAAGTACTTCTCAAAAGCACTTTTTCACAGCACTTCTCAAAAGCACTTCTCAAAAGCATTGCCAAACTGAGCCTAAGCCACCGTTCCCATGCACCGCAAACACCATCAGCAGTCCCAAACAGTGAGGCTTCTGGAAGACTTCGCGTCATGCCTCACGAATGGCCTCGCCATGTCAGCAACACCGCGCCATACACACCTGCGAGAAGAAAATAACAGAAAACAACTCACAACAGATTGACAGCAAATAGATCTAAGGGAAATTTTTTGTATTTTTAATGATTATTATTCTTTTTATTCGACTATAAAAGCTTGTGAAATCGAATGTAAAAGGGAGCACAGAAAAATTACGGATACAAATCTGTACAAAAAAAAAGAATTTGAATAAGAAATCATCTCGAGAGCAGTTTTTCACAAGGTGATTTTATTTTCTTTTCGATTCATCTCCTGTTTCTTAAAGCTTTTCTACTGCGTATGAAACCAAATATAAAAAAGTGAGTAAAGGGAAGAGACTTATCCTTTTTTTGAAGCTTCAAAATCCTTGTTTGCTTCGTGGTAATCGAAGCCTAGATGAGGATTGAAGTTAAAGCTGAGAAAAATTTGTGAATTTGCGGCCAGTTAGGACCAGATTAAGCCCTCGTTTGACGTCGTCCGTCGAATATGGAGACGAAGGGACAGTTGTGAAGTTTTAATCCGGCCGAATGAATAAGGCCTTAGGTTTTGGTTTTATTTTGATTTGCTTTTATTAGTTTTAGGTTTTTTTTTTACCTTGTTTTGTGCAGAACATGAAACGGTGTCGTCAGGAGGGAGAAGATCCGCACGCTGACCCTTTTCATGGCCTGGATCCGCAACCTTTTACCTCGAATGGTCAAATTGCGCGACTAGTCCTTCATCTTCACGCAGATCTTTAAATAAATTCTTATTTCCATTTCATTTCGTTTCAAATTTGTCATAGAGTTTGCGTGTCTTTGCAATTTAGTCCGCGCTTATGTCATAGGTTGCGCGTCGGTGCTCGCAACCATGACAAACTGGTGCGATCCATCGTGTTCGAGGGAGGTCATTTAGCCCAACCAAACTGGCCCAACCAAACTGGCCCGGTGATTGGAGAGATTAAAAGCCCATCTCAAGAGCCTGATAGAAATGGGAAGTGTTCTAGAAGATATAATTATGGAAGCTTAGAGTTCTAATTGTATTCAGCTTTTAATTATAGCTATTGATATACTGTGAGGCTCAACTATAAATAGAGACCTCTTTGCTCATTGTATATTCATTTGAGTTATTAATAAGAATTTTGAGAGTATTCACTCAAACTTTTCTCTCAAGTGTTCTTGTTTTTGTTTATCTTTCAAGGCTCGTTCTTACTTCGTTCTTCTGTTGTTCTTCGTGAAAATCTTAAGGGAATTCTATTGAATCCTTTATTGTTGCGAGTGAAGTTGACTTGGGCGTTTTTGCTGCTGAATCTTTTTTTGTTACAAGTTAGGCTGACTTAGGCGTTTTGAGCAGAGAAACTGCCTAAGGCCGCACGGATCGCGTGGGAAAACTCTAAGTCCGTGACAGTTGGTATCCGAGCTAAGGTTCGAAGCCACCGTTGAAAGATGTCAAAAGAAGTTGAGGGAGTGGAGACCCGTGGGAGGGCTAGGAAAGCCAGTCGCTCAAGGGACATATTGTCAGCTTTAGAGGATCGCGTCGTCACTCTCGAGAGTTCAATGGGGGATATCAAGGAGAGGGTTGAAGATGTTGATGATAGGCTCCATGATGGACTGCAGTCCATGCAGGAGCAGCTTAAAGAGTATGTGACGGATAATATGAAACAGTTGACTGGTAGAGATGATGCCATTGAGGCTATGGTGGTGGCCTTGAAGGGAGAGATTGCGGAGCTCAAGGGTGAACTCACAATCTACAAGGTTGCCTTGGGCAATGGTGGGTTAGCGGCTGCCGCACCTAAGCCCAATATTGATGTTCCCAAGCCCAAAGAGTTTAAGGGAATAAAGTCCGCAAGAGATGTGGACAACTTTTTGTGGGGAATCGAGCAATACTTCTGTGCCAAAGGCATCACGGAGGATGTCACTAAGGTAACTACTGCTGCGATGTATTTATCTGACGTTGCTTTGTTGTGGTGGCGTCGTAGGTCCACTGATGTGAGACGTGGTGGGTCTGAAATCGGAACATGGGAGGAGTTTCGATGTGAGTTCAAAGCACAGTTTTACCCAGAGTATGCCGAGGATGAGGCTCGGGCAAGGTTGCGTCGGCTTGTGCAACAAGGCACTGTGAGGGAGTATGTACAGGAGTTTAGCGAGCTTATGCTCCAAATCTCAGATATGGGGGAGAAAGAGGCATTCTTTTCCTTTATGGACGGATTAAAACCATGGGCGAAGCAAGAGTTGCAGCGCCGAGGAGTTCAAGAGCTCACCAAGGCTATGTCAGTAGCAGAATCACTTGCTGAATTTGGTGGGAGGAAAGACAATTCCAATTCTTCTAAACCCAGATTAAAGGGTAATAGTGGGGGAGATAAAGAAAGGCCCACTAGGAACGGCGATGGTAAGAAACCTTGGGACAAGAGAAAGAGTGGGCCTATAAGGTGCTTCCACTGTGAGGGTCCACATATGATCAAGGACTGTCCAAAGAAGGCCGCTCTCAAGGCTATGGAAGCAAAGGGGGAGTCCGATGTGGAGGATAACAACCTTGGATCGATACTAGGGGGTGTCGAAGATAGAATGAGCCATGGTTTGATGTTTGTAGACATCATTGTGGCCGGCAGAAAATTGAATGCGCTCGTCGACACAGGCGCTTCTGATTTATTCATGTCTGAGGAGGCTGCTTGTAAACTAGGCCTCAAGATAGATAATGAAGGGGGTCGGATCAAAACAGTGAACTTGAAAAGTATTCCAATCAAGGGGGTTGCAAAGGGAGTGGATCTTTAGCTCGGCAATTGGTCAGGGAAGGTATCCATTAAGGTAATACCACTTGATGACTATGATTTTGTGGTGGGACTAAGCTTCCTTGATCAGGTTAAAGCTCTTATTGCCCCTTCGAGCAATTACATGGTGATTTCAGATGCGAAACATCAATGCATGGTGAAAGTGACAAGGAAAAGAAGCTTTGAGGGAAAAACACTATCAGCAATTCAGTTTGCTAAAGGTGTACGGAGAAATGAAGTCTCATATTTAGCCACCTTAAAGATCGAAGAGACCGCTGAGTCTGTTAGTGAGACCCCGAAAGAAGTGGGACAATTGCTACAATCATTTCGAGATGTAATGTCTGCTCAGTTGCCAAAAAGTTTGCCACCCAAGAGGGAGGTGGACCACAAAATCGAGTTAGTATCCAATGTGGTGCCGCCAGCAAAGGCCCCCTATCGTATGTCTCCGCCAGAATTAGAAGAGTTACGGAAACAATTGAAGGAACTTTTGGATGCGGGATTCATTAGACCATCTAAATCCCCATATGGTGCGCCAGTGTTGTTCCAAAAGAAGCACGATGGGTCCTTAAGAATGTGCATCGATTATCGAGCTCTAAACAAGATCACCGTGAAGAATAGGTATCCTATTCCTCTTATCGCAGATTTGTTCAACCAGCTTGGTAGTGCAAGATGGTTTACCAAGTTAGATTTGAGATCGGGGTATCATCAAGTTCGGATAGTCGAGGGGGACGAACCAAAGACAGCTTGTGTGACACGGTACGATTCGTATGAGTTCCTTGTGATGCCTTCCGGACTCACGAATGCTCCAGCTACATTCTTCACCCTAATGAATAAGGTACTTCAACCCTTTCTTGATCGTTTTGTGGTTGTTTACCTTGACGATATTGTGGTCTATAGCAAGTCGCTTGAAGAGCACGTAAGACACTTGAGGGAGGTGTTCCAGACTTTGAGGGAAAATGAGCTGTTCGTCAAGGAGGAGAAATGCTCATTTGCCCAATAAGAGGTGTCATTCTTAGGCCACATTGTGGGAGGCGGTAAGATCCGAATGGATAAAAATAAGATTCGAGCCATTTCAGAGTGGGAGCCTCCAACCAAGGTAACAGAGTTGAGATCTTTCCTTGGATTGGCAAATTACTATCACCGCTTTGTCGAAGGCTACTCCAAAATTACCACTCCCTTGACGGACATGTTGAAGAAGGGGAAGGTATGGGATTGGAATCCAGAATGTGAGAAGGCCTTCAACCAATTAAAGCAAGAAATGACGAAGGAGCCCGTACTTGTCTTACCGGATTTTACGAAGCCTTACGAGGTACGTACAGATGCATCAGATTATGCTATTGGGGGAGTACTGATGCAAGATGGACACCCAATTGCTTTCGAGAGTCGAAAGCTTAACGAGACGGAACGTAGATATACGGTCCAAGAGAAAGAGATGACTGCGGTAGTACACTGCTTGCGCACATGGAGACATTATTTATTGGGTTCCAGGTTCGTGGTCCTTACCGACAATGTTGCCAATAGTTACTTTCTAACCCAGAAAAAGTTGTCTCCCAAGCAGGCTCGTTGGCAGGTTTTACTAGCAGAGTTTGATTTCACAATGGAATATAAACCAGGAAGTGCCAACAATGTTGCTGATGCACTTAGTCGAAAGATGGAATTCACAGCAATCAGTCAACCTGATGGCTCTTTGTTGGAACGCATTCGAGAGGGATTGTCCCATGATCCTACAGCCAAAAATTTGATTGAGCTTGCCAAGGAGGGAAAAACAAGAAGATTTTGGCTTGATGGGGAGCTAGTATACACTCATGGACACCGCCTCTATGTGCCCCATTATGGGAAATTCCGTAAGGAAGTCATGAAGGAATGTCATGACTAGAAATGGGCAGGCCATCCAGGGATGCATCGCACTTTGGCCCTTTTGGAGGATCGCTATTATTGGCCTCACATGGGTGCTGATGTGGAAACCTATGTGAAAACTTGTCTAGTGTGCCAACAAGACAAGGTTGAGTTAAAGACTCCAACCGGCTTGCTTCAACCCCTGCCAGTCCCAGAAAGGCCATGGGAGAGTTTATCCATGGATTTTATTATTGGTTTGCCTTAGTCTGACGGGTTTGCTAGTATTCTTGTTGTGGTGGACAGGTTTTCAAAGTATGCGACTTTTATTCCAGCGACCAAAGAGTGCCCTGCTGAGGAAGCAGCTCGGTTATTCCTTAGACACGTGGTGAAATATTGGGGAGTGCCACTATCTATTATCAGCGATCGAGATGGTCGATTTACTGGTCGATTCTGGACGAAGTTGTTCAAGTCAATGGGCTCAGATTTTAACTTCTCCACGAGCATGCATCCACAAACCGATGGGCAAACTGAACGAGTAAATGCACTGTTGGAGATGTATCTTCGGCACTATGTGAGTGCCACACAAAGGGATTGGCCAAAGTTGCTGGATGTGGCCCAATTTTCATATAACTTGCAGCAAAGTGGGGCCATGAATCAAAGTCCATTTGAAATAGTGACGGGTCAACAGCCACTCACACCCAACGCTGTTGTGACCCATTACACAAGACCAAATCCAGCAGCCTATAGATTCGCAAAAGATTGGCAAGTGAAGAATGACTTGGCTAGAGCTTGTTTACACAAGGCAAGTAAGCGTAGCAAGAAGTGGGCCGATCAGAACCGAAGGGATGTACAATTTCAAGTGGGTGACTCAGTCCTTGCTAAACTACACTTGATTTTATGATATACTGGTTTACACAAGGGTCTTGTGCGAAGGTATAAAGGGCCGTTTAAAGTTGTGAAGAGAGTGGGCAAGGTGGCCTACAAGCTGGAGTTGCCACCAAAACTTAAAGTACACCCAGTCTTCCATGTAAGCATGCTTAAGCCGTTTCATGAGGATCAAGAAGAGCCGAATCGAGGCAAGTCCGAACGAGCACCGATGGGGGTAAAAGTCTCATATGATCGTGAAGTAGAAAACATTGAGGCAGATCGAGTAATTAGACGAAAGTACCACCGACCACAGCATGAGTACTTAGTTCGATGGAAGGGACTTCTTGATAGCGAAGCAAGTTGGGAACCTGCTGAGGCATTGTGGCAGTTCCAAGGGAAGATTGACCAGTTCCATAAGGAGGATGCGACGAGGGCGTCGCTAGAACAAGTGGGGGAGAATGTCATGGGTTGCGCGTCGGTGCTCGCAACCATGACAAACTGGTGCGATCCATCGTGTTCGAGGGAGGTCATTTAGCCCAACCAAACTGGCCCAACCAAACTGGCCCGGTGATTGGAGAGATTAAAAGCCCATCTCAAGAGCCTGATAGAAATGGGAAGTGTTCTAGAAGATATAATTATGGAAGCTTAGAGTTCTAATTGTATTCAGCTTTTAATTATAGCTATTGATATACTGTGAGGCTCAACTATAAATAGAGACCTCTTTGCTCATTGTATATTCATTTGAGTTATTAATAAGAATTTTGAGAGTATTCACTCAAACTTTTCTCTCAAGTGTTCTTGCTTTTGTTCATCTTTCAAGGCTCGTTCTTACTTCGTTCTTCTGTTGTTCTTCGTGAAAATCTTAAGGGAATTCTATTGAATCCTTTATTGTTGCGAGTGAAGTTGACTTGGGCGTTTTTGCTGCTGAATCTTTTTTTGTTACAAGTTAGGCTGACTTAGGCGTTTTGAGCAGAGAAACTGCCTAAGGCCGCACGGATCGCGTGGGAAAACTCTAAGTCCGTGACACTTACACGCCATGTTTTGGGATCTGGAATATTTTCACTTTTGATCCCTGGACATTGGCGTGTGTTGCACTTTAGCCATTTACGATTTTACTGGTTTAATTTATTAATTATCCCTCTCATTTTAACTTTATTTTAATTGAATTTCTTTATTTTTATATAATTCATTATTATTCTAAAAAATCCACTTAACATGCATTTTTAATTCTTGATTATTTTATTTTTATATTTCTAGCTACTTTGATAATTTTACTTTATTTGTTTATATCATTATTGTAAAGTTTATTTACATCATATTATTTCAATATTCTATAAATATTTTGTATAAATGTTCTTATATATTATTATTATATATATGTTTCATGATAAAGTTAATTTTATTCTATATACATTATCAATTTTATGTTATTTATACATATAATATCTTTTAAATTTATTCCTATATTTTATACGTATGTTTGACCTATATACATTATTAAATTCACGTATTCCATACATATAGTTTTTCTTTGTATATATAAGTACATTTTTTTTGCATTACATATAATTCATGATAAAATTAACTTAAGCTAATATGCATTATAAATTTCGTGCTAATTTTACAAATAATTAATTCTAGGTCTATTTAGGTACATGTGTGTTTTGTAAATCTATTATTATGTATTTCCTAAAATTATATTTATTATAATTAGTTTTTCTTTTATATATAGTACATTTTTTTTGCATTACATATAATTCATATAATTTAATTCATATTTTAATATTTTTTTTTTTTTTTTTTTTTTTTTATTTTTACATTTTTATTTATTTATTTGATCTAAAAATCTTCATTCTATAGCGCTTATTTTAATGATTACATATATATATCTAGTTTTTTTTCCTTCGAGTAATTTCAAATTCATCAATTTATAAATCATATATATTATGTGTTTATTCGTTCATCACTATTTTAGAATTGCCTCACCACTTTGACTTCAAATTTTCATTTTATTTTGTAAATGTTTTGTGAATTGTTTTATATTGTGCCATATTTACTTAGTCATTGTTTTATCCATTGTATCAATTGTTCTCCATCCATGATTAAGAATTGGGTTACATTTTACTTAGAACAGTTGTACATAACTGTTGGATTTATTAATTGTGGTTTATTGTACTATATTATTTCATGCTCATTAATCCTTATCTATATAATTTTTTTGACACAATGCATTAAGTATTCCATCTATTTTAAAACAAATAAATGCGTTTTGAGTGAATTTCCAATTTTTATTATTATTCAAAAATTTTGAAATAAGGCAATATCCAATATTTGAGAATTCGGAAAATCGTGCTCAATCATGCTGGGTATGATTTTTTCGGTGAACTAAATATTTGGATAACCTTTTTATAATTTTAGTGTACGAGTTTTCAAATGTCAAAAATCAATCGTATTTTTAAAGGTATAAAGGATCGTATCCAATCGTACTGAGTATGATACTGCATATCTTTGAAACGAGAGAATTTTGACCTCTAATTTGAGCTATTCAAACATTTTAAAAAGAATCATACTTTGGAAAATCTTTTCTTTAAAAAACCTTTTGGTATAAGGACAACATCAAATCAATTTGGTACCAATTTTTGGGCGTAACGAGGGTGCTAACCCTTCCTCATGAGTAACCGATTCCCGAACCCCTTTTTTTTATTTTACATGAACCAAATTTATTTTTATGGAATAAAAATGTTTTAGTAGGTGGTCCAATCACACCTAAATCAAGAGATTGGTGGCGACTCCGCATTTTTGTTTTCAAAAGTCGATCCCCATTGTTTTCAAAATAAAAAAGGGTTTCGACAATAATAATTAAATATTACTCAAAATCTAGAAAAAAAATATTAAACTAATTAATGTAAATTTTACAAATTATATTTAATATAATAAAAGTATATTAATTTTTTTTACTTAAAATATTTACAATTTGGGATTTGTGATTTTAGGGTTTAAAATTTGTTTTCTAATTGTTTTGTTCTTTCTCTTCTTGTTTTTTTTTTTTAAATTTCAGACACGGAATATCACGTGTTAAAATTTTTAACACCCTGACACGCATATAGTTAACGGCCCGTTAAGTTTTCCGTCCATTTTGAGCCATTTTGATAAACTTTGTGATTTCAGGAATTTTATTTTGAGAGATAAAATGACATTTTGCACAGTTGGTGAATAAAAAATGTGATTCGTTAATTCACGTAAATTACATAGGAATTATCTCTAAATTTATTAATATATCAAATTACAGTAATATTTTATTTCGATTACAGTTTTATCATGAGTGAATTAGTTAAAAAGCTGGTTTAAAAAATAATTAAGAAATTAAGTTTTTTTTAAATTTAAAAAAAAATAGTTAAAAACTCAAACTAATAATTCCGAACAATTTTTTCAAACGGCTAAATTCATTTTCATTCTTTAGCATTCAAATCTTATTCTTTCAATTCTCTCAATCTTATTTATCTATTTTCACAATTCTCTTAACTATTTTATTCTCAATTTTCTTGTTAGAAGTATTCTCTTAAAAAGCCTAAATAATTTTTAAAAATCTCTTCGAATAAGAAGCATTTTTCAAAAATATTGGTATATCTAAATTTTATTCAAAATTCTCGGAGTCTAAAAATCTCGAATTTAGAGTTAAGAGTTAAGTTTAAGGAGATTGAAAATGTAAAAAGGATTTAAATGCAAAAAAAAATTATTTGAATATATATAGCAAATAAACTAACCGATAGAAAAAAATTTAACCATTTGAAAACAATTCATTAAAAATTAGCTGTTAATTGTTACCCTTTTTGTCGTCTAGGTTTATTGCACTAAAGTATTAATTTACCCTAGCTGTAATTATTAGTATACTAATGGAGTTGATTTGTGGAGCAAATCAGCTCATTTAATATATAAAAAAATTTATCAGATTTTACAACCTCAAAATAAACATAAATTTTAATTGATAAGATAAAAATGGAGTCAAATATGTTAATCGAACCAGAGCCTAGCCCCCTGAATAATATGATACGATGATCACATACAACATACAATCCCTATTGATTACTCAAAGAGCTTCAAATCTGTTAATTATAAACATAAAACTTTATTCATATAGTAATTAAACATGTGGTTCACTGACCATTTCAGCACCGCAAAGCATAGTTCCCTTAAACAACCACAAACCCACTTTAAAACACAAACAGTTCATAGAAAAGAAAATTGCGAAATCAACTAAAATAGAAACCCAATTAGAAACCACCACGGAGGCGAAGGACAAGATGCAGTGTGGACTCCTTCTGGATATTGTAGTCAGCTAGAGTTCGACCATCCTCCAACTGCTTCCCAGCAAATATCAACCTCTGCTGGTCTGGTGGAATCCCCTCCTTGTCCTGAATTTTCGCTTTCACATTGTCGATCGTGTCTGAGCTCTCCACCTCCAGGGTGATTGTTTTCCCGGTCAAGGTCTTCACGAATATCTGCATCCCTCCTCGAAGTCGTAAAACTAGATGCAGGGTCGATTCCTTTTGGATGTTATAGTCTGCAAGTGTCCTCCCATCCTCAAGCTGCTTTCCAGCAAAAATCAACCTCTGCTGGTCTGGAGGAATCCCCTCCTTGTCCTGAATTTTCGCTTTCACATTGTCAACGGTGTCCGAGCTCTCGACCTCCAGGGTGATGGTTTTACCGGTCAAGGTCTTCACGAATATCTGCATCCCTCCTCGAAGTCGCAAAACCAAATGCAGGGTCGATTCCTTTTGGATGTTATAATCCGCAAGTGTCCTCCCATCCTCGAGCTGCTTTCCAGCAAAAATCAACCTCTGCTGGTCAGGTGGGATACCCTCCTTATCTTGGATCTTGGCCTTCACATTATCAATTGTGTCTGAGCTCTCCACCTCCAATGTGATAGTTTTTCCAGTCAAAGTTTTCACAAAAATCTGCATTCCACCACGCAGTCGGAGCACCAAGTGAAGGGTAGACTCTTTCTGGATGTTATAATCCGCAAGTGTCCTCCCATCCTCGAGCTGCTTTCCAGCAAAAATCAACCTCTGCTGGTCAGGTGGGATACCCTCCTTATCTTGGATCTTGGCCTTCACATTATCAATTGTGTCTGAGCTCTCCACCTCCAATGTGATAGTTTTTCCAGTCAAAGTTTTCACAAAAATCTGCATTCCACCACGCAGTCGGAGCACCAAGTGAAGGGTAGACTCTTTCTGGATATTATAATCTGCAAGTGTCCTACCATCTTCTAGCTGTTTGCCAGCAAAAATCAACCTCTGCTGATCTGGTGGAATCCCTTCCTTGTCCTGGATCTTAGCTTTTACATTGTCAATGGTGTCAGAACTCTCAACTTCCAAAGTAATAGTCTTTCCGGTGAGAGTCTTCACAAAAATTTGCATGCCACCACGGAGACGTAACACCAAATGGAGGGTAGACTCTTTCTGGATATTATAATCTGCAAGTGTCCTACCATCTTCGAGCTGTTTGCCAGCAAAAATCAACCTCTGCTGATCTGGTGGAATCCCTTCCTTGTCCTGGATCTTAGCTTTTACATTGTCAATGGTGTCAGAACTCTCAACTTCCAAAGTAATAGTCTTTCCGGTGAGAGTCTTCACAAAAATTTGCATGCCACCACGGAGACGTAACACCAAATGGAGGGTCGATTCCTTCTGAATGTTATAGTCCGCAAGAGTTCGGCCATCTTCAAGCTGCTTTCCAGCAAAAATCAACCTCTGCTGGTCCGGTGGGATCCCTTCCTTATCCTGAATCTTGGCCTTAACATTATCAATCGTATCAGAACTCTCCACCTCCAACGTAATAGTTTTTCCAGTGAGGGTTTTTACAAAAATCTGCATCCCACCCCTAAGACGAAGGACAAGGTGGAGGGTAGACTCTTTCTGGATGTTGTAATCCGCAAGAGTTCGGCCATCTTCAAGCTGTTTACCGGCAAAGATAAGCCTCTGTTGGTCTGGTGGGATCCCTTCCTTGTCTTGGATCTTGGCCTTGACATTATCAATTGTATCAGAACTTTCCACCTCGAGGGTGATGGTCTTGCCAGTAAGAGTTTTCACGAATATCTGCATGCCACCCCTTAGACGAAGCACTAGGTGGAGGGTGGACTCCTTTTGGATATTGTAGTCAGCAAGAGTTCGGCCATCCTCAAGTTGTTTTCCGGCAAAGATAAGCCTTTGTTGGTCAGGAGGAATCCCTTCTTTGTCTTGGATTTTAGCCTTGACATTATCGATAGTATCAGAACTTTCTACCTCAAGGGTGATGGTCTTACCAGTAAGGGTTTTCACAAAGATCTGCATCTGCTGTCAACAAGAAACAATTAATTTACAACTAACAGAACTTATTTAAAAAAATTATACCCCAAAAGAATCCAACAAGAATTACTAAGATTTTAATTTGGCATAGATAAAACCCCAGCCATGGATCAAACAATTATCAAAAGTTAAAAAATCAAGAACATTATTGATCAATCAATAACTTAGGATTCATGCCAGTTTATTCAACCATGAAGCACTATTAAATCAGACCCCAAATAAAAGAAATCAAATAAAATAAATAAACATAGATAGAAAGCAGAATTAATTTACAACTAATTATGGGAAAAATTCCCAAAAGAATTCAACAAGAATTGTTCAAATATGAAGCACTATCAAAAGCTAAAAAAAATCAAGAATATTATCGATGACCCAAGCCATAACTGATAACATCCAACAAGAATTATTCATCTGCATAGACGAAACCCTAGGCATAGATCAAACAATTATCAAAAGCTAAAAAAATCAAGAATATTATTGATCAATCAAGCGGAATCAAATCAATATTATTGATCAATGCTATTTCAAATCATATAACATCAAGAATAACTTTCAATTTAAGCCAGTTTATCCAACCATGAAGCACTAAACAAATCAGACCCTAAATAAAAAAACTCAAATAACGTAAATAAAAATCCTTAAGCCAGACCACAATTAACCCATGAAACCCTAAAATCAACAATACCAAAGTCGGCAAATTAATCAACCGAACAAAACAAAATAGAACTTCAGATCTTGATTTCTGAAAAAAGATAAGATCTTTACTAATAGATGTCAATATATTTATCAAAATAGATCCAATTGAACCGATGAAACCTTACCCTAATTACACGGAATAAAAATTTACGAAAATTCAAGAACAAAAATCAAAACCAGAAATAGAAAACCAAGCTGCAAAGAGAAGATTACCTTCTAGGAGAGATTTGGAATCAAGAGAAGACTATTGAAATAATTGGATTTTGATGGGAAATTGGGGGAATTTGTTGATTTATTTATAGGGAGAGATTGCCGACTTAATCGTGTAGATATGACTGTAAATTGGGTACGTATCCGTTTTGGGTCATTATTATGGGTTAGGTTTGTTAGGTCAACAAATTTTAATGAAACTTGTTTTGTCTTAGTTAAAATATTTTATCATTGGAGGATTGAGTTTTAATTTAATTAGTATTGATTTTAATATCTATTTTTAATTTAGGTCTTAAAACATGATTACTTTTAGGGCAGGCTATCGTTCCGACATTGTTAATAAAAGTTAAAATGTATAATCACATTTTTCATCCTCCAATTTTGCAAATATATTATTTTAACCCTCAAAATAAAATCTTGTCACTTGTAACCTTCATATCACAATGTTCGCCAAAATAGTCCAAAATAGATGAAAACTTAATAGGCCGCAAACTCAGGGGTGAAGCTAAAATATTTTTTTAGGGGCTGAAATTAAATTGTAATTTTTACAACAATAAAAATGCAATTCATCATTTTAATATCCTATATCTTAATAATTTTTAATGGATAAAATTAAATTTTTTTCATTTTTAAGGGAGCCAAAGTACAATTTTACTATTACTAATTTAAAATTTTTAAAATTCTAAGGAGCTTAAATAAAAAAATTTTCATTTTAGGAGGTCGAGGCCTTGCCAACCCCTAGCTACGTCCTTGCGTTAACTGTATGATGTGGCATCCCAGGGTGTTAAACAGTTTAACACATGAGATTTCATGTCTGATACTTTTTGTAATGCTTTTAAGTTTTAGGTTGGTAATTTTTTGCATCGGGTTGGTTCTCAAATTTTTTTTATGCAATCTCGAAGATGGTTTTAGATATAAAATGTAAGACCCTAAAATGCTAAACACAAAATAAGTGCAATGCATGTTTTTGTAGTATATCTGATATGAATAAAGCACATTGTCGTGTGCATTGGGTTTAGAATTTTTATCTCTTATATCTATCCATACATATATACTATAATTTTGCGAGTAAATACAATCCCTTCTCTGAAGAAAGAGAAATGAAATTGTGATTCCACCGTTATTCTTATTTTTTCTCAATAGAAGAATGACAAATCAGATTTTTTTTTAATTTTCAGCTTTTTCCTCCCGGAAAAATTCAAATCTAACTATTAAGAGAAAAAATTAAAATGATATGGAATCACAGTTTAAAACATTTGAATTTATTAATGATTTAGAGATCATTATTTAAGGTTTGGGTTTTTTTTTAAAATCAAATAGAATTGGAATTAATAAGATTGGGTTTTAAATTAGCAAGGTAAATAGGTTCATTTAAAATACCGGATTTTTTTAGTGAATTATAATAACAGGACAAAGTCTGAACAACAAACACAATTAATGCGACTCGAATTTAGGCCATACCTAAGACGGTGAACACCCTTAACTATCAGGCCATCAGATGAAGTTTACCTTAAAATACTAGACTTTAAGCACATATTAAAAAATAGTATATTAATTATATTTATATTTATAATAAATTACTAATTTAATAATAATTAAATATTACTCAGAATCTAGAAAATTTTTTTTATTAAACTAAATAATGTAAATTTTACAAATTATATTTAATATAATAAAAGTATATTAATGTTTTTTACTTAAAATATTTACAATTTGGGATTTAGGGATTAAAATTTGTTTTCTAATTGTTTTGTTCTTTCTCTTCTTGTTTTTTTTTTTAATTTTCAGACATGGAATATCACGTGTTAAAATTTTTAACACCCTGACACACGACATAATATTGTTAACGGCCTGTTAAGTTTTCCGTCCATTTTGAGCCATTTTGATAAACTTTGTGATTTCAGGAATTTTACTTTGAGGGATAAAATGACTTTTTGCACAGTTGGAGAATAAAAATGTCATTATTCGTTAATTCACGTAAATTACATATGAATTATCCCTAAATTTATTAATATATCAAATTATAATAATATTTTATTTCGATTACATTTTATTGAGGGTAAATTAGTTTAAAAAGCTGGTTTAAAAAATAATTAAGAAATTAGATTGTTTTTCTTTCTCCAAATTTAAGAAAATAAATCAAATTTAGAAAAAGAATATTTGGGTTTTCGTCCAACGAAACTTCTTTTAATAGTTAAAAAATCCAACGAATAATTCCGAACGATTTTTTTTCAAATGGCTAAATTTATTTTATAACGATTAGTTTATTTACTATATATAACCAGCTCATTTTCTTTCCTTTGCACTCAAATATTATTCTCTCAATTCACTGAATCTTATTCGTCTATTCTCATAATTCTCTCAACTATTTTATTCTCAAGTTTATTGTTAGAAGGTTCTCTGAAAAATCTGAATAGTTTTTAAAAATCACTTCTAACAAGAAGCAGTTTTTAAAAATATTTGTATATCTGAATTTTATTTAGAATTCTCATGTTCAAGAATTCAGAATTTAGCGTTAGGGTTAAGGAGATTAAAAATGTAAAAAGGATTTAATGAAAAAAAAATTTGAATATATATAACAAATAAACTAACCAATAGAAAAAATTTAACCATTTGAAAACAATTCATTAAAAATCAGCTGTTAATTTTTTACCGTTTGGACAAAAACACATGCATCTTACAGGCTGCGTTTTTTATCTCGGTTTATTGCACTAAAGTATTAATTTACCCTAGCTGTAATTATTAGTACACTAATGGAGTTGATTTGTCGAGCAAAACAGCTCATTTAATATTAAAAAAATATTTATCAGATTTTATAACGTCAAAATGAACATAAATTTTAATAGATAAAATAAAAATGGAGTCAAATATGTTAATCGAACCAGAGCCTAGCCCCCTGAATAATATGATACGATGATCACATACAACATACAATCCCTATTGATTACTCAAAGAGCTTCAAATCTGTTAATTATAAACATAAAACTTTATTCATATGGTAATTAAACATGTGGTTCACTGACCATTTCAGCACCGCAAAGCATAGTTCCCTTAAAAAACCACAAACACACTTTAAAACACAAACAGTTCATAGAAAAGAAAATTGCGAAATCAACTAAAATAGACACCCAATTAGAAACCACCACGGAGGCGAAGGACAAGATGCAGTGTGGACTCCTTCTGGATATTGTAATCAGCTAGAGTTCGACCATCCTCCAACTGCTTCCCAGCAAATATCAACCTCTGCTGGTCTGGTGGAATCCCCTCCTTGTCCTGAATTTTCGCTTTCACATTGTCGATCGTGTCTGAGCTCTCCACCTCCAGGGTGATTGTTTTCCCGGTCAAGGTCTTCACGAATATCTGCATCCCTCCTCGAAGTCGTAAAACTAAATGCAGGGTCGATTCCTTTTGGATGTTATAGTCTGCAAGTGTCCTCCCATCCTCAAGCTGCTTTCCAGCAAAAATCAACCTCTGCTGGTCTGGAGGAATCCCCTCCTTGTCCTGAATTTTCGCTTTCACATTGTCAATGGTGTCCGAGCTCTCGACCTCCAGGGTGATGGTTTTACCGGTCAAGGTCTTCACGAATATCTGCATCCCTCCTCGAAGTCGCAAAACCAAATGCAGGGTCGATTCCTTTTGGATGTTATAATCCGCAAGTGTCCTCCCATCCTCGAGCTGCTTTCCAGCAAAAATCAACCTCTGCTGGTCAGGTGGGATACCCTCCTTATCTTGGATCTTGGCCTTCACATTATCAATTGTGTCTGAGCTCTCCACCTCCAATGTGATAGTTTTTCCAGTCAAAGTTTTCACAAAAATCTGCATTCCACCACGCAGTCGGAGCACCAAGTGAAGGGTAGACTCTTTCTGGATATTATAATCTGCAAGTGTCCTACCATCTTCGAGCTGTTTGCCAGCAAAAATCAACCTCTGCTTTTACATTGTCAATGGTGTCAGAACTCTCAACTTCCAAAGTAATAGTCTT
The DNA here is from genome assembly GCF_007990345.1 of Gossypium hirsutum. Taxonomy (NCBI): domain Eukaryota; kingdom Viridiplantae; phylum Streptophyta; class Magnoliopsida; order Malvales; family Malvaceae; genus Gossypium; species Gossypium hirsutum. The sequence continues at coordinate 3,351,093 of NC_053427.1, forward strand.
TCCGGTGAGAGTCTTCACAAAAATTTGCATGCCACCACGGAGACGTAACACCAAATGGAGGGTCGATTCCTTCTGAATGTTATAGTCCGCTAGAGTTCGGCCATCTTCAAGCTGCTTTCCAGCAAAAATCAACCTCTGCTGGTCCAGTGGGATCCCTTCCTTATCCTGAATCTTGGCCTTAACATTATCAATCGTATCAGAACTCTCCACCTCCAACGTAATAGTTTTTCCAGTGAGGGTTTTTACAAAAATCTGCATCCCACCCCTAAGACGAAGGACAAGGTGGAGGGTAGACTTTCTGGATGTTGTAATCCGCAAGAGTTCGGCCATCTTCAAGCTGTTTACCGGCAAAGATAAGCCTCTGTTGGTCTGGTGGGATCCCTTCCTTGTCTTGGATCTTGGCCTTGACATTATCAATTGTATCAGAACTTTCCACCTCGAGGGTGATGGTCTTGCCAGTAAGAGTTTTCACGAATATCTGCATGCCACCCCTTAGACGAAGGACTAGGTGGAGGGTGGACTCCTTTTGGATATTGTAGTCGGCAAGAGTTCGGCCATCCTCGAGTTGTTTTCCGGCAAAGATAAGCCTTTGTTGGTCAGGAGGGATCCCTTCTTTGTCTTGGATTTTAGCCTTGACATTATCGATAGTATCAGAACTTTCTACCTCAAGGGTGATGGTCTTACCAGTAAGGGTTTTCACAAAGATCTGCATCTGCTATCAACAAGAAACAATTAATTTACAACTAACAGAACTTATTGAAAAAAATTATACCCCAAAAGAATCCAACAAGAATTACTAAGTTTTTAATTTGGCATAGATGAAACCCCAGCCATGGATCAAACAATTATCAGAAGTTAAAAAAATCAAGAACATTATTGATCAATCAATAACTTCGGATTCATGCCAGTTTATTCAACTATGAAGCACTAAAAATCAGACCCGAAATAAAAGAAATCAAATAAAGTAAATAAACATAGATAGAAAACAGAATTAATTTACAACTAATTTATGGGAAAACTTCCCAAAAGAATTCAACAAAAATTGTTCAAATATGAAGCACTAAAAAACATTGATGATATTATCAAAAGCTAAAAAAAACCAAGAATATTATCGATGAAACCCAAGTCATAAATGATAATATCCAACAAGAATTATTCATCTGCAGAGACGAAACCCTAGGCATAGATCAAACACTTATCAAAAGCTAAAAAAATCAAGAATATTATTGATCAATCAAGCGGAACCAAATCAATATTATTGATCAATGCTATTCCAAATCATATAACATCAAGAATAACTTTCAATTTAAGCCAGTTTATCCAACCATGAAGCACTAAACAAATCAGACCCTAAATTAAAAAACTCAAATAACGTAAATAAAAATCCTTAAGCAAGATCAGAATTAACCCATGAAACCCTAAAATCAACAATACCAAAGGCCGCAAATTAATCAACCGGACGAAACAAAATAGAACTTCAGATCTTGATTTCTGAAAAAAGATAAGATCTTTACAAATAGATGTCAATATATTTATCAAAATAGATCCAATTGAACCGATGAAACTTTACCCTAATCACACGGCATAAAAATTTACGAAAATTCAAGAAAAAAGAAATCAAAACCAGAAATAGAAAACGAAGCTGCGAAGAGAAGATTACCTTCTGGGAGAGATTTGGAATCAAGAGAAGATAATTGAAATAATTGGATTTTGATGGGAAATTGGGGGAATTTGTTGATTTATTTATAGGGAGAGATTGCCGGCTTAATCGTGTAGATATGACTGTAAATTGGGTACGTATCCGTTTTGGGTCATTATTTTGGGTTAGGTTTGTTAGGTCAACAAATTTTTATGAAACTTGTTTTGTCATTGTTAAAATATTTTATGGTATGGATGATTTTCTTATATCGAAATTATTATCCGTATAAGAATACGTAAGGTCGAGTTCTATTAAAAAAGAGTTTATATGATAAAAATTTTAAAAAATATTTTCTTGTAATTATAAAAAATAATTGCACTAAATATTAGCATAGTTTAATATCACTAGGAAAAGGGTTAATTGCACTAAATGTCCTTAAACTATGACCTTAATTTTAAATTAGGCTTCGTTTGGATGGGCGATTGACTGCGGTGAGGTGCGTTTAGCTTACTTTTTGTCTCACGCTACAGTATCGCTACAGTATCTAATCTCACCACCACCGCTGTTTTTACACTAACCGCAGCTAAACGCACCGCCCATCCAAACTCACCCTTAGTCTCTAAGCTTCAAATCATTCTAATTACATCTTTAAGCTATCTAGATTATATCAATAGGTTTTTTATTACTAAAATCATTAATTTAACTGTTAAAAGAACATAATTTAAAATGAAATTTTTAAATGAATATTGTAAGAATATATGTTCTAAAAATCTTAAATGAATATAGTCATTTAAGGTTTATTGTGCCACTTCTAGGCTTTCTCTAAAGTTTGATTGCATTCAGGGTCCATTCGGAACTCTTTCAAATTAAAAAGAATAAAGCAAAGGAAAACAAGATTAGTGCCGTAACATCATGGAGCCAGTATCACTACACTAGATTCTTTGATGCTCATGTCGTGACCTCCTGTGGCTAGTGTCACAACCCTGAGTCCTCTTCTGCTAAACATATTAGAACTTCTTTATATTTGTTTTAAGATCAATACCACGTAATCCAACACATGTACTAATCAATTTAAACCCATATAACACTTCAATTTATCGACAAATATTTCTTTTATTCATCATACAACAATTTCTCGCTTGATGTCCCAACAATTTCATTTAAATTTCTCTTAAACATTAGCAATTCCATAATTTATGTCTACTGCTTAGCATTACAACTCCTTTATTATTTTCCTCTCGGTTGCTTCTCTTCCCTTTTCTTCCTCAACTTCATGGCTATCTTTCTATTTTCTTCTAATTTCTCCATTTCCGTCTACTAATTTCTTGCTTTTAAATTGATAAACATACTCTCTAGAGTCTTTACTTCATTTTTCTTCTTTGGTGCCAATGGAAATTTCTAAGAAATTTGGGAGAAATAGCGGGATCACATGACAAGGGACCAAATCGTACCAAAATGAAAACCTCCTCTTCTTATATATATATAGTAACGCGAAGAGATGAGAGGAATTTCTAAATCATTAATTTAATTAATTAAAATATTAAAAATATATTATAATATTTCAACAGCAAATATTGTAACATAAAGATAATAATAAAATATTCCACCAATCATATTTCAACAGCAAATATTCATACTTTATTATTATGATAATTATCTTGATTGAGAAATGACTATTTTGCCCTCATAATATCTCAATATTCACTTTTATGTTATTTCTCACTTTGATAAAATTGAAATTTAATCTCTCTTATTTTTCTACTTACTCAATTTGGTCCTTATTGACCAATTTATTTTACTCTCTAGTGCTTTCCTCCCTTGGGGTATTTGCAGTTTTGGTCCTTTAATTGTTTTGTATTTATATTTTGACCTCACAAATTTTTAAATATTTACACTAGGGCTACAACACTTTTCATATTTTTATAATATAATCCCTACCTTAAATTAATACATCATGTCATGCTTCTTATTTCAATTTCCTTTAGTATCCCACGACCTTCTCTTTCATCAATCTTATACATTATTTCATTAAGAATCTATCACAATTGTTTGCAACCAAGGAGGTTTTTGGGATGTTATAAACTTATTTAACCCTTCAACTTTATAATAAAAAAAAATCATCTTAGCCCTCCATTTAATTTTTCTTCTCTTTTAGCTCTTGAATTTTTATCGTTTATCAAATCACTCCAAAATAGATGAAAAAATTAATTCCATTAACTTTACTGACATAACAGCCATGTGTATTTTAATACTTTCTAATAATTTTATCCTTTTTTGAATTTAAAAAAAAACCTTTAAACTTATCTACTTAATATTTAAAAAATCTTGAATATATATAATAATATATATTGACACAAACGCTTATTTCATTTGAGCTTGCGTCAATTATTTTCATAAACTTTGAATTTTCCAATTTAATGTATTTTATTTTTATTTTAATATGTATAATTTATTATCATCAGTTATATATCTATACTCGTTGTTATTTATGCTCTGACTAAGTTGGCGTCATAAGTCAATCAGGCACTAACTCGATTAGAGAAATTATAGAAATGTTATTTCGTAATTAAAATAAGTCATATTATTTGAGGGTATTTTTGTCTTCTTTTTTTTTTCACCAAAAGGAAGCTCCATTTTAATGTGTTTTATACAATTTTATTTTAGTATGTGGAATTTATTATTTCCAACAGTTGTATTTCTATACTTCGTATTTCTTAGTGTCACCCATCAATCAAGTCTCAGCTTAGTTAAGAAATTACCAAAAAAACCTTTTATTTGCAAAGTAAGTTATATGATTTTGTGGGTATTTTTATTTTTTTTTATAATTTCATAACCAATAAAAATTTATCCATAACAAGATTTGAATCGAGGACACCATACATATAAAGTTTTTTTATTTGAAACTTTAATAAATATATTTATGTTATAAATTTTTAAATATTTTTGTATATGAATAATGTTGATTGAATTAGTATTACAAATGAACACGACACCAACTCATGATCAATGAAAACAATTGTATTAATTTAGCATTCTTAATATAGTGTGTGTGTTTTATATTTAAATTTAATTTTACTTACAATTTAATCTATTTTTTTGATATTATATATACATGTGTGATAAAATTTTTAATTATATATTTTTACGATGATAAAAATATAAATTTATAGAGTCTCTATCTTTACAAATTTTTATATGTTGAAAATTTCAATGTAATAAACATATAAAGTTATTTTAAATAAAATATATATTAACTCGAAAAGCATAAATTGCTAAAGAGTACTTCATTAATAATCAATTTCAAAAGAAAAAAAAATCAAGATTAAATTAAAATTATTTATTTGTAAAATAAAATAAAAGAAGTACAAAGTTTATTTTAATTTTAATTTTATAAAAGTATATGTTAAATGAAAATATTTATCGTAAATAATAAATGATAAAAGAAAAATATATTATTGCATAATTCTAATGAGACAATTTAGATGTCTAATAATTTAAATATCAATTAATTAATTAATAACATGTAAAGTTGCTTTTTAAATTAAATTACATAAATATTATATTTGCAAATTAATTTACATTTTAGAAAATAGTAACATATTTTACATTTAACATTTTTTATAATATTTAAAGATTTTTTTAGACCTTAAAAATGAATATTATCTCTTATAAAAAAACATAAATATTAAAAAACCAATCCCGAAATCCATAGTGTCAGACTCAGGAGCAACAAAGAAAATTAAGACAACCGCTGTTTATTGAAGTTATTAATCTTATTTCTTAATTGGTTTCCTCTAGAAATATTAAGGGCACATTCACCATCCTCATTAACCATAATATAACCAGGGAGAGAACATATGAAACAAAAGAGATAATAAAGAAATCATGCTTATTACCTAAAATATAATCACAAACTGAGCTAAGCTCGATTTAAGTATAAGACAGTAATATTATTTGAACATCAAACTTTAATCAATACAGTAACTAAAGATGTGGTTCACTGACCATTTCAGCACCACAAAACACTGTGTTCATTCAACACCACAAGCTACTAATGGCTTTCGCCACTTAAAACACCCACAGTTCCATAGAAATGAAAATTATGAAAACAAGCACAAGACACCCAATTAGAAACCACCACGGAGGCGAAGGACAAGATGCAGAGTGGATTCCTTCTGAATATTGTAGTCTGCTAAAGTTCGACCATCCTCCAACTGCTTTCCAGCAAAGATCAACCTCTGCTGGTCCGGAGGAATCCCCTCCTTGTCCTGAATCTTAGATTTCACATTGTCAATCGTGTCCGAGCTCTCCACCTCCAGGGTGATGGTTTTCCCAGTCAAGGTCTTCACAAATATCTGCATTCCTCCTCTAAGGCGCAAAACCAAATGCAGGGTGGATTCCTTTTGGATGTTATAGTCCGCAAGCGTCCTCCCATCCTCAAGCTGCTTTCCGGCAAAAATCAACCTCTGCTGGTCTGGAGGAATTCCCTCCTTGTCCTGAATCTTCGCTTTAACATTGTCAATGGTGTCCGAGCTCTCGACCTCCAGTGTTACGGTTTTACCAGTCAGGGTCTTAACGAATATCTGCATCCCTCCTCGAAGGCGCAGAACCAAGTGCAGGGTTGACTCCTTTTGGATGTTATAATCCGCAAGAGTCCTCCCATCCTCGAGTTGCTTTCCAGCAAAAATCAACCTCTGCTGGTCAGGTGGGATACCCTCCTTGTCTTGGATCTTGGTCTTCACGTTATCAATTGTGTCTGAGCTCTCCACCTCCAATGTAATAGTTTTTCCAGTCAAAGTTTTCACAAAAATCTGCATTCCACCACGCAGTCGCAGCACCAAGTGCAGGGTTGACTCCTTTTGGATGTTATAATCCGCAAGCGTCCTCCCATCCTCGAGCTGCTTTCCGGCAAAAATCAACCTCTGCTGATCTGGTGGGATACCCTCCTTGTCCTGAATCTTCGCCTTAACATTATCAATGGTATCAGAACTCTCCACCTCCAAAGTGATGGTTTTTCCGGTGAGGGTTTTTACAAATATCTGCATCCCACCCCGAAGACGAAGGACAAGGTGGAGGGTAGACTCTTTCTGGATGTTGTAATCAGCGAGGGTTCGGCCATCTTCAAGTTGTTTACCTGCAAAGATAAGCCTCTGTTGGTCTGGAGGGATCCCTTCCTTGTCTTGGATCTTGGCCTTGACATTATCAATCGTATCAGAACTTTCCACCTCGAGGGTGATGGTCTTGCCCGTAAGGGTTTTCACAAATATCTGCATGCCACCCCTTAGACGAAGGACTAGGTGGAGGGTGGACTCCTTTTGGATGTTGTAGTCGGCAAGAGTTCGGCCATCCTCGAGTTGTTTTCCGGCAAAAATAAGCCTCTGTTGGTCTGGAGGAATGCCTTCTTTGTCTTGGATTTTGGCCTTGACATTATCAATAGTATCGGAGCTTTCCACCTCAAGGGTGATGGTTTTACCAGTAAGGGTTTTCACAAAGATCTGCATCTGCTCCCAACAAAAAAACAATTAATTCACAACTAAAAAATTTTATAAAAAGTTCCCGAAATAATCCAACAAATTACTAGACTTCAATTTGACATAGATAAAAGAATATTATTGATCAATGCCACTTAGAAATCGAAGAACATCAAGAATACCCGACAATTTAATAGATAGATCAAACCATTATCAAAAGCAAAAATAAAAAAAATAAAAAATCAAGAATATTATTGATCAATCAAGCGGAATCACATCAATATTATTGTTCAACGCTATTTAAAACCATATAACGTCAAGAATAACTTCCATTTAAGCCAGTTAATACAACCACGAAGCACTAAAAAAATCAGACACTAAATCAAAAAACTCAAATGAAGTAAATAAAATCCTTAAGCCAGATCAGAACTAACCCATGAAACCCTAAAATCAACAATACAAAAGTTCGCAAATCAATCGACTGGACAAAACAAAATAGGATTTTAGATCTTGAATTCTGAAAAAAATAAGATCTTTACAAACAGATGCCAATATATTTATCGAAATAGATCCAATTTAATCGATGAAACCTTACCCTAATTACACCCAATACAAATTTACGAGAAATCACGAACAAAGAACTCAAAACCGGAAATAGAAAAAGAAGCTGCAAAGAGAAGATTACCTTCTGGGAGAGATTCGGAATCGAGAGCTTGCTTTGGGATCGAGAGGACTAAAAGAGAAGACGACTGAAAATTCTCAATTTTGATGAGAAACTTGGGGGAATTTGTTGATTAATTTATAGGGAGAGATTGCCGACTCCGTTAAGAAAAGTGGGTTAAAAAAATCAAAAACACCGGTCCATATGAAGCCACGTAGAAAGCTAAGTTTGGATAAAGACGCTGCCGTTTCGTCTAGGAAAAGTGGACTAATTTTGGTAAGTATATATTCTTTAATTCCTTATTTTAAATTATCTGGCTAATTAAAATAATATTTTTATTTGAATTATTTAGTTTAATTAAAATGTTATAATATAAAATTCAAATCATAATTATAACATTTTTAACATATTCAACAAAGGAATATTTTTGAAAATAATTAATTTTTAATATAACGTGTATTACATATGATTTTGGGTGTTTAATATTTAATTAATTTTTAAGAAACTTGAGCACTTTCTGTCTGCCAAATTGTGTTATTATGCGGCTATTTTTGGAAGTGTCAGAAGTTGAAGAATTCATCCTATTGGCCCCTTTTGTTTTTCAAGACATGATGAGGGGTCAAATTAAGATATTTCTGTTCTAATTTATGTTCTTTTTGACATGCTAGAAACTGATGAAAATATAATTAGTGAATCATTTATAAATTATGATTAACTTAAACAGTATATATTATCTGAGGAATTGTATTCTTTTAATAGTACCCTTTTCTTTTCTATGTAACACATTTTGTTCTGACATTGAACTACACTAAACTATTTGACATAAATTATGGCTCTCGAAAGTTGGAAATAGCTGTTAACAAAGCAATGGAGTTAGCTTCCATGGGAGACACAGGTCAATGCATATGGAGTATATAACAATTGGGAACTGTGTATAAGTGTTCAACTTGAAGGCAGGTTCCTTGTCTCAAGTCTGGAGAAACTACATTTGAAGGATATGCAAGAGTTGCAAGTACTTCAAAATCTTACTCATCTTGAAATAGTTGATTGCAAGAGACTAAGACATATCTTCACACCCATGTTTTCTCCAAATTTTCTGCAATTGAAAGACCTAAATTTGTGATGAGGTAATGAACTGGACCAAATCATTTTCAAGTATCAAACTTCTCTATCATCTTCAAATGGTCTTCGACGACAAATAAGCTTTCCTAACTTGACAATAATATGGATCAACAACTGCAACAAATTAGAATGTGTCTTTCCTTTAAGTGCTTCTCTCTGTCTTCCAATACTCGAAGAGTTCAAAGTGGAAGAATTGTCTAAATTAGAGCATGTATTCGGACATAAAGATGAAACAAACACTGTAACTGAAGAGGATATGGTAATTGCAGACTTCAATAATTTTTTAATTGCTTACTGATATAATCAACTGGACTTTTGTTTACACAGAAGTTAAGTCTTCATGATGAGAAGAATAATACTCAACTGTCTAAAACACAAGGAGACCACTTCCTAAATTTGGAAGATGTAAAACTTAACAATTGTGGAGTTGAAGAGGTGTTTCAGCTGAAGGGTCTTCAATTTCATATTTTTCAAGAGTCTGAAAATTCACCAAGTGCTTGAAATAATTGTTAGTAAACTTTGGTGTTTTGACAGTAGTTCATAGGTATACGTGGAAACTAAGACACAAATATGCACTTACTTCCCTTTGAGCTTGCACCACCACTTTACTGCTTTGGCAACCTTCCTTAGTGGTTGTTCCCCTTTTTCCATCAATTGAAATTGAAACATATTCTTGAACTCGTTGAGAAAAAGTTCCATGATGACTTTGTTCTAATCTATCGTGTCATGCTTTTAGAAAAGCACAGATGCCCCTGTATTGCACTAAGCCTTGAGCATATGGAGTTTAGGGCTTTCTAATCATTCTAATTAAATGATAGGGGTATTTTAATAACTGAAAGGTAAGATCATGGGAACATGGCAAGTGATTAGTGGTCATAGGGATACATTGTCATCTCGACCAATCTTATGTGTATAAAATCCTATATAGGTACTAGTTTGGGCTAATAGATAGATAATAAGCTGATCATGACTTTACTTTCGGGGAGAAATATCATTGGATTAGATTATATATGTAAAACTATTAAAAATAGAAGCATAATAATAAGTTAATAATACTTGTTAAAATGCATCAGTCCAAACACTACAATGGTTTACTAGGGTGTAAATTAAAGATGCAACTTAACTATAATTAACTAAATTATTAGTTGGAAGTAAGAGACGATACATCCTTTTGCTTCACAACTCCATTAAAGTAAACTTTTATACCAATTAGAAACAAAGCTATCAACACACCTATTTTTAACAAAATAATAAAAATAAACACAGGTGAATCACACTATATTTGGTTATTACATAGGTAAATTTAGAAAAGAAAAACAAACTAAAAATTTAAATCGAAAACCATGTTTTTACCTGCATTTAGTTGATATATTTGAACTTATGATACTTCGAATCTTCATTTTCCATTTTGCATTCATGTCCATTTGGATATGGGTATATATTATCTTCTAAATATATTAAAAAAAACCTTAACAAAAATCAATAAACTCATGTTAGATAGAACTTATATTAGACACTTAAACAACAAAAATCCAAACAATATATAGATCTTCACCTATTGATTTATGTAACATGGCTTTGAAAGCTGTTCTAAAAAAATCCATTCTTTCATGTAATGTGTGGTAGTTGACTCCCACCCCAGTGGCTCCAATTTATATTCTTGTTGAAAATTGCATCAGTGACAGTCTCTTCAATCGCATCTTGCTTAACCAATTGGGGTATCTTAAAAAACAATTGAAGAAAATATTATAACTGGAATTTTAATCTCATGTCATCAAGGAAAAAATAAGAAACATATAATAATTTACTAGATTAGTTAAGTAATTTAAGTAAAAATTTTATGCCTTTTGTTGTAATTGTTATAACTACATAGAACAAAGTAAGATTAAAGGATTGCAGGGTCTATACCTTTGTTATGCAATGCACAAATTTTTGTGAATCAACGAAGAAACTAGTAGTCAACTTAGGGCAATCTTTTACTTCCAATTCTATCAATGCTGGCAATACAAAATGACATCCTTTGGGACAGAAGTGAATGAGACTTGGTAGCTCTTCAAGTGTTAACCTTTCTAATTTATCAAATTTCGTCTCCTCTTCACCTGCCATTTCCACTTCGTTTTCTAATTTGAATACTTGTTCCAATTTAGAGTTCCTTTTCAATTCTAGACTTTCAAGTTTTGGAAGAACAGGAACAAATCCAAAAGGAAAGAGACTTTTCAAATTTCCACAATTTGTAACTATGATCTGAGTCAAATTTGGAAAGCTTAGAGGTTGGAGGCCAATATCAGCATTTGATGAAGAAGAAGAAACTTGATCCTTGGCTAAAATGATTTGTTCTAATTCATCACACCCCTTGATGCAAAGATACATCAAACGTGATAAACTGCGAGCATTCGTAGGTGAAAATATATATCTTAACTTCTTGCAATCACTTACCTTTAGAGATGTAAGGTTATTAAGGGTTACAACTTGAGCAAAATCATTCCATATAATCCGTACTTCCAATAAATTGGTCAAGTATAATTCTTTTATGCTTGAGAACGAGTATCCACCTTGAACTTGAAATACTTCTTCATGATTCCCAACTACTATACAATCTTTATTCAATACATGAACATCAATGTTGCATAATTGGTGGCTATTTCCCACGTCTCTAAGAACCAATTCCTGCGTACACATAGAAATCCTAACAAATGTCATAAAAACACACTGGAGTAAATGTTACCCGTAAGTATTCATATTTTTACATATTCCAAGTAATAGAGAATACTACTTCTCTAATCCATATACAAAATGTAAACAATTTAAATAATACCTTTATTAGCGGAGCTTGTACAATGAAGCATGAGAATTGGGGACAATTTATCACTGTTAAATATTGCAGAAAGGGCACATTAAGTAGAGTGTTTGGTAACACATATTTCAATATTTGGCAATTTACTATATCAAGAGTTTCCAATTTTGGCCAGCAATGATTCTGCATGAATGAACCACATATTTAGATATTATACATAATATATTTGTTTAAATAAAATTGAGAAATATTATTTATAAAACACAATTTAAGTTATAAATAATTTATTTATCAAAACATATGAAAAAGAAATAATTTCATCTTTGAACATACTTAACTCTATACAACAACTGCTTCAAAATCATTAATCATGACTATAGAACAATAAAAATACAATATTCATTGTAATTGCTAATGAGAGAGATATAATTCTAATGCTCATTCAATTTTAAAATAAACGAATCATGAATATAAATTTTTTCGGTCCAATCCTATATTTGAAAAGTTTTGAATAAAAATATTAAGTCTTCACAAACGAATTTTGATAAGTTGCAAATTAACATGCAATTGATAAATTTAAAATTTTTAAAATAAAGTTGAAATATTAATTATTTTATGAACATAAAAAATGATTTGAGTCCAAAAACAAACAAGCAAAAATATAGAAAAGTACCTGTAATTCAAAATCATCCTTATTTGTTTCCATGTTGAAGACTTGTATAAGTCGAGGACAATCTAATATACTGATACAATTCAGGTTGGGAAGCCTTTGAGCCAATGTACTTGAACACAAATATTTCAAGTTTTCACAATATTCTATATGGACACTTTCCAGTTTTGGCCAAAACAGGGGATAATGATTTTTCATGTTTGAAACATATATTTCATCCACCTTTTCCACTTCTTCGATTAAATGTTCCAAAAAGGAGCAATCCCGAATCATGAGAAATTTCAAATGCTCCAAAGTCCGAGCAGTGAATTCCGAAAAGAGATATTTGAAATTCAACAATGCAATTGAAGTTAACTCTAAATGAGTTAAATTTACAAAAGATTCCTGTCATTAAATAATATTTATTAGTTAAAACCAGCCACTAAAATAAATTCATTATACAATGATATCAATATATATTTACTTTTAATATCTCACATATATTATCAAATCATAATATACTACATTACAATTGATTAAAATCAAATTTTGATTTAAATTCAATAAAAAATTGAATTGAACACTACAATTCAAATCAATTTTCAATTTTCTTCAAATTTAAAAAAAAAAAAGTAAACATAGAAGTACCTGTGATCCAAGTCCACGATGCAGAATATGTTGTCCATACTTATTTTGTTCCATATTGAAGAATTGTATAAATTCAGGACAACTTTCTATAGAAACAGATTTCAAGGATTGACGCCCCAGAGTCGAAGTGTTTACATAAACATATTTCAACCATTGGCAAAATTTTATTCGAAGAATTTCCAATTTCGGCCAGCAACAAAAAGGACAATCATTCTGCATGTTTCAAACGCACATCTTACTAAGTTATTTATTTTTAATGTTTTATTTTAATATTATAGACATATCAATATAAAAATTGACTCGAATATACATTCAACTTTAGAATTTAATAGATCACAATTATAACAAAATAAAATATTAAAACACGAATATGCAATATTTATACTTAGATTTTTTTTTAGTATACAACTAATAAGTTGGAACAAAAATAGCATGGCTCTTGAACAAAAGCCAGAGGTTACAGCGGTTTGGTTGTTACAACTTCAAAATTCAATAAATCACTATTATAAAAATTAAAAAAATCGATAAAAATTAGAAAGGGAATCAATTATATTAAGATAATCCTAAAATATATAATATTCAGGCACCAACAATAAAAGGCCACATCATCAACTTTTAAAAATGTAAAAAGTCTTATTATGCATTCATCCTTATTTAATATATTCTCTAACTTAATTTAACTTTAATTAAATTACTTAACAAATTAAAATTTTTAATAAATAAAAAACATGTTTTCTAAATAGTATGCAACAAAACAAAGGTGTGTGAGTTTGTGTGCATGAGAGTAGAAATAAGCAAAGAGTGAATGGTGAATGTATAACTAGTTAGGTAGTAATTGAGAGGGGGAGGAAAATATATTTTTATTTTGCGTTGGTGAATTTATTTTGAGTAATAAAAGTAAATTTCTTTAGTGGCCACTACACTTCCAACAAACCAAATACACAAATAATATAAGAATCTAAACTCAATAAATACTAAACCAATCAGTTCACTTCAAGCCAGTTTTTGGTTTTCTTGCAATTTGTCTCATCCCTGAAAGGTGCTATCAAAAAGCTAAAAGAATTAAGAAGATTAAAAAGTTTGGAGAGAATAGGTATCCGTACCTCAATAATCTCTTCTTCTTGGACAAAACCAATGACTTGCTCTACTTTATCGCAGTACCTTATGGTGAGCTCTTGTAGATGCAACATACTTAGAGCTTGGCAAGTTGTGAAGATTGTTTTTAGTTTATCGCAACCTGAAATTGTTACAACCTTTAGTCTCGTGAGGCTTACAATTTCTTGATGTGATGGATTTAATTTCCATATGCTCTCCAAGTTCGGCAATGAATCTAGATTCAATATTGTTAAATTTGAGAGAAGTGGTATCTGACATTGCACCTTTTCAGAAAGTTCATCAATTTGAAATATCACTTGTAACTGCTCACATTTTTTGATGATCACTTGCTTAAGGTTTTGCAAGAACCTAGTCGGAGAATGACCGTAGCACAACCCTTTCAATGAACCCATGCTTTGTATATATAATTCCACCAAATTGGAGAATGCAACACTTGGCCCTTGATCCCTTGTTATAACAGTCAAGAATTCCATATCATAGCAAGATTCAAGCTCCAAAGAAGTCAACTCATTTACTCCCATTTCACCTATGCTTGGCACGATGTTCTTTTGTCCTCTAACATTCTGTAACTTCAACTTTTCCACATTGTAAAATAAATTGTTAAATGCACTGAATGAGGATGGGAAGTTACAAATTTTCAATGTTCTAAGCGCCGACTCATAGGAAAAATGCTCATTTACAACTATAGTGTACATTTGTAGTTTAGGGAACACAAAATCTTCTTGAGAAAATTGATCAGTAGAAAGTCTCAATGATAGCGCAGTTAAACAAGACAATGAATTCAACTCCAATAAGTTGATAGTGTTTTGGCTATGCACATGTAACTCTTGCAACGAAGTCAACCTGTTATATTCATAAAAAAAGCAGCATTAATATCAAGTTATGTGACATAAATATAAGGTCCAAAAAAGAAAAAAAAACTCTTATGTGAGTCAATTATTTGTGTTTAAAAAAACACATTTTTATTTTTTATGCAAAAAGATTAAATCATATAATTTTGAAATAAAGTAAAATTCCTTAATTAGCTTTTTTTATTAAATTAAACTTCGAGTAATTTTGTATATTAATTTTGTATAGTTATATTGGAAAGAATTTATTAATTTTGATGATCTATTAAAGTTTGAAGTGTTTACTGTATTAAACTTCCTTAATTAATATTTTATTGAATATTTCATATTTACTTGATCATTATTAATAAAAGAATTTATTGGTTCACATGTTAGTACATGAATGTATACTTCATGCAGAAATTACATTATATATCTTGTATATCAAGTAAACAAAATACTTTAAAATTTATAAAAGTATTCAAAAAATAAAAAATTTTGAAATTCAAAAACTATAAAAAAATAGCATAAATGCGGACTTTCATGTTTAAAAACTTAACATTTTAGTTAGTATTTCCGTTATAAAAATAATTCTAACACATTTTAAAAAGTTGATGCTCAAATTCGACTTTTTTTAAAAGGTTCAAAACAAAATTTAACTAAAAAAAGAAAAGAATAAAGACTAAATTGATAAATCAAGCAAATGTTAAGGGCTAACCTTTAAGTTATTTTTTTTAAATATTTATTAAGTTGAATATTTGAAATATATATTGTGATATCTCCACGTGCAAGGATTATGTGTTAAAACTAGTATTCTAAAAAAAAAATACCTATTAAAGTAATTAATAGGAAAATAAATGATTTCAAAAGAAATACGGATATGATAAAAAAGAAGATTACCTTGATAGCAAGCTTGGGTGGATTTTGATTTCTGATTCCTCATAAAATTGAACTCCTGAAAGACGTAAATACTTCAGTGTAGGCAATTTCACTAATTTTTCACTTATCCCAAAAATTTTAGTTTCAAACAATGCAAGAATCTCAAGATTTGTCAGTGATGATGGGAAGATTTTAAGCTCACAACGAACACAACACAAAGTTTTGAGATTCGGTAAGGAAGGGAATCTTTTTGCTGAGAAACTGACATGTTGGAGAAATAAAACTTGGAGGGCTTTCATTTCTTCAAAAAATGTACTGGAAACCACTAGGAAATCATCCCGCCTCCACTTCCACTCCCCCTTGAGAAACAAAGTCTTGAGCTTTGAAAATTCCACTTTGTCAGGAAATTTTATGTTACTACTACAATTCCATAAAGCGATTGCAGTATAACATTCAAAACTTTCAACCATATCAGGCCATTTTTTCAACTTATCTTTTACCATGAACCTATTTTCTCCGGTTGATGTTAGCCAATGAGCAAAATCTCGAACCACATCATGCATTCTTATCCTTTTTGCATCATCAGTTCCCAATAACAAGCCAGATTTTTGGAGTTTTTTAAGTGCCATAACCATTTCATTCCTTTTATCTTCAATCGAGTTAGCATTAGGGAACAATCCTACTCCAATTCCGCACATAATCAATATCTCAATAGGTATTTCAGTATCTTCAGGAAAAAGGGAACACAGTAAGAAACATATTTGGATGTCATTTTCAGTCATTTGGTTATTGCCTTTCTTCAAATAATCGTAGCTAAGCTTAAGAGGCTGGAGGACATCTCCGAAATCTTCATTATCCAAATGCCTTGAGTCCTTGAATCTCTGATTTACGGCTTTCCACCCATTTAAATCTAAACCCTCACCTTTAACAGCTTTGGCCACGACAACAATTGCAAGAGGCAATCCCTTACATTGAGCAGCAACCTTTTTGGCTTCATTATTCAAGGCGGAACTGTTACCTTCTAAACCAGCTTGATCCCGAAATAAAACCCATGCTTCGTCTTCGGATAAGATGCCAAGTTGAATTTCCTTCTGACAGTTCATTTTAGTGCAGACTTGTTGACGACGTGTAGTCAGAAGAATTTTACAACCCTTGTGGTCATCACCGAATGGAATTCCGATAATCTTCAATTCGAATTCTTCCCAGAGATCGTCGACAATTACGAGGATTTTGTTCACGCGTTGCATACTCTTGAATAGCTCTTCTGCTCTTCCTTCTCGGCTACTTGTTTGAAATTTTAAACCAAAAACATCTGCAACTTTATCTTGAATACTGTTGATGTTTGGATTTTGAGACATAGTAAACATCACAACTTTATCAAAGAGCTTTCGTTCTCCAGCATGCTTCCCAACTTCTTGGGCTAAAGTTGTCTTACCAACTCCTGGCATTCCGTACAGTCCGATCATGTTGACAGCTTTCATAGCCTCCATGATCTGGTTCAAAGCTGATTTTGAAGATTTAGAGTCCATGAAATGCGTGGATGTGATGAACTCTATTCCTTGAAGAGAACCGCCAGAGCCCACCTGTGCAAAGTTAGAAGTCTGTAAAAGTTTAGAGATAATAGGAGTCTTCTCTGCCAGTTTCTTACTTAAGCAGTATCGCCAGCCCCATTGAGGACACCATTTGAAACACTTGACGCGATCTATTTCATCTTGCAAGTTCTGGGTTTGTTCCAGTTCTTTCTCAGCCCTTTTAAGCCAGTCCTCAACGTCCTCATAGATGACCTCAATTTGCCTTTTAGCCTCATCGACACGAGTGTCCACCCTCTGTTTCCTCAATTTAAGTGCGTTTCGTTGATTCGTGAAATCTTGAACAATCTGTCCATAACAGAAAAAGTAACGGAGATAGGGTGATGCGCATTCCATTGCCTGGTTTGTCATATTTTCGACAGCAGCAGAGGCAACAGATTCGGCCATTTTTGTTGATGGTCTGATGAGGTTGAACAAAAACTTTGGTTATTAGTAAGAAGATTATCAATTGTGACAAAAAAAATGGAATGGAAGCTAGCAATTAAGAAGCTGTAATTATTGTTGTAAACCAAAGCGATTATTATTGAAGAAGCTAGAAATTACTCTTGAACTTACCTGATCTCTTTCTGTCTGTGAATACCAGAAAGTAAAAAGAGCTTCAGAGAAATAACTAGCTGTAAAAGATAAAAAGAGTAATTTAGAGCAGGGAATAGAAAATTGTGAAGGCCAATAAATAAAATAGAGATCCACACCAACACAAACTGAATGGAATTCAACAAAAAGATGAAAATATATAACAAGGAAGATGAGGAGCAGTTCCTCAAGACTTACCTTCACTGAACTATCCTCTGCACTGTTTCTTTTGCCAAGCGGAAATCAAGATATGAAGAAAGATTGGTTTTCAGAAATAAAAGAAAGTTTTTTTTTTCCTTAACTAAGACGATACAAGAAAATCTGAAAACTGAAAAACAAAGAGTGAAAACGATCAGAAACACAGATTTGAGAATTTGAAAGCAAAAAACACTTCGGATGATGAAAAAACAATGGATTTGAAAGCAGGTTTTTTGTTTTTTTTCCCTTAATTGCATATTTAAAGTGGTGAAATTGTTAGTTGTGGCCATTAATTTGAGTTTACTTTGCTTTGCGCTCCTCAAATAATTGAAGGAAAGAATAGAGAGTAGACTAATTTTATGAGTGACGATGACAAGTCGTGATGTAAAGATTGTGGGTTTCTTCATCACTTTCGCTAGTGGGACAGCCATTGTCGATGAATTATTGATGGTGAAATTGTTAGTTGACGCAATTGATTTGAGTTTACTTTGCTTTGCTAGCTCTCCTCAAATAGTTGAAGAAAAGAAAAGAGAGTAATTAATTATGGAGATTGTCTGTTTCTTCACCACTTTTTAGGTATTGTTGATGAATTCTTCACCTTGTTATTTTTTGATGAATAATTGATGAGTTTGCGCTCTTACTTTTTACTACTTTTACCTTACCTGCTTCCTTTGCTTAGTTATGGTGTATAAATATCACCTAATAAATAAGTTATTACCAATTTAATGGTGGGTGATTAAAATTAGGAACATGAGCATAGTTGTGTGATTATTGTTACAGTTAACTCTAATATGTTTGTCGTGTCAATTTTTAAAATAGCATAAGTTAACCTAATGAATTTAATAATTACCATTTGAAGTCTTGACTTGAATGGAGCAATGGTTAAAATTCTTATCAGACACCTATTTAATATGGTTTTGGACCTTGTATCAAAAAATTAAAAACTAAAAATAATAAAAATAAAGTATAAAATTTAAATATGGAACTTAAAAACTAGAGTAAACTATCAAAATAGTCACTTGTGTTTGCCTCAAGTTATATTTTAGTCACTTATATTTAAAATATTAGATTGTGTTGTAATATTTTAGTCACTGAGCCGTTAATTGTTGTTAACAGTATAACAGTAACGTTAGATCATCATTTTAAACAAAAAATTTAGGTTAAGTTCTACAATTGGTCCCTATATTTTTTCATTTTTAACAATTTAATTTTTTTATGTTTTTTTAACTTTTTTTTTCATTCTCTTCTATTACTCCCTTTGTTTTTCTCCCTTCTCTATTTCTTTTAACGTATTTTTTCTATGTTTTCTATTTGTTAAAATTAATCCTTATACTTTTATTTTTTTGAACAATTTAATTTTTTCCTGTGAGGCGAACTTTTGGATTAGTTTTAACAAATGAAAAACATGGAAAAATTACGTTAAAAGAAATGGAGAAGTGAGGGAAACAGAGAGAGAAGAAAAAAAATGAAGTTAATAGAACATAAAAGAAAAAAATTTAAATTGCTTAAAAAAAAAGAGGATTGATTGTATAAATTAACCTAAATTTTTTGTTTGAAATTATAATTTAACGTGCCATGTGAGCTTACCGTTACACCGTTGACAGCTCATTAACTAAAATGTCACAACACAATAATGTAAGTGACTAAAATATAACATTTTAAACATGAATAACTAAAATGTAACCCAGAATAAACAAAAATAACTATTTCAATAGTTTACTCTAAAAACTAATAATAAAATTTAACCATAGATAAGAGTTTGATGAAGTGAATCCTATAAAAAATTGATAAAAAATGATTTAATCCTATAAAAATTATAAAGATATAAACTATTAAAATGGTGAATTTGTATTTTTACTATCGTAAAAATTACAATTTAATTTCGACCCCTAAAAATATTTTATGGCTGCGCCTTGCCGTATTTCCATCAAATGAAACTAAAATATATTATTTAACTCGTTGAGAAAAACTTCCATGATGACTTTGTTTTAATTTGCTGTGTCATGCTTCGAATCTTCATTTTCCATTTTGCATTCATGTTCATTTGGATATGAATAAATATATATGATCCTTTAAATATATAAAAAAAAACCTTACAAAAATTCAATAAACTTGTGTTAAACACAAATTATATTAGACACTAAACCAAAAAAATCTGAACAACATAGACCTCCACCTACTGATATATATAACATGGCTTTGAAAGCTGCCTTAAAATCATCCATTCTTTCATGTAATGGGTGGTAGTTGACTTCCATCGAATCCCCGACTCCAAAATATATTCTTGGAGAAAATTGCATTTGAAACCGTGGCAAACTCTTCAATCGCAACTTGCTCAATCAATTGGGGTGTCTTAAAAAACAAGTGAAGGAAAAAAATATATAACTGATATATTAATCTCATGTCATCAAGGAAAAATAAGAAACACATATATACTTTGTAATGTAATATTTTCTTATAATTTATAAGATCAGTTAGGTAATTCAAGTAAAAAAACATGCCTTTTTGTTGTAAATATTATAACTACATAGAATAAAGTATACCTTGGTTTTGCAATGCACAAATTCTTGTGAATCAATGAAGAAACCGGTAGTCAAATTAGGGCAATATCTTACTCCCAACTCTCTCAATGCTGATAATACAAAATGATATCCTTTAGGGCAGAAGTGAATGAGGCCTGGTAGATCTTCAAGTGATAAGCTTTCTAATTTATCAAATTGCATCTCCTTTTTAGCTGCCACTTTCGTTTCATCTTCTAATTCGAATATTTGTTCCAATTTAGAGTTCCTTTCAACCATGAAACTTTCAAGTTTTGGAAGAACAGGAATAGATCCAAAAGGAAAAAGACTTTTCAAATTTTCACAATCTGTAATAGTGAATTTAGTCAAATTTGGAAAGTTTATAGGTCCGAGGCCAGTATCACCATTTGATGATGATGATGAAGAAACTTGATTCTTGGCTAAAATGAGTCGTTCTATTTCCTCACACCACTCAATGCAAAGATCCACCAAATGTGATAAACTATGAGCCATCGCAGGTGAAAATATATACCTTACCTTCTTGCAACCACTTAGCTTTAGAGTTGTAAGGTTCTCAAGGGTTACAACTTGAGAAAAATCATTCCATATAATCCGCATTTCAAATAAATTCTTCAACTTCAATTTTTTTTATGCTTGAGAGCGAGTACCCACCTTTAACTTGAAATACTTCTTTATGATTCCCAACTACGATACAATCTTCATTCAATACAAGGAAACCAGTTTTGCATAATTGGCAGCTATTTTCCACGTTAATAAGACTCAATTCCTGCATACACAAAAAAAAAATGTCAACAAATGTCACAAAAACACACTAGAGTAAATGTTACCCATAAATATTCATAATTTTACATATTCCAAGTAATAGTGAATGCTACTTCTCATTTCAACACTAAATGTATCTTTGGTTTTTTTAAAGGATATATTTTAAATTTTAAACCCCTAAAATTTCAACCAAATTATTTAAACATGGGAGGCCATTTTTTGATTTTACATTTTTATTTTAAAGAGTGAACAATGAAATTCACTTGCAAACGAAGTAAATAATTTGGGCTAACATTTTATGATAGTAAATAATAACATCTTTAGAAAAGAGAGAGTCACTTTCTCATAATTATATGTGTGCTAATTTGGAAGATCAAAACCATTAGATCCTAAGATTTCAAGAAATCAATATATTCAAGTATGCTTCCGCATCTAGTTATTTATTTATTTATTCTTGATTATCTGACATGATAGATCATAATTTATTAAAGTTTTATATTAAATGTTATTTTTACGGTTCTAACAAATAATACCTCCATGAACTGAGCTTGTACAATGAAGCATGAGAATATTAGACAATTCTTTATCCGAAGAGTTCTCAAATTTGGCCAACAATATTTCTGCATGAATGAACCACATGTTTAGATATTATACAAAATATATTCCTTCAAATAATATTGAGGAGTATCATTTGTGAAAACATATGAAAAATAATATAAAGAGATGTATTTATTATATTTTGGAGCTGTGATGCTCCAACCACTTCAAAATCATTAATCATGACAACATTCATTGTAATAGTCTATGAGAGAGATTGAATTTTAATGCCCATTCAACTTTAAAATCAATGAATTATGAATATAATTTTTTGAGTTCAAGAATATTAATCTCTACTATGGAGGTACCATTTCATATGCACCTCAATTTTGACAATGATATCAATATTTATTAGTTCTTATAAACAAATAATATTTATTAGTTAGAACTAACCACTACTCAAATAAATTCATTATACAATACTATCAATATATATTTATATGCACACTAGTTTTAATATCTCACATATATTTTCAAATCATAATATGATAGCCTTCCAAAAAAAAAAGAATCATAATATAGGGTAAATTTAAATAATCATTATTATTTAAATAGTAATGTAAAATATAATTTTGAAACCAAAATTGATTTAAAATCAATAATAAGTTGAATTGAAGACTACAATTCAAATCAATTTTCAATTTTCTTCAATTCTTTTGTTCAACCTCAAAAATTTTAAATATAGAAGTACCTGTAATCTAAGTTCAGGAAGCACAATATCTTGTCCATACTCGTTTTGTTCCATGTTGAAGATTTGTGTAAGTTGATGACAATCACTTATGTAAAGAGATTCCAAAGATTGAAACCCTTGAGTCGAAAGGTTTGCACAAACATGTTTCAAACTTTTGCAAGATTGTATGTGAAGACTTTTCAATGTCGGCCAACAATAAAGATGATAGTCATTCTGCATATTTCAAACACACATATCAATAAATTATTCATTTTTAATGTTTTGTTTTAATATTATAAAGAAATTGAGCATACGATAAATTATTAATTGAAAGATTTACAAATTGATTGTATATTAAACTCAAATACACATTCAATTTCATATTTTAATAAATCACAATTATAACAAAATAAAATATAAAAACATGTATATGCAATATGTGTGCTTCAATTTCTTTTTAGTATATAAATAATAAGTTGGAACAAAACAGCATGGCTCTTGAACAACAGCCAGAGGTTACAATGGCTTAGTTCAGATCAATATTGAATACTTATAACTTCAAAAATAAATAAATAAATTGAATTTTTTTCATTCAAATAGATTCAATTTATTGTTTTTCTTTAAAAAAAATTAAAATATTCATTATAATGTATTTTCTAAATTATTTTCACTCATGTAAAATATTTGTTATTATATTATAAAAAATATTAAAACCTAATTATAAATTAAATAAAAGATGGAATTCAAATTGGTCTATAATTTTCACATTTTTTTATCTTATAAAAAATGATATCAAAAGGCAAAAATAGTTAACTAAATTAACAAAATTATTGGGGAGAATAGATATCTCTACCTTAGACATTTCTTCTTCTCGAGCAAAACCAATTACTTGCTCTTGTCCATCACAAGATTTTATGTAGAGTTCTTGTATACACAACATACTTTGAGCAAGGCAAGGTGAGAAGATTGTTTTCAATCTATGGCAAGATCTAATTCTCACAATCTTTAGTCTTGTGAGGCTTGAAATTGCACGATGGGAGGGAGAAAGACCACAGTACAACCCTTTCAAAGAAAACATGATTTCTATTTTTAATTCCACCAAATTAGAGAATACATCAGTTTGTCTTTGATCTCTTGTTATATCAACCAAAAATTCCATATCTGTGCATAACTTAAGGTGCAGAGAAGTCAACTCATTTACTCTCATTTTATCTATGCTTGGCACAATGTTCTTTAATCCACTAATATTATATAACCCCAACTTTTCCAAATTGCAAAATAAATTGTTAAATGCACTCAACGAAGATGATAAGCTTTCAATTGTCAATGTTCTAAGAGTTTTCTCCTTGTGATATCCCATATGGTCACCGACAACTATAACATACCTTTGCAGTTTAGGGAACATAAAATATTTTGGAGGAATTTGATAAGTAAAAAGATCCCGTAATAGTGCAGTTAAACGAGACAATGAATCCAACTCCAATAAGTTGATATTGCTTTTTTTTTTTGTCAAATATAACTCTTATAGTGAAGTCAACCTATTACATTCATAAAAAGAAGTAGCATTAATACATATACATGCTACACATTTTAAAAGATGGATGAATGATAAAATATGTACATAAACCGAGGCTTATCTTTTTAAAAATGTACATGTTAAAATGCTCCATTTTCGTATTTTATTACCATTAATTAGTTACTTATTACATTCATTGAATTAAAAAAAATTAGTTTTTTTGTTGTTTTAACATTTATTGATAAATGATATAAATGTTAAAAATTAAATTTTTTATTAAATTTTAATTTATTAAAATTTTCTTTTGTAATATTTATTGTCTTGACTATTTGAAACACGTGGAAAGAATGTGTTACCTATTAAAGTGAATAATAGGAAAATAAATGATGTCAAACAAAATACGAATATGATAAAAAAGATAATTAAATCTGATGCACTCTTACCTTGATACCAACTTGGGGGGTATTTTCATTTCTTTTTCAAGTACATTATGTTGAAGACGTAAATATTTCAGTGTCGAACAATGCACTAATTCTTCACTTATCTCATCAATCTTAGTGTCAATCAATGCAAGAATCTGAAGGCTTCCCATATGTGACAGTGTTGATGAGAAGTTTTCCATCTTGCAATCAATACAACACAAAGTTTTAAGATTTGGTAAAGAATGGGATCCTTTCGGTGAGAAACTGACACGTTCGAGATATAGAACTTGGAGGGATTTCATTTCTTCAAAAAATGTACTGGAAACCTCTAGTAAATCATACCCCTTCCAGTCCCCCCCAAGAAACGAAGTCTTGAGCTTTGGAAGTTTCACTTTATGAGGAAAATTTTTCACGTATCTTCTACAATTCCACAAAGGGATTGCAGTATAGCATCCATCAATATCCGGCCATTCTTTCAACTCATCTTTTACCATGAACCTATTTTCCCCGGTTGATGTTAGCCAATGAGCAAAATCTCGAATCACATCATGCATTCTCATCGTTTTCGCATCTTCACTTTCCAATAACAAGCCAGATTTTTGAAGTTTTTTTAGTGCCATACCAATTTTATTCCTTTTATATATCTTCAATCGACTTAGCATTAGGGAACAATCCTACACCAATTCCGCACATAATCAATAACTCAATAGAGATTTCATCATCTTCAGGGAAAAAGGAACAGAGTAAGAAACACATATGGATGTCATTTTCCATCATTTGGTTATTGCTTTTCTTCAAATAATCGTAGCTAAGCTTAAGAGGCTTGAGGACATCTCCGAGAACTTCTTCATTATCCAAATGCCTTGAGTCCTTGAATCTCTGATTTACGGCTCTCCACCCATCTAAATCTAAACTCTCACCTTTTAAAGCTTTGGCCACGACAACAATTGCAAGAGGCAATCCCTTACATTGAGCAGCAACCTCTTTGGCTACATAATTCAAGGAGGAACCGTCATCTTTTATACCAGCTTTATCTCGAAATAGAACCCATGCGTCGTCTTCGGATAAGATGCCAAGTTGAATTTCCTTCTG
This sequence comes from Gossypium hirsutum, assembly GCF_007990345.1. Classification (NCBI taxonomy): domain Eukaryota; kingdom Viridiplantae; phylum Streptophyta; class Magnoliopsida; order Malvales; family Malvaceae; genus Gossypium; species Gossypium hirsutum. Next base: position 3,376,858 of record NC_053427.1, read on the forward strand.
ACAGTTCATTTTAGTGCAGAATTGTTGATGACGTGTAGTCAGAAGAATTTTACAACCCTTGTGGTCATCACCGAATGGAATTCCGATACTCTTCAATTCGAATTCTTCCCAAAGATCGTCGACAATTACGAGGATTTTGTTCATGCGTTGCATACTCTTGAATAGCTCTTTTGCTCTTCCTTCTCGGCTACTTGTTTGAAATTTTAAACCAAAAACATCTGCAACTTTATCTTGAATATTGTTGATCTTTGGCTTTTGGGACATAGTAAACATCACAACTTTATCAAAGAGCTTTCGTTCTCCAGCATGCTTCCCAACTTCTTGGGCTAAAGTTGTCTGACCAACTCCTGGCATTCCGTACAGTCCGATCATGTTATTGTTGAATGTTGAAACTATTTTTTTGAAAAACGGGATTGACTTGATTTTGGAAATGAAAATGAAAAAACGGGAGTCGTCACCAATCTTTTTTGACGAGGTGTGATCGGGTCACCTCAAATTAATCATTTTAATAAAACTTAAGATTTACTAAAATGATAATTTTTGGTCTACGAAAATCAAAAAATGAGTTAGGGAGTCGGTTACGCACGAGGAAGGATTAGCACTCTCGATACGCCCAAAAATTGGTACCTAGTTGATTAATTAGTGTCTTAGTGTGAAAATTGAAAACTTAAAAAACTTTGAAATATGATCCCTCTTTTTGTAAAAACTCGAATGTTAAAAACCTTCTCGTCTCGAAGTGATAAAATGCCACATCCAGTAAGTTAGGGCACGACATCTCGGACTTTAAGTTAGGACACGACATCTCGGACTTTTGAGAGTGAGCTTGCCTTTTATGTAAAATTCGTGTATTTTAACCCCTTTTAAAAGCATATTCGATTATTTAAGGTAAACGAGGAAAATCGAAACCCAATAAGTTAGGGCGCGATCTGTCGAACTTCCAAATACCGAATGTCAAAACCATTTTTTTGAAAACACGGGAATCGACTGGAATTTTGAATACGAAAACGAATAGAGGAGTCGCCACCAATCTTTTTTGATGAAGTGTGATCGGGTCACCTCGTAAAAGTGGTTATTTTTAATAAATGGTTTGATTTATTTAAACAACGATTTTGGTCCGCGCAAATCAAGAAAACAGGTGCGGGAGTCGGTTACGCACGAGGAAGGATTAGCACCCTCGATACGCCCAATATTGGTACCTAGTTGATTAATTAGTGTCTTAGTGTCGAGGATTTGAAAACTTGAAAGAATTTAAACTAGATCCCTCTTTGTATTAATGCTATTTAAAAATGATCGAATAAATTAAAATAGATGTTAAGGACTCTCTCATCTCGAAGCTCGTAAGTTAGGACACGACATCTCGAACTTTGAGAATGAGCTTGTCTTTATTTAAAATTAATGTAATTTAATTTTTTAAAAGGATGTTCGGTTATTTAGGGTAAACGAGAAAAGTCAAAACCCAGTAAGTTAGGGCACGTTTTCTCGAATTTCTTAATACTAAATATTGCCTTTATGTCATATTCAGTAAGTTAGGACACAACACCTCGCATCTTCGAGAGTGAGCAACGAACTATGTTATAGTAAAAGTTAATAATAATGATAGAACGATTGCAAAGAAATAAGAGAAGAAAATAAGAATATATAGATTTTTCGTGAAAGTCCTTTCGGGAAAAAAACATTGATAAAGAAGAAGAAATTCACTAATATTAAAAAATGAATAATATAAGAGAAGTTTCAACTATTTCTATTTAAATATTAGAAAACCCTGTTATAATCAAAGTCAAATAGTAGAAATATAGTTCTCTTTAAAGGTTGAAAAACCCTCGGCCTCTCGCCTCCACAGATCTTCTTATTTTACCACTATATTTATTTCTTGAACAAGTCACAAGATTCGGGTCAGACAAACTCTAATAATGTATTATTTAAGTTGCATAATAAATTTTGGTGTATATATATATCTGAATCCATGCTATAAATCTCTTTTGGTAAAATGACATTTAATTTTTAACATTTTTCCCTTTTTATCACTTTATCTTTAATTTTTTATCTATCTCAACATTTAATTTTGTACTAAAATGTACCAAAACAGAAGGATTGAAGCAAAAACAATGAAGAAAAGTTTGAACTAGATGATAACCGGACAACCTCATTACTTTCATTGATAAATTTCAAAATATAAGTGAGTTACATATGAATTTGACAGTTACCTAATAATGTGAAGCAAATACAATCCATAACAGCTATTACATCGAGTACAAATAAAAAAAATCTAATCCTACTAATTTTGTGAACAAATTACAAAGTAACTAAACTAAGTTACATAGGAACAAAATATCAAAATGTAGCTGCTGTACTCAGTTCAGCTCCAATGCTGGTCTGCTTAGTGTTCTGCTGCTGCTATTGTGGCTGCTGGTTACATGTTGCATTGCAGGCCAATGCTCAACAAAAACAATGGATTTGAAAGCAGGTTTTTGTTTTTGTTTTTTTTTCGAATACAGGAAAATGTGAAAACTGAAAAACAAAGAGTGGAAATGATCAGAAACACAGATTTGAGAATTTGAAAGCAAAAAACACTTCGGATGATGAAAAAACAATGGATTTGAAAGCAGGTTTTTTGTTTTTTTTCCCTTAATTGCATATTTAAAGTGGTGAAATTGTTATTTGTGGCCATTAATTTGAGTTTACTTTGCTTTGCGCTCCTCAAATAATTGAAGGAAAGAATAGAGAGTAGACTAATTTTATGAGTGACGATGACAAGTCGTGATATAAAGATTGTGGGTTTCTTCATCACTTTCGCTAGTGGGACAGCCATTGTTGAAGCTCTTACTTTTTACTATTTTCACCTTACCTGCTTGCTTTGCTTAGTTATGCATGTGTATAAATACTACCTACTTTATTATTGCTTTTCCTCCCTTCATTTATCTTAACATTTCAAATATATTTATTTTTAGTTTTTTTTCTATTTTGTTTGGTTTTTTAATAGGAGAAATATTTTTTACCTTTGTTAATCAAACAGTTAAGTTTCTTTTTTTTAAAAAAAAAATTAACCCTTAAATTAGTGTATGAGCCCATTTTGCCCGGGCCCAGTGCAAAACAAAAACAAAATAAAAATAATAAACCCAAAAGTAACAGCCCATTTACAAACCCAAACTCTGACCCAAAATTCAAACCCAAACAAATCAAAATCCTAAAGCCCAAATGGCCCAAAATCTAAAACATTTTTCAGCAAAATTCAGCAGCAAACCCTAGCTGGCCGCCGCATGCCTCGCGTGGCCTCCTCGTCTGCCACGCCCAGCTCTCCATGCCACCATGTCGGCCACCTGCTCCTCCTCCATTACCAGCACCTCCATACCCTGCAAGATCAAGACAAAAAACAGGATAGAATAATAGAAAAAGGATGTAAAATGGGTTATAAAACCCGAAATGAAAAACGGAAACTGGGGGCTTTTTTTTTTTTTTTTCTTTCTTCTTCTTTTCTACTTTGTAAACACTAAAGAGAAATTTACAGTCTTCAATAAACAGATAGCAGTGATTGTTAAAAACAAAAAGAAAAAACAAAAGGTTGTATTTTTTTCTTTGTTCCTTTCGATTTTTACATACATATACATATATTTCTTTATTTTCTATCTATTTAACATAAAAATATACAACAAATAAAAAAAAAACAAAAAATAAATTTTTTACCTTTTCCGGCCACCGCGTGCGGTGGCCGGCGCCGGCGCCGGCGAGCCTCCGGTGGCCGTCCGGTGACCGGCCCCCCTGGCCGGATTTTCCCTTCCCCCTCCCTTCTCTCTTCCTTCTCTCTTCTCTCTCTCTTCTTTTTTTTCTTTCCCTCTCCCCAAATGATTTTTTTTTGGTTAGTTTAGGCCTTATATAGCCCTCCAAAACGACGTCGTTTTGGGGGCTACACTTAAGCCCCAAAACGACGTCGTTTTGGCCATACCCGACCCATCCGACCCGACCCGCTAGAGGATCCGCGTGTTTTCGTTTGAATGGGATATTTATGCGCGCAGTCCTTCCGCTTTTCTGATGCTTCACAATTAAGTTTCTTACGGTTTTTAATTTGGCCCTATAATTTCTCGCGCTTTTCGATTTAGTCCCGCCAATGTGCTGCGTTTTAATGGAAAGGAATAATTGTTGTTTCGGTCCCCAACGTTTCACGCGCGTACAATTAAGTCCCTTTTCTTTGTTTTCATTTCAAATTGGCCCCACAACTTTGTTTTTAATTCAATTTTAGTCCTTTTTTCGTTTATTTTTATATCTTTATTAAATATCCTTGTTATTTTTATATTATTAGTATTATTAGTATTAGTATTACTATTATGTATTAGTATATATTTTTATTATGTACGTGTATACATATATATATTTTCATATTTAATATTTTTATTTCATTTTTATTCTAATATTTTATTAATCTTATGTTTGTTTCTTTTATATTCCAATGTTATCATTATTATTATTATTATTATTATTATTATTTTATTAGTTTATGCTTTGTTATATATTTATATATTTATAATACGTATATATACTTGACATATTTGTATATACCTCGGTAATATTATTACTAGTTTTTAATATACGCATATATTACCTAAATATTTTAGTATTATGTATATTCTTCATGTATTATATATGTGTTCTTAATACTATACTTTATTTGTGTCATGTTTCTTATGTCGTATTATTATATTTTAATATTATATTATATAATTATATATACATATATCTTTTATATATATTATCATTGTATATATTTTAATATTATTAGTTATATTTTACACTATTATATATATTTTTCTAGTATTATATTGTATATACTGTCGTTTATATATATATATGTGTATGTATTTATGTAGTGTAGAAAATAGTTTTATTATCATTCTTATCATTTCTAAGGTATGCATATACTATATATGTTCTATGTATGTTATATGGATTTTTAATATCGCTAAATATATATGTCATCATCTTATATATTATTTATATTAAAATATTTTAATATTCATAATTTCAAATTGTTGATACATTTTTATAATATATTTACGTACATACTTTTCATTTATTATAAATATACTTTTTTATATTTTTATATCTCATATTTTTATGTATACATAGGTATAAGCATAAATACATACATCTTAATTCATATATATGTATATATACGTACTTATACATACTTAAATATATTTTCATATTTCATAATTCTTATATACTTACATATATTTATGCATATTTTACATCATATACATACTTATATATATTCTTTATATTCTTAAAAATGCTTTTTGTATATTTCACATATTTTATAATTCACATACATATATTTTATATTATCACAATTTGTAAATATATATAAACACATTTACATTTTTATTTTTATAATACTTACCGATTTTATATACATGTATATATTTATCTATGTTTCATATTCTATAATTTATATGCATTTCTTATTTTATGGCTTTAAATTATACATGCATATACATTTTTACATAAGTGTATTTATTGTCATCATTGTTATTTGGTGTTTGTTTATTTATTCGTGTACACTTGTGCCTTTTTTAAATGTTAGTTCTATTTATTTATTTGTATGCTTTGTTTATGTAATCGCCTCGTCATTTCATTTTGCCTATTGCATTGTTGTTACTCACTTTACTTTGCTCACCTTGTCGTATTCGTTATTGTTTTGTCAAGCATTGACACTAAACACCAAAAGGAAAATTTTTCTAAATAAGGAAATATTTCGCGTTCGGAAACTCGAGAAAACGTGCCCTAATGTGCTGGGTTTCGATTTCTCGTTTGACTAAATAGCCAAATATCCTCTTAAAGCTTCAAAGTATGGTTTCATTAAACTATAAGGTGATCTTGGTTTCGATGGTTTAGAGTATCGTGTCCTAACGTGCTGGATGTGATATTCCTTCGGAACAAGAGAATCTTATGTTTCAATTCACGATATCAGATTTTCTTTTAAGGATCGTATTTTTTAAACTCTTCAAATTTTCAATTTTCGACACTAAGACACTAATTAATCAACTAGGTACCAATTTTGGGCGTATCGAGGGTGTTAATCCTTCCTCGTGCGTAACCGGCTCCCGAACTCATTTTTCTGAATTTCGTAGACCAAAATCGTTGTTTTAATAAAATTAAATCATTTATTAAAAACAACCACTTTTTGAGGTGACCCGATCACACCTCGTCAAAAAAGGATTGGTGGCGACTCCCGTTTTCATTCTTTTTTAAAATCCAAGTCGACCCGTTTTCATCCAAAAAATGGTGTCAACAGCTTGGCGACTCCACTGGGGACTTTAAATAAGAGAGTCAAGCCACGAGTTGATTGCTTTTTGTCTTTGTGTCAAAAATTGAAAACTTGCTTTTTGCTTTATTTTGGCTTTTATTATTTGTTTATAATTATGCTTTGTTTAGAGTTTAGTGTATATTTCTGCACATTCCATTGCATGACCGTTGGTCACACTTTTAAGTGGAGTGAGAAACTACGCCTTCGTGAGGTTTTCACCTCCGCATGGATAGTGAATCGCTTCCGGATACATCCGTACTATGTCTTCGTGAGATTTTCATCTCCGCATGGCCATAGAGAAATGTATCCCCCTGAACCGAACTCGGTCCGCATGAGCCTATAATGGGTGAGGATCGAGAAATCTGCTGGTTCGGGTACCCTTACTTTAGAACCAAACCTCATGTAGTGAACCTTAGGAGCCCACCCTAGGTAGAACCACTTCGAACCCCTAGTATTCACCCAAATAGGTGTTCTATTTATTCTTGCTTGCTTTTGCTTTGTACTAACATGTTTTCTTTTTGTTATGATTGCATTGCATTTTCATCATAAAAAGAGGTGTTGATTCACGTTCAATTGCTAAATAGAGAGCTTGTCATAAGAAAATGGGTTTCTTGATAAAGTGGATGACGATACGGTTGTCCTAATACGGTCCGAGAAGATATAACCAAAGAAGGATGATAGTTCAGTAGAGGACTATACGACTTTGCCTCGTTGCCTGAAGACTCAAGATGACAAAGATTATTCGAGAACCGCTAAACTTTTTAAAGAGAAGCCAACGAGCATCACAATGATGAGTGAGTAATGAGTCGCGGCCCAGATGAAGAAAAAAAGAGATAGAAGGGATGTCCCTTTTGAAGAGTTCGGGAGATTTATCTTAACGCTCGAATGAAGAAGAGGATCGAATGTCCCCGCCTATGACGGCAAAGCCGTATATATATCTGCTTTATGTAAATGGATTTGTTTTCTATTCCAGTTGTTCTAATAGAATTGAACCAAGAATCAACGTTTCTTTGGCATTCATTTCATGCATTTGCATTACATTGCATCATATGCATTAGACTTTCATGAAGTGACCCTAACTGGGTAAAATTATTTCAGTTACCCTGGAAACCACCAAAAATCTAATCAAATATCACTACGGTATCGTCGCCAAACGAAAGCAATGGATCAAAGGTTGGAAAGATTGGAACAGTTGCAACGAGAGATGCAAGATCAGATGCACGAACGACTGGAAAAAATCCAGCAAGACATGTTAGAATCCCAGAACACTGTGATGAACCAAGTAAAGCAGTTATTGACTGGAAGGAATGACAAAGGAAAAGGCCCTTTAGTTGATGCTGGGAATGATCACGATGACCCTGCCTATCCTCCAGGTTTCACCCCAACTAACATCCAAGCGCAACCAGAGGTGTACCCGCAGAGGGCACCTGTTACCATTAGATCCCAATACCAGGTCGGTGCCCCAGCATCGATGAACTTTCCAATAGGCTCGGGTTCTAATCCCGGTGATAATCCTACCAACCCGTGTTTCCTGACCTCGATAACATGGCAGAGGTGGAGAAAGCGAAAACGGACTTGTCAAAACAACTTGAGGACCGATGTAGATGGCTAGAGGAGAAATTTAGAGCCATGGAAAACACCGACTACCATTGTGGAGTCGACGCCAAGGACTTGAGTTTGGTACCTGATCTAGTACTCCCTCCCAAATTCAAAATGCCGGAGTTTGAAAAGTACAACGGGACTAGTTGTCCTGAAGCTCATATAACTATGTTCTGTCGAAGAATGACGGGATACATCAATAATGATCAACTGTTGATCCACTGCTTCCAGGACAGTCTGATCGGGTCTGCAGCTAAGTGGTACAACCAGTTAAGCCGCGTCAACATCATTCATGGAAGGACTTAGCACAGGCTTCATAAAGCAGTACAACCATGTGACAGATATGACACCCGATAGAATCACATTGCAGAATGGAAAGAGCATAGTGAGAGCTTTAGGCATATGCCAAAGATGAGAAGGTCGACAAGTCAGCACCTCTTAAGAAAAAACCACGATGCTTTTATCACACTCGAAAGCACCGTTCTTAACCACATGTTAGGAAGTGTTACATGAGCTTCTCAGATGTGTGATGTCTGGAATGCTGCAA